>NC_053133.1:18005421-18347921 GCF_010015445.1 Perca fluviatilis | reverse complement strand
GTGTGTGTGTGTGTGTGTGTGTTTTGTTGTGTGTGTGTGTGTGTGTGTGTGTGTGTGTGTGTGTGTGTGTTGTGTGTGTGTGTGTGTGTGTGTGTGTGTGTGTGTGTGTGTGTGTGTGTGTGTGTGTGTGTAAGCAAAAAGGAGTCAGGTGTCCTCAGTCGCAAGTTATAATTATTATAAAAGATAAGTCGCTGGCCCCAGAGAGTGAATGAAATATGTCCTAAACTGCAGCAGGCTCTGGGAGTGGCTGTCCACGCTGCCAGACTCCCAGCATCCTCCTTGGCCCCTCAGACATCACAGATGGTATCCCGGCACAAGCCAACCACCTGTGAGGGGAAAGTGAACGATAAAAGTCTCGGACTTCTTGTTCAGCCTTGGGTTTAGCCTCATCAGGACACATTTTATGTTCCAGGCAAGGTCGGCCAATCACGGAAAAATGTTTGAGACAGCAGCTCCTCCAGACTGAAACCTGCTCTGAGATGTGTAATGAATGGCTTGATAATGTACAGGTGGAGATTATCTGAGATATTAATGTGGTTATGTAATTTTCTAATGAAAAACTCTGAGTCATTCTAATGTAATTGTTTTTCCTTAAATGAGCTTTTTCCTTTAAACAAGCACCTCTCTGATTTCACTCCCCCAAGGGTAGACACCCATGTTGTTATGTCCCTGACACGCTGTGTAGCTGAGGTTTTAACTGAAGGTGAATTGTTTTGTGTGCGTATGTGTGAGTGTGTGTGTGTGTGTGTGTGTTGCACCTTGCTTACTTAGACAGAAGATGCACTTGCTTCCCTTAATAGCAATTAGTGGTAACAAGACAGGCAGGGAGCATGATGGGAAAGTGTCTCTGTGCTACACAGTTGTGGATAGAGGCTCTTGAGAGGTTAAGGCCACAGTTAATTGATCCAGGTTCTGCATGCATTTCTGGAAGTGTTTTTATGCAAAACCTCCATAACATATTGCATTTAATTTAGGATTGTGCATTTAATAAGACCGACAGACAAAACACTGGAAGATATGTTGGATTCCACTTCTTTTTTTTTTCACTATCTCCTGTTTTACAGGATGATGAGAATACAGGCCACTAACTAGATATCATGTTAAAAAGCTGGACTGACTTACTGCATCCATTGACCTCCTGGATTCTCCATGCATACTGTAGTTGTAAATTAGGCCACACAGTGCCTATTTTTGGAGGGCAAGCTTCTGCACATTTACAGTACCTGTAGTTAGCTCACATCCAGTGCTGCTGCTATCGATTATTTTTATTATGAATGAATCTGTTGTTTTGATGGTTAATTGATTGTTAAGTCAACACAATGTCAGAAAATATTCCTTGATGGATTGTTTTAGTTATTTTGACCCAAAGTATAAACATTTTACTAGTTTTAGCTTCTTAAATGTGAATACTTGCTGGCTTTTGTAGTCTTCTGTGATTGTAAACTTATTGGGTTTTGTCTGTATATTGGACAAAACAAGCAATTTGAAGACATCATCACGACACAAGATGAAAAATAATGACTTTAACACAGATAGCACACTCAAATCATCTCTGTTGATCCATCACCGAATCCCACAGAGGCTGTACTTACTCGACTAGTTTCCCACTGATGAGTTACTGTGATGAGGTTGACATGGCAACAGAGCATCAACACTCAATAGCAAGTGTAGCAGTTTTTTGGAAAGGTCATTTTCTTTGTGAAATGATCTTGTACGCCTAGAACAGACAATGTGGCTATTCTTTTGTCAGGATGCTTCATTAAGATATAACCTGGGACACATTTATTTATTTTTTTCCGCCAGCTTTCTTCCTCAGCCACAATGAGTCGAGCATCCTTTTGTTTTTTTGTCCGCCTGAAGTAATCGGCAGCATCCACTGTGATTGCATTTTAATTAAAAAGGCGCCATTTTAATCATCTCTGGCATGTTGTTGGAGAAAGGGGATGTGGCGTTATCAATCCTATGTCCCTGTCTAACACACGCGCACGCACGCACACACACACACACACACACACACACACACACACTATGTCTGACTAACTGCATGGCTGGATGCTTCATTAAATGGAAGGTCATAATTAATATTGAGAGCTGACAAGGCCTCCCAGAAAACCCAATGAATTAAGCAGGGAAGTGATGAGGAGGTAAAGTTGAATCGACTGACACTAATTGCAGAGTGGTGACATGCATGGTCAAGAGGGATTGCGTGACTCTTTCTAAATGCTTCTAAGTGCTCTGTAGCCTATAAGTATGGTCTTATATATGTGTGTAGTCATCTTCAAGCTAAATCTGAGTTCTTGGTAAAATATTGATCCTTTAGCATTCATTTCAAGTTGTTTTTCTGTCCATGTACGTACATGAATGTACGTCCAATATTTACTCATTACAGCAAACCAAAACAAAAGAGCTGAAAGATGCTAAAAGAATCCGTAGAACTATGGGAAGTGCAGATAAACTGCTGATAAATCTCTGTGTCACCACAAGTGACCCTTTTTACAGTATATCACACATAGTCATTTCATTCATTGTTAATAAACAAGACTTTGTAAAGCAAAATAAAAAAAAAAAGTGTGCAAAAAAAATTTGTATGGTTTCCTATTATATCTTATATTGTGCCCTATAGTATTAATAGCTGTGGGAAGGAGGGACATCTCTGCTGTGGCAGGAAGCTTTGGAACAAAATACTTAAGTCCATGTGCTGTGTTCAACCAACAGCAGCATTTTAGATTTATGGATAACTGCAAAATGTAGCTTAATCTGTGCATGAACATGAGGAAAGTATTGGTTATAAAATAACACTACCAGTTGTCAGAAAAGCTAGTTGTATTCTTGATGTTCCAGCAGTGAGTTGTTTTTCTTCAGTTCAGGACGTTCTGCCTTTTAGTTGAGAGCTGAGCGACCTTACAGCTCTGTTATGATGCCTCACTCTACATCATTAAATAGCCATTTCGCAGACATATTGAGGCCATTACCTCTAAAAGATGTAATTTCATAAAATGTGCCCTCGACTTCCAAACAAAACGGCTGCATATTGTATCTGTATGATCAAGTTAGACTAGACTTTAATAATTATAACAGAATAATGATCCTAATGATGAATCTGCAAAGAGGAAACTCGAATAAACTTGTGATGCCTAAAAAGTTCCTGTCTCAGCCACAGCTTTCTGTTTAAATTGATCTTCTCTTGTCATTATAAAAGAGGCCTTTTCAGGTTGTGGGATTTGTTATCACTTCAGGGCCACTGTACTTTCCTCCTCCTCAGCCTGTTCTCTATTCACGGTCAAAAGCTGCTCATTGCTGTCCATCGAGGCCTCCGGGCCAGGAGGGTGCATCCAATAACGTCACTCCTACTGATGAGCTGAACCAGGGAAATAACAAAGATGAAAGACTTGACGAAAGAGGGCTGAAGCTTGACCTAGTTGTTTACAGATTGTCTCCGCGTCGCCAACATCGCAAACGCCATAAACTTTGTAGTATGAGCCTGTCTAGAGTGTATTGAACAAATCCGAATGGTTCTTAGTGGCTCTCTTCTTAGCTGAAGGTCTGATTATGTTGGGCTTGTTTTGACCCTGAATGTGACAGAAAATAACACTTCTAAAGGAGCTTTTACCCCACAGACAATTTTTTTCTTTCAACTCCGTCTTTTCCTGTAAATGTGGAGGATCACCTGTGCAGATCGGCGAGCAGAACAATCAGCCCTTTGCTCGCCCAACTCCCACATGTGAAATATGAACACAGGGAACAGCTTCCCATAATGCTCCTGCCATCTGTTCATTTATTAGTCTGGAACACCCGGCCCCTGGTCCAAGCGTTAAAGTTCATTAATATTCATACAACATTCATATATGGAAACGTTGGGGTATAAGTGTCAGAGACAGGATAGGAGAAGTCGCAATAATGGATGATTGATGGCTCTGCCATTAGCAGCGAGGCCCACCGCCAGCGTTAATGCAGTACTAAGCTGTATATTTAGAAATTGTGATATTGGGCTAAATTGCAATTTATTACATTTTCTGTACATTCAGTCGTCTATTGTGTATACTACATATGCAAGAGATTTGTTATGTTTCCTCACAATGCAATTTCCCTCTTCTCCCCTCTAAAGTTGACAGTGATTTATATGAACAAATTAGGCTGCAGCTAATTTTCTTCACAGATTGAAGGAAAAATTGGACATTTTGGGATATATATTTATTAGCATTCTTGCTGAGAGTTAGATGAGAAGATTGATACCACTCTCATACCTGTGTGGTTAGTTTAGCAAATTGTCGTTTTTACCTTCTGCCTTTCCAAGGCTCGTTGTTTCCCACCAAACAGCAATCCTCACATCTAACACGTGGCAAGAAAGCAAATAAGTGTACCGGTACTTTCCAAAATGCTTGTTTTTCGATTTGAAATGTCCAGAAATCCTGTAAAGTATTTCATCTTCAATGATATATTGTATATTTTTTTGTCTATTAGTAAGTCTTGTGTTTCACCTTCTCTCCCCTCCAGGTTGCCTGTTTGAAGACGAGCTCTGTACGACATATGAGTTCTGCGTCAATGGTAAGTCGGACTCATGTACGCCCACCACCATAACTCGTTATAATGTACATCATCCCTGTGGTATCAACCATCACCGGCAGCTCTAAAGCCGTGCTGGCTATTTTTAATCATTCAGGAAATAATAGATACATAGATGGAGAGCTTGCTCACAGCATTTTGTTCATATGAGTCATGTTTAAGAAAAGCATTAAAACAACTGGGAGCCAGGCTGCAACAGTAAGAACAGCACAATATAGCTATTAAACAACAGTTGTCTCATTTTCTTCAACTAACAACCAGGCTTAGGATCAATACCAGTAGGATGTTTTCCCTTTTATATGTTAAGGTTGACCCAAACCGCAACAACCTCGTCTATAAAACCATCTTGTCATGAAAGATGGATGTGTCTGTGTCAGTGGTTGCCATGACAACAGGTCACCTGATGAATGGAGCGGAAATGTCAGGGCTTTCCACAGGGTGGCATTCAGCAGAATCACACAGAGCGGGGGCTTCAATTTTGAAGGGGATTGATAGCATGTCGATATCCAGAATCATTTTTACGAGAGAGCCGTCGTGAAAGGTTAATGTATTCTCCCATTGTGGAAGATTTCAACACCATATTGTTCTTGCATGCACACACGAAATCTACATCCATCCCAGTGTTTGTTTTTGGCCTCATGAGCATAATGATTAAATACCCTTGCACTTTGAGGTTCTTTGTTCTGTTTGCTCATTTCATTTACTTTCTGTAGATTGATCATACAATCAATTTCACAAACAACATGAAGCCAGCAAAGAGAACACTTGCTCTGTGGCAGACAGTAGAATTACATGCAAAATATGACGTGACCTATAGCAAACAGCGTGAAGTAACACACAGGACAAGTACCAGTTTGAATATGAATATGTCAATAAAAAGAGGAGGATGAGAATGACCCAAAATAATTATCTTTTGTATCTCTGTCGGCTTCTCCCTAGTTATGTGGGTGATTTTATATAAAATGTTGCTTAATACTTTAACATCTTGTGGATTGACAGTGAAGATATGAATGTTAATGTTTTAATTCTCATACAATAGTCAAGTCAATTGATCAGGTCTGCAACTGACAATTGTTAATAATAGGTAATAATTTTCTCTATAAAATGACAGAAAACAAGCAAAAAAATGTTAATTTCCAATTGCCAGATATATTCAATTTACTACTATTTGATATTTATTTATTGTACGAGGAATACCTCTTGAGATGTGTCATCTCATTTTCGCGAGGGTCCTCGGTAGGACTGGACAGTACAGAAGACAAGACATTGCAGTACAACATACACATTCACTCACATACAATATACTCTACTACTACTATACTATATCTACATTTCAAAGATGTTGCTGATTCATTTGATTAATATCTGTTTAAATGTTCACCAAAGTGCTTTGCAGAGAGATGAAAAAAATAAGAATACAAAAATAAATATTGATGAAAATCGATCCAAAATGAACAGATAAAGCATGGAACTAAAACACAATAGGCCAAATGCATAGATAAAGTATAAAAAAGCAGAAACTGGATATCAACAAGTAAAGAAAAGAGATGGGTCTTAAAGAAATAGTCTAACATTTCGGGAAGTACAGTACATCTATCTGCTTTCTTGCCAAGAGTTAGATGAGAAGATTGAAATCACTCTCACTATTGTTTTAAGATCTGTTTTTGAAGATATCTGTTGGCTGGGGTGAGATCTAATAGTGAGGAGGGAAGTTGGTAGTCTTTGAATTTGCAGTTGCATGTTTGAGAAGCAAATTTTGAGATCCCTATCCTGATTTCCATATTAACTCAGTTTAGGAGGAAACAGGGAAGGAGGAGGCAGCGCTGAAGAGAAATATAAAAAACTGACTTTAATTTCACAGACTGTATTGGTACAGAGGGGAGCTATGTGTAGCCTAATAGAGGGAAATTGCTGACACCTCGACAGAAAAAAACCCAGAAGCACAGAGGAGGGTCATGGTGGGTGTGGAACTTTCACATTACATTAGACTATCATGCAAAATCTATGACATGGATTGTCATTTCTTTTCCCACATCTTTTCATCTTCTCTTTTTTTTTTTACCACACTTTGGCCAAGGGCGCAGCACTCACAACATCCCTCTCATGCTGAAATATAATTACAGGCGTTATGCTCGATAAAGGCAAATATATACAGGCAAGAAAGACTAATGTTGGATTAATGTTGTACCTAATATGCAAATAATGAGACATTATTTAGTTGCTTCATAACCCTATATGTATATTCAACGCTCTGTTACTCTCCATCGGACTCCTGATGAGCAGCAGCCACCGCCGCACAGACAACAGAGGATGAGTGGGAGTAACTAGGTCTGCCACTTCAACTTCCCCAGGTCCCTGAAGGAGTAACCTGGTTTATTCTGGGCTGAGCCAACCATGCTCTTCCTCACCCGTGCTGTTGCCATGCAAAGTGACTGAGGGGAGGGAAGGGCTGTGGGAAGGAGCTGCTCTGTGAGGTGTCAATCAGTACCATTTTATACATGGTTAACTGTCGTTTAGAGTGCATATAAAAATGATTCACCCCTGTTGGAAGTTTTTATGTTTGATTATTTTACAACATTGAATCAGAGTAGATTTAATGTGGCTCTTTTACACTGATTAACAGAAAAGACCCTTTAATGTCAAAGTGAAAACGGATCTCTACAAAGAGATTTAAATTCATAAAAAATAAATAGTACAAAATGTATGTTTGCACAAATATTCATCTCCTTTAATAGGACACACCCAAATCATCGCTGGTGCACCAATTGACGTTTTTTTTTTTTTTTTAATAGCTATTATTGCTACTGTGCGGCTGTTAAGCTTTCTGCTCTCGGACAGAAAATATAAAGTTTACTGTACAAAGATAATGTTGGCAGATTTACCACCCAAACTTTTTTTAAACAATGGGTGTCACAGTCTGCCTCTCTGTCGCTCTTCTCCAGCCACATTCCCCATTCCCCAGGCCTCTTCATTGCCATTTTCCATCCATCCACCAGATGTCCTCAGACTTGCCTGCTTTGTCTGTGTTTGGGTCCAATCCGTCGTTTGAGTTGTGCAAATGGGTCTTTAATTTCTCACAGAAGTAAAAATAAAGCAGGCTTCTCATTTCTAGTGTGTCGGCTGAAATGACGAAATCACATTTTGCTCAAACACCGTGAGTTGGTTAAAAACCTCTGTCTCCAAATGACCTTCTTAATGTTTCCAGCTGATTTGTTTTAAACAACAGCCCTGTAAAACTGAGGTTAAAGCTATGCTAGTTAACGATCCAGCTAACGTAGAAGACGTTTGTGTATTGCAGGGTAGAGCCTGTTAGCCCTAGTATTATAATAATAAGGATGAGGCTATTTGCACCCCTGGTACAATTAGCGTACACTATGTATTACCCCTGTGCATTTGGCATATCCATATCCATACTACTCATGTGTTACACCTTTTTGGAATATTATCGCCCTGACATTCTTACCCTAAACATAACCAATCCCACTCCTCTTGCCTAAACCAAAGCAACCCAACCAGAGCAGGCATATTCATGAGTCTTCCCCATACCACCCTGCAAAAAATAAAATAAAATTGCGTTTGCGGGCCCTGACTTGCGCAATTGCATGCAAATTATCCAATCCAAAATGAAAAAAACAAGATCACCTCACCAGGGAATTGAACTCTAGACTCCCAAACCAAAGCTCACTGTTCCAACCACTCACCTAGCAGTTCTCACAGAGTTTTGTACTGTTTACCACTTGGTGTCTTGAAGCCTCGGTTGCTGTTAACCATACTGTATACAAAAAATAGGTACAAACTAACTGTTGTATGCTTTCACGCAAAGCGCAACTGTAGTATCCATTTTCCACTAGAAATTCAATTGTTATAAACTTTAGAGACAAAACTTTCCTAATTTGCCAGTTTCTGCAGTCATGGAAGATGAACGTCCGCCATGATTTAGGTGCACGCGAGCAACGTGTTTTTGTTGTTACATCACAGGGTGTGAATAGCTCAGCTGTGTGACCGAGGCTATTCATACCGGGGGTGCAACAAGACACTCCGTAATGATAAATGAGGAGTCCATTTTTGGAGCAAAGTTCCTTCAATATGTTCTTCTACTGTAGATGTTATTGTGTCATTAATTAAATAGGTCAATTACCATCCTCCATATATCATTAGATCTTCTGCTGTCATGTCTCAATTTGGAACCAACCTCTACAAATCTTTATTTCCATCTTCAGCAGAATAGTTTCTCAGGGGTTCCTTTTAAAATGACATTTGATTACCCTGAGACCGGAAAAGCATTTAAATTGAATGCAACTCTCCAGAGTCTGTGGCTTATTGGTATGATAAGCCTAGCACAAGTACAGCGGATAAGTGCTAAAAGTTTCCCTGAGGGCACCAGTTGTCTCCTATTAAACACTTAACCAACAGTGTTTTATTGATTGGTGGTTACCTTGCCTCCACTTGGGCCAATATTGTCTGAAATGTCTGCGCTGTATTTTAGATTTCAACGATTTAGGTGATAGTTCTATTGATCAAAGCTTGAAAAGGGTTCAACTGCAGCATAAACACTTTAAGTAACTACTACAAAATCTATAGTATGTGTGGAAATAATGGGATAAGTAATGTTAAAGAAAAAAAAATGTAATTATAGAGCCAATACAGCCAAACTGAATAAGCAGTATGTGTTTATGTAGCTCTGAGAGTCAGGTTTGTCTTTATTAATTCCTGTATTTACGTATGTAGGTTATGATGCATGCATCAATGTAATCAGCACTTCGTAGCTACAATTTTCACATAAAAAAGACCTGAATAATCCGTAAACACTTCATTAATCATATCCTGATCACTTTTGTTTCTGTTATTTATTAGCAGACTACATCTGGCCAGTCTCGGTGCATTGATTCGGGCCTATTCATTTTCATGACATGAGTTGCACAGCCAATACACCTGTTTCAATACGTCTTAATTTGTCTCCTGGGATCGTCTTCCCCTCCTTGAGACGTACAGTCTTTTAGCAATGCGTTGCTGACTCTCGGCTTTAGCGTTTGCTCCTGTTATCCCAACGCCTTAGCCTTCACAGCAGCAGCAGCCGGGTGTCACTCTGTCTGTCTCAGTGGGAGGAGAGACGGTGTGTGGATTTACAGCTCTTTACCTTTTTTTTGGCTGAAAATCTTCGTCTTTATTACTGTGTCAACATGGCGCTGATCCAGACGAGGCTACTCTTTACTCACTGATTTGTAGGATTGTACGGATTGATTGATTCCGTGGCCTTTCATGCATTATAGATTAGATTGATCAAGGTTCATTTGCATTGCAGTTGCCATTTGATCATCACAGTGACACAAGGCATGAATTGATCCATTGTCAGCTTAGAATTCCCTTAAACCTGACAGATGGTCATTAGAAAACCACGGTGTTCTGCTCTGCTTGACAGATTTAGCTTTATTGCCAAATAGCCTTGAATGTGTCGGACCTACATGGTTCTCTTGTTATCTGCTGGCATATTTAAGGAAAAACTCGCTGGTATTTAATTGCCCTGCTTTTCTGTGTTATTTTCAGATTTGAGCAACACATCATGCACACGCTCCACCAAGCCTGAAATTAAAATGTTGTTTTTAGATGTTCGAAAATCAGTTTCCTGCAAACTGTCAACTACAATGAACCATTGTTGCTTGATTAGCTCAGTATTGTGAAAACACACTATAAAATGACAGAACAGTGCTTTGTGATTCATCATGCATGTGGCTCCGAATGGTTCAGCATCACTTCCATAAATCAGTCAACTCTTAACGTTTGTCAAACAAGGATTTCTTTGTTGTGAAATACCTCTGACTTTTATCTTGAAAGCACTAAATCCCTGTGTGTGTGTTTGTTCATCTGGTTGCTATCAGGAATGTCCCTGATAACGGAGAAGGAAGTAACATGTTTAGAAGTAGCTATTGCCATGGAAACCAAGTAGGAATGCAGGGCATCAAACTCATTTTTCTGTCACTTGTTATGTCACCAGCCTCCCCTTATTTCCTACATAATATTTGTTTTTAGCGTCTGACTAGAAAAAAATAAAACCTTTTGCTGTCATTTTATTAACCATGTCACCCCCGATAATATAAAAAAGAGGGGTTGTTGGCGTAAGAGTACGGAGACAGCTGACATCTGTAGGTTGGAAGTTTTCCTTCCTTCGCTGTTTGAGATCCCAAAATAACTCCTGAGCGTTGTACTGTGTTGTCTATGCTAATTCACCAACTCCCACCGGCTTCTTTCTCTACAGAGCTGTCATTTAATGGGTCACAGACAAAAGGGCGGAAGGCAGGAAAACACCCGCTTCTTGTTTAGAATAAGAAGTACAAAAAAGTTTTGTAAGATTATTTTTGTTGACAATTTTTAGGCCTTTATTTGACAGGACTGCCCAAGACAGGAAAGGAGAGAGAGAGAGGGAACTGAGCCCCCATAAGAATTGAATTTAGATGCTGACATCATGTTATTATCTTTGTAATCATCAGTCACTGAATTTTACACCAAACAAGGCGCTGTAATTAAATTTGGTGAAAACTGATTCTGGGTGATGTTTGAACAGAGATAAAAAGCGAATACTTTTCTTTTTCACTTTTGATGCAAAGGTGAATCTCGACATCTCTGGGTTAAAATGTTAATTCACATATAGATGATAAGAGATATTATTTGTCATACACGTGTAGTGTATAATTGGCACTGGAAGAGGAGACAGAAAATTGCAGCATGTAAAGGACATCAGTGTTTGTGTAGTCTACGGTCCCCAACGTGTCATCGGGCATCCATCGTACCATTGATGTCTGCTGTCATTGTCCGACATCTTGGGCCCAATTAATGGGATGCTGTGGTGCATGACAAAGTGTTGATTCACATGATTAGATCTCATCTAATCACAGTTGCTTCCTCACACATACTCTCACACGGTAGTATGCATGATCACACACACACACACACACACACACACACACACACACACACACACACACACACACACACACACACACACACACACACACACACACACACACAGATGAGATGGCTCAGATCGAATCTGCAGGATCATCTAAGAGGTGGACTTTCATTTAGTGAGTTTAGCCAACAAGATGCATGGATTCATGTCTCCAGCTGAGAGAAGGTGACAGCAGTGGGTCATTTATATTCCAGGCGTTGCGTCTGCACACTGCTTTCTGACCCCCTGAGCCTCAGCATCCTTCTGAGGTCTAGACCAGCCATTGAATTATGGGGCTGATAGGGACTCTGTGGCGTGGGTTGCCTAGCAACCTGTATTGAGTGAGCCAGGAGGCCTGCTGATGTGGGAGATTACCAGGGTCCCTGATAAAGTCATTCCTGCCACGAAAGGCTGCTTATCGTGGCGCTGTCAGAAGAAAAAATGTCATCTATTACCTCCCCCAAAACAGGAAGTTATCGGTGCAGAGACACTGCAGGTGCCACACACCATTACAACATTTCAACTAGGCAGGTGGATGTCATATTACTTAAAAAAAATGTCTTACATCTTACATCATGTGCGTTCTGACTTACAGCTATGAAAACATATTGGTTTTCACCGTTTTCCTCTTTTCTTTTTTTGTAGATGGAGTGTTTGGACAGTGCCAGGAGTTGGCCGCTGCAGACCTGTACACATATGATGTTTCTTCCTCTGCTCTGCAACGCCTCAGGATCCTCCTACAGAAACTGGCTCACAGAGGTACATACTGCCCGTTTGCCTGCCTGTCTTTGTACTAGTGCCCCCCCCCCCCCTCCCCTGCAAAATGCTTGTCTACTGCCATTGTGTGATGCAAGCCAAATAAGCCAAGCTGTCTCCTTGGCTAGCATAGTGCAACACCATTGAGCTAGAACAGGTCATTTGACTCATACCGGGCCATTGTTTTGCCATCATCGCTTAACTCCAGCAGCCAATTTAATTGGCTTGTATGCTGGTGGGACATTTAGAGCTAATTTTGTGGATGAGTTACTGTGAGGTGTACAGTGTAATCGCATTATGCAGTCTATCCTTACTCTAATAATTATAACTAATCACTGGCAGCAGCTAATGTGTTTGTTATAACAGGTTACATCTTCAGGGGCATATAGTGCATTTACAATAAGATGTCTTCATAACAGAAGTAACTATGGGTTCAAGTTTCCCAACCTGGAGCCATGCCAAGAATTTAAAAATCTCATCAGCACATCTCCTCAGTTCTGTCACGATAATATAGCCGATTTTATATTCATGTATCCAAGTCTTGTACTGTCTGTGGTAGACAGAGCTTCTGTAAATGCTAAACAAATGGCTCTGGCTTGTTTTTTCTAACAGACAAGTTAGGCACTCTTGGAAAATGTAATGTTGGATTTTATGACCCGAATGGTTACATGGGCCCATAATCTCTTGATAATTGATAATTATATGTGAAATAATGCAGACACAGTGTTCCGTTTGTGTCTACAATTCAACAAATATGGAGAGTTAAGTGTTTCATAATAAATAAATTTACTGATTTACTTGGGATTATAATCTAATGTAGCAGCTCTTCCAAGGAAATTACTCATGAACTCAACTAAATTCTACCTAAAAGAAGATTCTCAGACCTGTGTTTCTATTTTCCTTATAATTAGTATTAATTATATGGTTATTTACAGGAAACTCTTCAGGAAATTATTAATACATTTATAGGAAAATACAGACCAGTGTTACCAAGCAAATTATTATTAGAAATAGTTTTTTTCCACATATTTGGCAGCCTGTAACTGTAGTTATAACCCACCAGGGGGCAGTAGACTCCTTTAACACAGGCCATGACCACATACATCAGCCATCCAAATATAATTGGCTTTGCAGGCCACTCTGAGCTTAATATCTTTTAACAGGCGTGAACCACTGTTGAAAATCATTAAGAGTAAGCAGTTGGCCAGAGGAAATCAAAAAAAGAGGGGGAAAAATGCAGTGATGAATATTAAGCAAAGCGAGACCACACATTTATTCTAATTACTGCTTAGAAATAAACAAATGAGATTGAGGAGGATGAGAAGAGATCCGGTGTGTAATTTTTTTCCTGCTCCATTTATAAGAAGTGTTTTGTTCTTTAGATGCTTTTCATCATAAGACTCTGACCTTGTGTTTGTAGACACCCGTTTACAGATGCCGCAGACATGACATCATCACTTTGAATCATTTTCCCCTTTTCTGTCTTGTAGAATCACATCCACCGACACAGAGCATTATCTTTGGATGGGTCCACAATGCACTGTTAATGCTCGGTGGCACGTTATTCTTATCAGCTCAACAGCTATTGAAGTGTCATATAGGAGACGTGTGGGACACGTTTCTTTTTTAGTCCAGAAAGGGTTATTGAGACCATTGTACTGTAACCTAAATTGAAGAGATGAAGTGGGGAAAAAACGGGGGAGGAACATCAATGGAATCGATTTACAATCCTCTTTATCTTGCATCAGAGATGCAGGTAGAAATCACACAATCTCTGCTCACTGCACAACACCAATGTCATTCAGATCAATAGAAATTGACCCTTGTACAAAAGGGCTTGGGTTGTCTGGATGTGTCCCCATTGGCAGAGCACAATGTGTGGTATTACATTTTCACCACAATACGTTTTGAATGCAAGACCCTGTCATCCAACTGCAAATTACTTTTATATAACACAGCACCTAAAGCCAAGCAAGTTTAGTATTCACCGTGTGCAGCCAGAGTGTGTCTACACATTTCATAGCCAGGTTGCAGTCATATTGCTGTGGAGTCATTATGGCTCTGCTAAATGTGTGTAGATTGGGATTGTGTGAGAATTTAATTGAATGTTCACTAAACACTGACCCTGAACACCAAATGTCCATCATAGCTTAGCAACCGTAGGCTGGTCTGTCTAGTTATGGACTAGTAAAAGATATGATCCATAGTTATCTTGCATTCCCGACTAACTAGATACGTAGTACGTACGGTAGGAACCGAGCTTATGTGTTATTTACAAAGGCTAGAGAGGCATGTCATTAGCTAGCTACAATATTTTTGGGGGTTACAGGTTACGTTTCCTTTTCTTTTGTAAAATAAGAGCAACTGGAAGGGCATTCGGAGAGCGCAGACCTTCACCAAGACATGGTCACAATATTAATGCATTGTGAATTTTACCAGTCAGGAACTCATTTTTAGATTATTCTGACACCACATCAAGACAGCACAAATACCCGATCTCATGTTAACGAAGATGAAAAGTAATTTGTGTATCCGCCCCATGATTCAGATCCACTTCAAAATTGAATTCTTCCTTGGCCCATGCTACATCCTTCCACAAAATGTAATGACAATCTGGCCAGCAGTTTTTCCGTAATTCTGCTGGCAGACAAACAAACCGAGCTGAAAACGTAACCTTCTTGGCGGAGGTATTAAGCATAAATCTAACCACTGTGTTGCCTGTCCAAGTATGTTTTTTTATAGTAAGCATCCAAACCACCAAGGGTTATGTTAGAACAAATAACATTTGAATTAACTAATATACCTTTTTTATTTATAATACAGTACTAGGGCTAACTAGCTCTACACTGAAATGCACGGACAATGCTGCTCCTTATACGTTAGTAAGGATGCTGACTGTTTTCCTGTAGTAGCTTTTAGCCTCACTCTTTTAGCACAGTATCATGTATGTGTAGCTGTCATGTAGATTTAAGAGCCATTTAGAGGATTTCTTGTTTTCAAACTAAACCAACAAAACCAAATGAAGTTTTAGCATTAGCTTATTTAGGGCTTAGCGAACAGTCAATTGGACTGCAGGGCAAATTAAGGTTAATTCTGTGTTTTTTAAACTAGTTTATGTCATATTTTTCAATTCCTGCTCAGTATTTTTTTTTTCTGTCAAGCGCCGTACTCTCAACATCAGAAAGGATCATGTCAGAATGTGACACTGCCGTTCTTGATATACCACTAACCTGCAGTCGATCGACCTCCTGACCCTGTGCCGAGCGGTGGATACTCACATGGTACTGACAAGTGAAGTAAAATGATGCATTGGGACATTTGCATTGATAGGAGGCATCTGTCAGGGAGAATCAGTCACTATAAACTGACATTATGTCACTCCAGTGCCACTGAAACCACGTTACTCACAGCGATACTTTGCTTCCTGCACAAACATGTTTTCTTTGACGGACAATCGACAAAAACTATTGTTGTTCTTCCCCCTCATATTCTGCTCTGTCTGTTCCTTGACAACCTTGCTAGATGGTACTGGAAAGAAAAAAAAGTCAGATACACTTACACACTAACATGCCATGTGTAAACTGGAGTTGTTATGAGAAAAACAAGAGTGGTTTTATTGAACCGTTCAGTGTGCGTCTGTATCTGTGGGAAGGGGGCAGGATCATTTCAAAGAAACCTGCTGCAGATTCTACTTTCAGATTCTACGAGCAAAATGATTTCCTCCACAGACAAATAATCGTTTGTGTCCTAGTAGATGTTCACTGACTGTTTCGCAGACAATATGAAATTACTGCAGTAGAGGTGGTCAGTCAGTCAGGCTTCATTCACAGAACTTTATTTTAAATGTAATTTTTAGAAACCTCTAAAGATACCAAATATGGATGGATGGATTAAGGCGATAATGCATAAGATATGTAGAATATTTGTATTTTAAGAAATAGTGCAGCTATAAACACATTTCACTCAAGACCATAAAAAGTAAGTGTGATGTAAGTTATGTTAATAAGATAACAAATACTTTTTTAATGACATTATACACAGAATATTAATATTTTCTATTGCAATATTGGTTTCATTTTTCTGTCCAATTTCGATTGACACATTTAATTTTTACTAATTAGGTAGAACTCGCTGCTAAATTATTCACACTCTCTTCCATTAATGCCTTTTAAAATCAGTTGGACAGAAGTAAAGGAAAGGGGAAAATCTGCATTTCAAAAACAGCAGATCAAACTACAGGACATGTAGACAGGATCCCTTCTAATAGGCTTTGAATATTTAGGAACCCCCCCCCCCCTCTCTCTATGTGTCACGCAGAAAACAGACAGGAGGCCAACACAAATATCTTGCTTGTTTCAAAGCTGTTGCGCTAATGGCAAGGCGTTAATTAACTGAGGCATTTGCCTGAGACGGCCTGCTATCCTTAACAGGCAAAAACCCAGCAGCACTTGGTGATGGAACCCGCTCTTTCTCTGGACTTGCAGTTGAATTTGCATGACATTTAGCTCCTCAGTGCCAGGATAATCAGCTGAGAGGTTGATTGAAAGGAATCCAACCATAAAGGCCCCACCACTTTTCTTTCTGACTTTTTCTTCTACAAAATGGCAAATTTTGATTCTGTAATTTGCGCTGGCATTCCTTTTTCCCCTCAAGTGTGCCCATCACAGACACACAACAACATGATATGTATGGAAATGAGTGCATCCCCCAGGAGACGGAGGGGATAGAGGTGTCACAGTCAATGAAGCCAGCTTCATCCTGTTGTGGCACCATCACACATTTACCATGAAACCATTTAACCAGCTGCAGTTAACTGCAGGTACCATATGGATCCTTTAGGGGCCAAATCTAATTTCCCCATCACCATGCTATGATGATAGCATAAATGATCATCACCACGCTAATATATAACACAAGTATACACCACATCAGTTAAGCCATGGGTAGTTAACTGTCATTGTTGTATGGATGGATGGCTGAGCTGCGTTCCAGAACAGTGACAACATACGCTGCTTTGTGCTCCATTCAGCGCTGCCAAGAATGACTGGAGGCATCTGTAGCTGCTCTGCATTGCTCAGATCCTCATCTGGTGCTTATGAATATCTATGAGAATACCCAGAGTCTATGGGTGAGAAACCAGGCTAATGAAGACATTGTGAGGTGTAAATACTTTCATTTTTTTTGTATATTTAAACCCAGGCTGTTAATTTATTGTTATTAAACATGTCCACATCATTACAAGCAGCCTTGTTTCTTTAGTTGAGTCCAGTAAAAAGTTAGGTACAGTATGTGGCAGCTAGGAATCTAAGCCTTCCTCACAACATAATTACTTCTGTCTCATTAAAATATGTGTGTGCACTGAAATGAAGTATCATCAGTGAACATCTTGGCTCCTTAAAAAAAGTACAATATCTGTGGTATTCCTATGCTCTATGCCGATGGAATGCTGTGCCTCTTGGCTCATTGGGAATGGGGCCATGTTTTGGGTATCTTTTTTTTGCTTGGGTAGCTCCATCTGGTCCTGGCACCAGTGCGCTTTGCCCCCGCCCAGGAGTTCTGCATCCCAACTATGTGTTGGCAATCAGCAGAGATGTTGGCAAGGCGTCAGGCTGCAGTGTGACATTCTCCCTGGGCTTGTTGACTGGCTGTGTGTGTGTGTGTGGGTACATGTCTGGTCTGTGTATGAGTGTGAATGTGTAGGCATGGCTTCCTTTTAGTGTGTCATCATTTTAGACTTCATACTTTTTCTTTTGTTTACCCTGTAAAGCTAAGAGAACTCTAACAGTTTCTCCAAAGTAGATAACATAGATACTGTACAGTCACCAATATATATATATATATATATATATATATATATATATATATATATATATATATATATATATATATATATATATATATATATATATATATATATATATATATATATTCTTTTTGGGCCTTTATTTCCACAGGACAGATGAAGACATGAAAGGGGAGAGAGAGACAGAACAACATGCAGCAAAGGGCCGCAGGTCGGAGTCTAACCCGCAGCCGCTGCGTCGAGGAGTAAACCTTTATATATGTGCGCCTGCTCTACCAACTGAGCTAACCCGGCCACAGTTACCAATATTTCTTACAATATTTACAGCATAATAGATGAGAGATTGTTTGGATTTTTTTTAATGCAAAAACAATATTGAATGAAATACTATATATTACATCTCACAGGCATATACTGTATGTAGTCACTTTCCCTCTCTGTATTTTAAATATGTTTCACATCGTAGTCTTAGGATATAGGTCGATGTTTCAGTTTATTGCATTGACAATTACATACCAGTGATTCTTTGTTGGAGCCTGCTGTTATTTCTATGTAATGGTTTTCTTGCAAGCAGCAACAAGTATTTTAAAGAGATATTCCTCAAGTTTATCCAGGCAAGCAATCTCTATTCCAAATCTCTTTTTATTTATCTCTTTAGGAATGTCAAGCAATGATATATGAACAAATAAAAGCCCAGAAAGTATGAAACTGGTCAGGCATTTTGCATCCAACATTCAACAATTTTGGAAATATCAATAACAAAGCCAGGAACTAGAGTTGGTCATTTTAGCCTGGCTTTCCCATATTTTATTTTTATCAGTCGAGTAGTGTTTGGAATTTTGTATTTTATTGTATAATCTTAATATCAGATATTAGTTGTATTTAACCTTATATGCATCAATGATTATGTTGACCAAATTATGGCCACTATCTGCTTTGTATAATTTATTTTCCAAAGTCGTGTTGGACCTGGAGATATCTGCAGAAATCTTTTTGTTTTAAGCTTATATTGAGTCAAGAGGTGTTTCAAATAACCCACGACCAAAGGGTTTAAACTCTCCATCATATGCTACTTATTTTCATTTTTGAAGGTGCATTTTAATGTGACCTCTCTGTTTCCAGGTTTGACGTGGCAGGACGACATCACCCAGAAGATCATCTCTAGAGAGCTTTCCAAACTGAGGACCGTTCCTCTCCGCCATCAGGCCACAGTTCCAAGCCCCCTGACCGCCTACAGCAGCTCCAGAGACAGGACACTAAGCAGAAACCTTCAGCAATACCTGAAGGGCCTGAGCTTCGTGCCGCAGTCTGAGGTCGATGGACAACATGGAATCCAACGACAGGGAGCCAATGTTCAGGTAAAAGTATTATACTCTGTAGACTTGTAGCAGTTGCTGACTTAGAATGGATTGGACAGGTGTGACAAGTGCACAAAATTATGCAGGGTAATAATAGAAGAGTTTTAAAGAGAGAATTAATGGGGTATGCCACATATTTTTACACATGAAGTTCCATTTACTCTTCACAAGGAGTACTACTCAGCCTGTGAAAACAGTTGTATGATGTCTTCTGTGGCTCTGAAAGGAGCTTTCTTAAGTTTTGTTAGGTTATCTAGGCTTGATCTTAAGATTTTCTTTTTTCAGTAAGCCTCCTACAAACTGGAGGTGTGTGGTTTGAAAGATGGGCACATTTATGAGGCAGGGTTATGGAAGATACAGTGTTTTTGGAGCTTAGTCTATACTAGAGATACTAAAAATTCAATATATCTCAGCCTCTGCTGCTTCAGTTTTGACCATTTTTTAAATCTGTCTCGGGCAGGTCCCTGAACTTTAAGAAAGTGACATATTAAATTGCTGGAGTCACCCTTTAAGATACTATATTTTAATGTCGTAATGTAACCGGTAGAGATATCGCATTTAGGTCCAGGGTTAAGGCTAGAAATATTGGTCCACAAAGTAAACAAAAACAAAACAAAAAAGGTTTTCCTTGGCTGAATTGTGGAAGGGCCTCTTCCTATTCCTTTTGAAAAAGAGTCAGTATTTCTTTTGCTGGGGTCGCCCTCTTGTCCCCGCACCGCTTTTGTTTCTCGCTTTCTGTCTTCGTCTTCCTCTCCCACTGAGCAGGGACCCTTTTACACAAAGATCTTCCATCACCTCTTTACATTATTCAATCCTCATATTTAGGGTGGAACCCGGGCTTTGTGTGCAATGTGCTTTGCATCCTTCATAGCTGAACCGCTTCCTGCTGCTGTGTCAGTGCAGCCATAATGCAAAGTTGAAGAGTTCAGGACCTTCCTTATTGATGAGACGAGGTCCTTTGTTGTGTTATGTGATGGAAAAAGGCAAACATGGTTAGCATGAATGGCAGAGCACCCCCGTCTCGCTGTGCTAATGCCATTATGGCCTCTCAGTATGCCGGGCTCGGAAAGACTGACATTTTCTCTATATACATTTGAAGGACAGAAAATGGCACCAAGGGAGATAGCTAGTATAAGTGCCGCAGAGACATGGATAATAATGCTGCTCAGTGGATCGGATATACTGTATGCTGAATTTAAGTGTGGGTCCTTATGATTCAGACGAAAGGAATTATTTATCTTCCTCACAGAGAGAAGAAAGGACAAAATCACACATTTTGGTGCCAACATTAATACCAACAACAATGCCAAAATAGTTAAAAGGCCTCTAGATGCCTGTGTACCAGTGCATTATGATGTGAACACATAATTCATCATGTGTCAAATATAAACTCATATGGCTAAATCAGAAATCCGATGACTCATAGTTTCTTCTTTTTAGATAAGGGATTGCTGCTACTTCTCTGACAGAAAGGATATGCTTTTAAAGTTTGTTGTGGAAATGCATGAAATTACTCTTTGAGTGACACTATCTCATCTATGATTTCCATAATGCAATTTCCAAGGGCAGTTGTCTTTGATCTAGAATCCCTATTCATATCCTGTCCTGTCTAGTCGAGCCCAGGTTGCTTCTCTTTTTATACTAAAGCCTGTCACAACAATGCTGACCCAGCGCAACCCATCTAATGTTCTTATTGGGGGAAAAAACTATTGCAGAGCTGAAACTAGGTTGAAGATTCAGCATATGAATGTTGTCACTTTAGCTTCACTTCATTCATTCACAGTGACATTGCTAGCATGCTGATGTTTAGAAGGTGTAATGTTCACCATCTTAGTTTAGCATGTTAGCATGCTAATTAGCACTAAACTCAAAATACAGCTGAAGCTCATTAGTTTTTGCAGCTATTTTGGTATCATAAACACCTAATTAAACTTGGCCTAAGGAGGTATATGGACATAGTTACACATAAGAAAAAAAAGTAATTAATGAAAGTCTTGTGGAGATAATTCTATCAGCCGTCCCCAGAGCCACGCCTCTAGCATGGCTACATAATGTTTGACATATTAACAATGCTCTGCATGTGCTATGTGGCATTTTGTGTTGTAGATTGAAGACATCAAGTCTGAAGGTCATTTGGAGCCCAGCCGGTCAAAACCCCAGCAGGGCTGGAAGGAGACCACTATCAGTCATCAGAAAGGAGCTGGCCAACCTCCAGTCACCAAAGTCTTCACACAGAGTGGAGAGGGCAGACACCCCAAACTCAGTGCAACCTACTCCAACCGGGACCCAGGAAGGAGCAAACTGCTATCCAGCCAGCTGGAACGGCTTCTTGCCGAGGTACCGAGCACTCAGCAGAGCTCCCCGGGTGGCAAGGCTGCGTGGCCCAAAGGAAAGCTCCATTACCTCAGCTACATCCGGCCAGCTCCAAGTGACCATGCAGAGCCGCAGTCTCAGGTGGCTTTTGGCTCCAAAACCCAAAGGCCTGATCTAGACAGACTTCTGCTCAAGGCTGGCTCAAACCGACTGACCGTCAAAGAGCCTCTTAGTGTCATGGATGGTAAGACCTTTTTTTTTCACACTCTGGCTTTTATATTTGCAACACAATGTTCCTGTGGGGTTTTTGTTTTACATTTAAGTGATTGAAATGTTGTCTTAGTATGATTGTGGGTTTTCATTCTTCTCTCTTTCCTGTCCAGAGCGATTCATCCATAATATGGTGAACCAGCTGGGAAGGCACAGCATCAACATGGAGGCTTTGATTGGTAAAGACCTGGACCAGCTGGCTGGGGTCATCACAGGAGCGCTGCAGGAGGTGGATGAGGAGCGGCCTGTTGTTGGGGCACAGCCAGGACCAGGAGCCGCTGACTCCAGGGGGGACATGGAGGGTAACAGGGAGCCTGTGGCAGCCATGCAATTGAATCAAGACCAGGACCTGAAATCAGACAAAGGGCAGGATCTAAACCAGAAAGACACACTGAGAATGAAACAGCAAGGTAAGTGTCTTCTGTTGAGAAAGAGATACTTTTGGGTTTATTTTCTGCCATAGATATAAGTGTATAAGGCATTCTAAGTTTATGAATACGTCAATAATGCTTTGGTTGTATAACCCTCATAGAAAGTGCTGCCAAATGTATTTTTGAGTCTTTCATTTTGAGTCATAACTGTTTTTTCATTGCTAATTACAAAAGAGAACTTCAGTTTTCACACAATCTGCTCACATAAATTGTGTTTGTTTCCAGGCCAACAAATAGACGGAGCAGACAAAGAGACTGTTGACAAGGTGAATTTAAAATTACTCTGCTCAACCAACAAATTGGTTTCTCAAACTTACACTTTATTCACTTTTGAATGGCTACTTCAAATAGGGATGATTTAAAAGTTGTGCAGACAAGCATTTACTGTTCAATTATAAGAACTTGAAAGCAACTGTAGGATCTTATAAAATGCTGTTGTCTAACCTCTATATTTTTATTTAATGGACCTTTAAAAGCAATATGAATGAAAATAGTTCTACATGATGCCATGAATCTGTTGATTAACTCGTAAATATAGCTACTGAATGCACCCTTTAATAGTAATAGCAAAAAGGATGTCATTAGACCTTGGCCCAGCACTCAGATATAGAAATCAGTGAATGCAACACAAATTCACACCTTTTAATTGATTGACATATCTAATAGAAGTCTCTATTCAAGTTATTAATTCATTTTCCCTCAGAATTTAATAAAATCTCTTCTAAAAGCAAACTAAAAGGAATGTAGAAAATGCCTTCGCTACTCTAAAGAGAAATCTTCTTTGATTTAACACAGCATGCAGCCTTCTTCTCCAAGCTGCTTGACTACCTCAACATGGAGCCCTTCGGTGATGCTCCAGAGGTCAACATTGGGCCACCAGCTCCACTCCGGAAAATGGTTGGACAGGAAAATGTCCAAAGCCGGACGACGCAGGGCCAAGTTCTGGTACCCCACCGCTGGGAGGAGAAAACCATCCCTGTGAAGGAAGGCTCCACCCTGCGTTTAACCGGTGGTGCAGATGGGCCTGACGCTCAGGTGGACTCAGAGATCCAGAGGTGGATGAAGGGGACTCAGGCCCCAGCGGGGAAAAAGCAGCTGGAGGAGCCGAAAAAGAAGGACATGAGAGTCAAAACTCAGCTGGTCCACGTTGCGGTGAAGGAGTTTTCCAGCAGAGGGAAGGACAGACACTTTGGCTACATTATCACTGGCACAGAGTGAGTATGATTTAGATATACAATATCACATATTGATATTGCAATAATTCAGATTGTAATATATAATTTCTAAATCATAATATTCTGAATCAATATTGTATCTTTCTAGCCAAGAAAGGATACACATACAGGGTGAGGAACTTAAGCTGGTGCTTCACCCCTGTATACAGAATAACAAAGTGTAGTTTATAAAAAAAGAAATTGAAGAAATTAGAAATTAGAAATTAGAAATTGAGGAATAAGATGGTAGGTGTCTCAATATTTATTATATATACAAATAATGATTATAATGATTACCTGAAACGTAATGATTCTTGTATATTAAATTTGGGGTGGATAGCCATTTAAACTGACTGCCTGCACCTAAATGCAAGTTTTTAAAGAAGGATCAGACTAGTAATCATTAAAAATAATGAGGTGCTTAAGGATTTGTGGGCATTTTATTATATTACTGTTTGTGTTTTGTGTTTGGTCTGTGTTTTCATGTTGAGTTGTGTGTATTTGTATAAAGGTTCCTCTAGTTAGACTATAAATGGTGTGGTATGGGACATTGACCAATGCTATGTACTTGTTCCAATAAAAATAAACGTAATAAATGCCTTAAAAACAGCATTGCATTGCATTCTAGAGTATAAAACACAGAGATGTGCTGTGGCACCTGTCCTGTGCAACATTTTAGATGTACACTTGAATGTCTGTGAGTTGCACTCATATTAACTGTAGCTTTACTGTCGACAGCAGTGCAGACTCTGTAACTAGATTGATCTACAGCATGTCATTAACCCCTTCTACCTCAGTCATTGTCCTTGAAAATGTACATGCAAAAAGCATCCCTGACAACGTTTTAAAACCAACTTGACGGTGTAGCTCACAGCTATATAGTTTACCGCTACACTCACCAGTCAGACGTATGGCTGGACCCGTTTCAAGGCAGACTCATTTTACACACCTTAATACCGAGCATATGTCTCTCCTTTGTTCAGTTACTTAAAACTGCCTTTAAGAGACATAATTTCTGTCTAAAGCCACCCACATATTCCAGTCTTTATGGAAAAGAATACTGCAGTTTGAAATCCTTAGTGTGTGCTGCACCTGATTACAATAGCAGGGATGATAAATCCCTCAGTGTGTGGGTATTACTCTGCTGTATTACAGCTTTAATGATGATACTTTGTCAGGAAGGGTAGCCAAGTTCCCTCCCTCTCCTTCTCTCTCACCTCTCAGTCAGCTCAGGCTCAGCAAAGATAAGTTCCTATCGACTGTGTCTTCCCCCTTGGCCTTCTCTCAAATCCCTTTATGGCGTTATCGAGTCTGGTGTCAGTGCGTTGTCCTTCACCTGTTCAACGCACGTATAGGCTCATAAAGGCGCGATGGGTACAATCTTTGTCACCTTATTGCCACACACATAGAAATGCAGATTGAGACGTAAACGCAGTATGTAGGTAAGTTTGTGCCAGAGTAAAGAGACAGGTCACCTTCTAAATAAAATATTTTCACCTCCTCCTCGTCTATCCTCAGCCCACCAAGCGGACACCTATAGTTGACCTATAGAGGGCTCTGCATTTGCTGCAGACCTCATGATTGCACGGTTGTTATCCCTAGCTCCTTCGCACCCTGCAGAGAGGCTACGCAAACCTGCTTATCTGACAGCTCCTGACATTGTGGTGGTGATAGTGGGGGGTTTGGGGAATAGGAGGGAGGTGTAAGGGGGGAAGTGGAAAGGTATGGATAGAAGAGAAAGAGAAAGAGACAGAGAAACCCAAGGGGAAAAGTGCTAGCATCAACAACCAAGTCACTCCTGGAGCTCTCCAGTTGCTCGAATTACCGCAGAGGGATGCAAACGTGTCTGGAATTGCTTCGGAATCTTTAACTTTCAAAACCCCTCAAACAAGTGGAGAAAAAAGAGCCACCCACTCTCTCAAAGGTGGAGTGAATCAGCCACTCATGCACAGTACACTGTTCTTTTGGGGGTGGGAAAGCTGCTGTATTGTGGTGTCAAATGCAGACAAAACAATAGAATATCTCACCATAATTTTAGCCTTGAATATGTAAAGTTATTGTGAAACTGTTTTTAACTGTGAGAGGATGCTGAATGTCTGGAAAAAAAATTAAACATACAGTATAGCTGATAATGTGCTCAAAACCCAGCACTGTATGGAAGTGGTTCCCAGTTCATTTCACATTTCTATGCTAACAAAATTCGAGCAATGTCTCATTATGATCCATGCCTTTTTGGTGCATGTCACCTTGCAGGCACTCTCAGTGATTCCAGGTTAAGCTGTCAGCAATAAAGTAGCTTTCTGTGTGGGTTTGTGTGTGTATGCACTTCTCATTTTCTCCATCCAGCGCGTTGGCCTGCAGATTGCCTTTGTTTGGTCTATTTCCTTGGCGATTTACTCTCTGAGTGAGCGAGCAGCCTCGGACTGAGCTGTGATGAGGCATGGCTTTATCAGACCACCATTACACTTCACCTCCATTCCATTTGCACCTTATTATTCTCATCTCTCCGTGAGGGCGCGTGCATGCCCGTGTGTCTGTGTACTTTGTGTTATCATGGCTTACTTTGGGTGTACGTGCGCGCGAGAGAAAGTGAATGTGGCGAAGAAAAAGAAAGATGAGCGAGAGAAAGGGAGAGAAAGCCGCGTTCATATGATACAGCCATTACACCTCATGCAGGTTCCATTTGCACCTTATTGTTTGTCTCATTGCTGAAAAAAGCAGGTGATTTACCAAGCCTGAAGAGGCAGCTGATCCCTTTTCCCTCGGCACGGCTCTTTGTGTGTTTGTTTGTTTTTGCGCGTGCCTGTGTGTCTTGTCCACGAGTGTGTACATGTGTGCAGTACATCCATTCAGACAACCATGGCTTTTCTTGTGTGCAATGACCCATTTGTGGCTATGAATTGTGGCAGCATCTCCCTAAATAAAATAGCATTTTAACGGCTGAATAGCTGTGTTGATGTTGAATGGGTGTGGACCTCGAAACGTGACGCCCAGCTGTCTGTGTTTCTCCCCCAGCTCCCTCACCACTGACCAGGGCTCGGATCTGATGGAGCGGCTGACGCAGAGGCTGAACCTCCATGCAGCAGACCTCACCCAGCTCTCGTATGTACAAACACAAACACGCTGTACATGCCCACATTGTCGCAAATAACGATTTACCTTGCAGTTTACAAGCCATTCATCACATAAAAGATAATTGGCCACATTTAAAGCATTTAAAATGGTTTTGTTTTGTGCCTTTGAGCTCGGGGAAACAGAGTGAAGGTTGTCCAGAAGTTGCAAAGACTGTTTGTGTGAAGGAACTGTGCCAAGCTGCCAGAGACTGTAGGCGTTTGTTGTTTTTCTGACCTTTTGGAGTGTTTGACTTCTCGCAGTGAGAGAAATCAGGCCTAATTACCTCCAGACACATACTGATGTCTCCATTGTATTCAAAACACTGCCTCGCCACTATTGTCACTGTACGCCTTGTCAAAAAGGGAGCAGTCAAGCCATCAAACAACTCTCAGTGAGAGGTGAAGAGAGAGAAAGGGAAGCAGCAGTGGATCGAGAGCTGAGAATAGAGAAAGTAGTCCAGCAGGAGGCGGTTAATATATTAATGAGCGGGCGAACTGTCCTTGAACCCGTGCTGGTTTGTGCTTGTACCATGGTTCTGCTGTACATTTGGTGTCAGCCCATGTAGCAGGCAGAGGAGATGTGTTCGCCTAAGATCTGACAAGCCTTTCAAGATGCTCCTGCAGGAGAAGTGAAGTCTGGGTGGTTCGGTAACACCCGCAGCATATGAACACCAAAGCCACTCACTGCAGTCTGTGGCTGTACTCTGGCTCGGATAATAGCTACTGAGAGGGAAAACTGTCTGACAGCACTCTCTGTATCTAGTGTTCAACATTGAAAATACACAGTGACCTTAAAATAAATGCAACCAAGGAGATGTTCTGCTTCCTATCTTTAAATTCAAGCTTTGGATTTAGTTTCAATGAGCAAGAACACCAGGACATGTCATCGTGCTGGCACTGATTGAGTCAATCTTGTTATTACACCTGTCATTTCATATCACTCAGAATCAACTCGTGATGCACATACAGTAGTGATTGATGTTGTTATTTGGATGCGGATGAATAGCCAGTGGCATTATTGCAATGTATGAGCATTCATATATCCAGTGGTGGAAGAAGTATTCAGATCTTTTACTCAAGTAAAAGCAGTAAAACTACAATAAAGTACTACTTTATTACAAGTACAATTAAAAGTCATGCATTCAACATTTTACATTAGTTTACATACAGAAGTTTTATCAGCAAAATGTAGTATGCATCAAAACTAAAAGTACTCATTCTGCACAATGATATATTGTATATAATTTAAAATGTTATATTATTGGCAAATTATTACTGGTTATTGTTATTTGCTGAAAAGGGCTGAGTGATAATTCAATATTATCCTTGTGGAACACAGTTCATTATAGTGAATTGAATTTCATTATGTGGTTTTGCATACGTTTGTATATTTTGACACTGAAAAACGTATTAATATCCTGATATTGATTCCAACCATATCACCCAGCTTTACTGATGCATTAACGCAGAGTTTTTAGACTGTGAGGCACAATTTTGACTGAGTCATAACTCAGTCAAAACTGAACACACAGACATGATATCATATTTTTATATTCCATTTGACTTACACTTTCCAAAGATACCATTTAGAGAACAGCTGCTTAAAAAGACCCTCCTTACATGTAATCCCAGAATTTGCCTGAGAATCATCACATGTTTAAGCTTTCTTCAGTATCAATATAATCTAGTGATAGTTATCTGTACACACATTGGTACATTGCAAACAGGAATGGCGAATAGCTAATTCAGCATATTTTTAATGGTGTCAGTTTGCCAAAACTTTGAAAAAATCTTGCATTTATGTTGTAGCTGGTTAAGGTCAAGCTAATTCTCTGTATATCACTGTGTAGTTTCTTTTTTGGAGTGGGGTTCATTTATTGTGCATGAAAGGTGTTTAGTAGGACACAAATGAGACGTGACAAGGCAAGAAGAAAAAACAACAAAAAAGGATAGAAATACAGACAATTAATTAATGTACCATAGTAAAATTGAATACAGAGATGTAGATACATTTATAATTTCTTATTTTACTATGCACGCGAGTAGGTGTATGTGTGCATATGGGAGTTGTGTGTGTAGAGAGAAGGAAACAAAAGAAAGGAACGAAAAAAAGGGACATTAACAATAATAACAATAACAACAATCATAGGGAGAAAGAGAGAGAAGAGAAAAAATAAAGGTTATGTTGCATCTCCGGTCGAGCCCCGGGGATGAAGATGTGTCGGGGCAAGCAGGACAGATCCAGAAAGCTGGATCAGGCCAGAGTTTTATTTCTTTATTCATTCATTTATCCATTTCTAATTTAGTCTATCTTTCTTTTATCCATGTATCTATCTATTTCGGTTTTATTTTGTTTCGTTAGTTTTTCTCCTTCGTCCTTGCTTTCTCTTGCTTTGGTGGTGGTGTAGTCTCACAACAAATCATCAGATAAGTTCTATCTGTATTTCTGCATCTTCAAAATGTACCTGTACTGTCAAATACATGTAGTGTACTTAAAAGATATTTTCCTCTTAGGTTTTAGTACAAGGTAATATAAATTGGGAATACTCAGTACTTGAGTAAATGTACTTTATTCTACTTTTGCATATATCTATGATCAAAGCGCATTAAAGCTGTTAAGCCAGTGTAAAAGCCACAGACTGATGCCTTAAATGAATATTCCACACTGTATTACACCTCATATTGATAACAGTATTCTATACAGATGACACATACAGAAAATGTCCTCTTTGTTGGGCTTGTTTATCCCCATTCTCTTTCCTTATACAATGTAATAAAAGCGCATTCATGTAGAAATAGCCAAGACGGAGAGAGGTGACACAAGCCCATTGTGCCTCTTACTGTGTGGCCACGGTAGGCGAATGTTTGAAAGCCTCTGTCTAAATATGAGTCGGCTCGAGTATGGGAGCCGGGTCAGAGCACGGCGCCCTGCTTCGGGGGCCGCTCTTTCCTCGCTCGCTCTGATGAGCCCTGATAGGAAGACTGGAGAAGAGATACTCAAATATGAGAACAGACAGGGAGAGAAGAATTTCAGACAGAGAATAAGAGGCTGAATGTTTCGATGTTGTTAAGATTTTCAGACGCTGAACACAGTTACGTTTGAGGCTACTACTACAGTAATCAGCACATATATTTTCTTTTCAAAAGAGATGTGGGGTGATAATATGTGCCTTTCTCAGATGACGTAAGTGTTTTACTCGTCAGAAACACTAGGGGGAGTGGGATACACACTCACAAGTCCATCCTCAGACAGTCTGTGCAGGCAGGCAGGCAGGCAGGCACGCACACACGCACGCACGCACACACACACACACACACACACACACACACACACACACACACACACACACACACACACACTGCCAATACCCGCCAACCAGTTTGCACATTTACACTCATCATGTCCCAGCAGCAGAGCTAATATGAAGTCCAAGCTTACACAGATAACTGCAGAAGACAGTGTGGAGTCCTTCAGAAAATGTATCTGTCTTAACTTCATCTCCCAACTGTAGTTGGCATTTTTCCCCATAGTATATTTAAATAGGGTTTGTGTGGCTTGGAAGAAGAAAATAAGTCATGTCAGTTCATTTTGAGATGCATCAACATCTCTGGCAGAATACCTTTGGCTGGGGAGAATGGAGGCACGGGTGAAGATTGTGGAAATATTGACATTTACGAGAGCAAACTGAGGCCAGGTGAAAGCATTAGAGAAGGACTTTTTTTTTGTGCCATGTATGTGTGTGTGATCATGTTCACAAATGCATCGTGCATGGTTGGGTCCGTCTGTCTAGCAGTATCGGCTCACATATTGCCCCTGGCGGAGTGGGTGTTGCTGCCTCTGTAGCGGGCTGACTGATGGTGAGTGGGTCTGTGTCCCAGCACTCTGGCAGTCTGATAAATCTCTGTTGTACAGTCTGCGGGAGTACACTAAAAATGAGTGTACACTTTTCCAGGACTTGTGAAGACATGATGACGTAGTGTAATGGCTTAGTGATTTAGAGTTGATGGAAAGGTGGCACAAGTAGATATCTTAACTCGCCATGAGTGTTTATAGTCACTATTTATTATAGATTAAGGACTAAGTATTATCCATACCATCCAACGATCTTTAAGTTTGTTATGTATCAATTACATAGAGTATCTCAGAAGCTACTGTTTGATGAATCATCCAAGAATATTTGAAGGTTTTAGCTCCTTGAAGCTGCAATAATATATGTTTTTTTTTACAAAAAACACTTTAAAGGAAACATGCACTGCAAAGACAAGTAAAGTGTTTCCATTATTGAACCCAAAAGTCTCTTCACAAATTATGTCAACCTGTGTCACATACAAATCAATTTTTTTAAGTAGTAGTTTTTTTGTAGTAATATTTCTGCACTACAATCAAGTAAAATATAACTTGCTTCTACAAAATTAATAAAAGTTGGTTTGTGTTGGAGACAGGTTGAAATGTATCCACCTCACTTGGAGATTTTTCACTTGTTTTAAAAAGAAAAGACATTTGGGTCAGGTTAAAAGACTGAAAGTACTTGATAAGATGCTTTTTTTTTTACGGCATATCTCATTGCTCAGTTCTGGCATTTTTAAATTCTCACTCTAGAACATGAGAGAGTGATGCATCTGTCTCCTGGATTGTTCATTTGCTCACTTGCCATGTGTTCATCATCAGTGTCTCAGACATCACTGATTTAATTTTGATTTTGACAAAACTTAAGGAAAATTATCTTACTGATGCACTCACAGCATTCAGACTTACCCTGATTGGCCCATTGGGGAACTACAATTACAACTCAAAACAAGGTGCCATATTTGTGACTGATTGGCCCACACAGGGTCTTCATCATTCGTGGAGGACGACATGCTTATTGTTACCTTGTTAAAACCTGTTTGGAAAGACAGCCCTGCCCAGGACGATGAAGTAACTGCTTATTTGTTCTTTTAGCTGTTAACAATTCATCATCCAATGTAATCATTTGGGGTTTTAAGAGCTTACAGTAGATATGATTACTTTCTGTACACATTGCTTCAGAATACGCTGTATTTCCTGACCACTGCAGGGAGTTCTTCAGTGTCTGGTGGGGTTGTTAGATTTTATTTCATGGCCAACCTCAGGGAACTCAAACATGTATACTGCCCCAGGGACATAAGTGTGTAGCTGACTCCTGACCAGACAGAGGAGAGTATAGGCACAGACAGGTCACAGTAGGTGAAAATAAAACAAGGTGCTCAGCAGATGACGTGCATTGTCTTTGGCTGAATTCAAACTAAAAAGGAAAGGAAAATGTATGATGATTCACATTTCTTTTAGAAATATGGCATTTGTTACTTTACAGCTTCTCTTCTCATCATTCACACCTCTTATTTGTGCATTCTGACATTGTCTGTACTGAATGTAGAGTTAAGCATTATAGATAGAAAGCTACATAGATAATTTAACATAGTAAATACCCTTTACTACTTCAACATTTTGGAAAATAAGCTTTCTTCATTGTTTCAGAGAATTAGATTGATACCAAGTCTATATCTGTCCAGTGAATCTGAAGCTACCTAATTTACTCGTTTAATCTGCACAAAAAAGTGTATTAGTAACAAGATGGCAGAAGGTTGTTTTCCCCTCTGCAGTCAGTCTTATTAACAAGGGCGCGGACCACCTCTGACATTGACTCACAACCCCCTGAAGAAAATAACCTTAAAGCATGAAATTTGGCTTTGGCTTTCGTTTACACTCCTATAATAAGAGTAAAAAACGTGAGTAATGCTGCCTGTTTAGATAGCTGGATTGATGATAATAAGAAGGTATCTTATCTGTCAGACTTTCGTGAGATAGACAACTGTAAAACGTGTTTGCAAAGCCTTGTGTCAAGAGGCGTCACTGTGACGTCGAGACTCCAGGAACAGCCAGGCTAGCTTTTTCCAGTCTTTAGCTTGGTAAAGCTAACCAGCTCTTGTCTCCAGATTTATACTTAACAGACAGATATGAGAATGGTATCGATCTTCTCATGTAACTCTCAGCAAGAAAGCAAATAAGTATATTTTCAAAATGTCAATACAACATCTTATTTTGCTTTATCTTCGCTGTTTTTCTGCAGTGTCTTGGGTCCAGCGTTGACTTTCAGAATTGGCCCCAACCCCAACAACGTGACCACTGCCGATCTGGTTCAAGTTGCAGGTAAGAGCAGTTTATTTTTTTCTTCTTCTATCACCTATCACATGATGATGCTGTCGATGACCTTCTTTGCGATTCATCTCATTTTCACTAGCCAGACCACTCTGTCACCGTCTGTGCTTCAGTAAATGAGAACACAGATTAGTCTCTCCAGATACAGTAGATAGGCTGGTGTTCATCTTGTTCAGACAAACCCCTGTCCCAAAGAAGATTATCAACAGTGTGCAATGACAGATGACCATCAATTACTGAGATGATGAGTCCGTCTACGCGCACACACACACACACACACACACACACACACACACACACACACACACACACACACACACACACACACACACACACACAAACACACACACAGTGTAATACAAAGTATTATGTCTAACAGGTTGAAACAGGTTTGCACCAACAATACTCCTCTGTGTGTGTATGTGCGTGTGTGTGTGTGTGTGTTTGCCTGCATGTTTGCACTTGTTTGATGTAGACTGATGGAGAGCTGTCACCCACAGAAAGGAGAGTTGCCACTGTGCCTCCTCTCCCCTGTTCATTGTCTGCACTCCGATCTGCCTGGCATTGCTGTTGGTGTGTGTGTGTGTGTGTGTGTGTGTGTATATATATGTGTGTGTGTGTGTGTGTGTATATGTCTATGTGTGTATGTGTGTATATGTGTATATGTGTGTGTGTGTGTGTATGTGTGTGTGATGTGTGTGATGTGTGTCGATGTCCTTGCTTTGGTCGGAAATGACTTTGAGAAGCACAGCAATACTCCCAACAGTCAATATCATCCAATATCACCCCACTGGAATCAACATGGTGGTGTTGTTATTGGCTGAAATGTGTTGCTGCTTCAGTTTTTCTACGTGGCGATATTTTTTGGCACCAACTCGTTTCCTATCAGGGACGTGCTGGATGATGGCTGATAATACAGATTTCCCGCAAGAAAGGTTGGGCCGGGGAGTTGAGCTTTGGTTCAGTGATTTTCGAGTGTGAGTTTTTGTGCGTGTGTGCGTGTTGTGTTGGATTACAGTGTGTATCTGTATTTATCCCTCACCGTCATCCCACTTTTGAAACGTTTGTTTAACAAAATGATTAAATGAGCAAATATTGCAGGTGCTGCAGATTTACCTCTCCTGCATGAGGTGTAATAATTATACTGTGTCACAACATCTGTCTTTCTTTTCCATTCATTTTCTACTTCTTCATGTCTTTTTTTACCCCCTCTCTTGTGTGACTGACGTTGATGAGGTGGCGTGTGGCGAGAGCTAATGACAGGCATGAGCAGGGCTGAAATGTCAGACCAAATGTTAAGTCAACATGATCATCAGCCTGACCTGTGGTGATGAATTATTTATACAGCCCACCTGAATAGTGCTGTGTAAAATGCGACAGAAGGAGCTTATCATACTACTTCAGATGCATTGTTGTTGTCGTTCAATCCCTACTGACCGTGGGTTGCGCCTTTGAAATGTATTAAAAATGTAAAAATGGCGCTTGAAGATAGAAGAGTGGTTAAATCCTCTGTCTCTGGAGCTACATGTGTGCCCCCACTGACCTTAGATCAAATCCAGCTGGAGCTTTATCTCCTGCGCCCCCCTCCTACCTTGTTACACCCCTCTATTTCCATCACAGTGTGGAGTGAACAACGTGGAGTGAAACTCTGCTTTTAGTGTTTCAAATCATTTTTTAGCTATATTCCAACTCCAAATATGGGTGCATGACATTGAATTCAACACAATATGACATTGGTCTAGTGATTTCACAGCGGTTACCAGGTTGTGGAGCAATAGCATGGTATAAGTGGAATCTGAAAATCAAACTGACACTTGCATGCAATGGCCACCTGGGTAATCCTGGCTGACCAATGCCTTATGTGTGACTGTGCATAAATGGCGTGGCCTCTTAATGAACTCATCAAAAAACCCTGCTGTATTATCTGCTACACCTGCTGCTGAGAGCCAGCACAGCATGCTTTATAGCACTCATAAAACAAAACAAAACAAAAAGGGTTGTAGAAAATTCTGTGAACATATTACTTTTTATAGCTTATTAATAACTATTAAGTAAGTAGATACATTAGATACATTATACAGCACCTTTCAAGAGCAGATGCCACAAAGTCGTTTGCAATAATAGGCAAAAAATCAAACAGACATGAAATGCAGACCTAAATAAATGTGCTAAAAGTATAAAATAAAAAATGCTAGGGACACAATGTTCATCAGCTTGTAGAAACAGGAGTGAACCAAACAATTTACACGCTGGTCAAGCCTCAAAGCCTTGTCCTTAGACAAACCTAGATTACGGGGAGTAGATTTGACAGAAGGGGAAAGAAAACCAAGACTTTCTATCATCTTCGGAACTAAGCCAGCTAGGGCAGAAATAATGATGTTTTGTTAGCATTTAGCTATAGAAAAATGATCTTCAAATTAGTTTTTTTATAGAGTTGAGGCAGTTTTGTAGAACAGACAGTTTTGTGACATTTGAGGCTTAAATGAGACATAGTTGAATATCGTCTGCATAGCAATGGTAGGAGATATCTTCATAATGACTTCATTCTGACCAACAGCTTAAAACCCAGCGCTATTTACTTTAAAATTATATAAAACACAGAAAAACAGCAAGTCCTTACATTTGAGAAGCTTAAAGCAGTGAGTGTTGTCTCAATTGTCAAAAATGTGTTGGATTAATTTTCCTGTTGGAAAACTACCTGGAATAATACACTGACTGTAAACGTCTGTGGTTCGTTTAAATGATCTACTTGTACATGCACACTGTACATTGTACAATCATATGCAACAATATATTAAACCTTTTTGGTGTTGCCTTGACTGTACTCTGCAGCATCTGAAGGAGGTTAATATGGCTCTGCTACATTCTGCTGTCCATCTATCTGCCCATCAGTTCTATTTGATGTGTTCAATGCTCCATTGAAAAGAATAGACAAAGAGACTCGGTTGAAAGGCATGGACAGTATAGAGGAGATTTGATAACTCATTGAAAAGCATCTTTTGGGCAGCAGGTTCTTAGCGGCTGTGTGGTGAAAGGCCTGCTGGGAGGTCTGATTGTATTAGTGGAGGTAGAGGCTCTTGTGTTCTGCTCAACTGGAAAACTGCAGGACAAAGAACCGGACTGCCTAATCCTTGCTCGGCTGCAAAACAAAAGAGAAAGCTGCTGCTTTATCAAAACTACAAGGCATTCTGTGTGTCCGTGTTTGTGTGCACGTTTGCGGATGTGTGCATGTTTATGTGTGATTTCTTTTTTTTTTTTTTTTTTTTTTTTTTTTTGCAGCTGTGTTCATACTGTGCCAAGAAAATGATTTATTCAATATTTGATGAAGTGGCAGTCAAGCTGTTAAAACCAATGTTGAAACGTGTTGTTTAGAACTCAACTTTTTTTGCCTTCTTACTTCCTCTCAATCTCAATGTGATTTCTAAACATGTAAATCACCTTCAGTTGGGGGAAATTGGATCTGCCAGAGTCGCTTTTGCTCACTGTAAAGCAAAATTTTGTAGCCGATGAGGGATTTGATCTACAACACCCTGTTTCTACATGTTTGTGCACTTCACAGCGAGTAGGTGGAAGGGTGTTTTTGCTCAATGAAGTGTATATAATTATGTCCTGTCATTATTGTTTTTATTGACGGTATAAATTTGTTTGGATCAATCATTTACCAGATTTGCGACACATTTGTGTTCTACCACTTTTATTATAATTACACTTGTATTTATTTGATCAACAGGTTATATGAGTGTTTGATATTAAAATTGCCAGGTGACTTGGCCACTGTCTACCAACTGTGGTCAAGAATGGCTAGGCCAAACACCATGAGTGAATAAATATGTAGGTGTTAAGAGAGGCTGGTAGGTGGGAGCTGGGTGAGGACACTCCTATTGTCTTGGCTGTCACGGCTGGGCGACCCCGGAGCCCCTCTGAGGCCCCAAAGGCCCCAGAGGCCAGGCCACAGCAATGAGTCCACTGGCCCCCAGGCCGTGAGAACCCCGGCCCTGGTCAATGAGCGCTGGGAGCCTGGGGACCCTGAGAGCAACTGACTGGGCCATCTGGAGCAGAGAGCAGAGACCCTGACACACGGCTGTCACCCGAGGGAGACATGCAGAGATGTGGTTGTAGACAATGTCTGCCCCCATGTTTCTGCCTCTGCTTCTGTCACACAAACACACACACACACACACACACACACACACACACACACACACACACACACACACACACACACACACACACACACACACACACACACACACACATACACACACACCCACACACAAATACGAAATATCGTCAAAAACTGTAGAAAATGTATAATGTCCAGACAGCTAGCTAGACTATATGTCCAATCTGAGTTTTCTGTTACACAACTAAAACAACCTTTGAACATACATGAACATACAAAAGAAGTTCCTTCCCGAGGCTATTTTGCAGCGGCACCGTCCGGCGCTTAGCGCTGTCCAAGACGATTGCGATTGGTTTGAAGAAATGTAAATAAACCAGAGCACGTTTTTCTCCCATCCCGGAATTTTGTGTGGACTAGGCAGACCCTCCTCCGCAGCGCTGTGCAGGAAGGTCTAGAAATGCGAGACTACATAGATACAGATAAACAGTTGGCGGCGCGCCACACAGATCTGATGTTTCCATCCGCTCCAATTTGTTTGTCACTTCAGAGAAGCAGAAGCTCCAGTGGACATTTAAGTCGTACGTTGTGATTAATTCACTTAGTCAGTTTCCATTGCTACTTTGTCACATCTCGTTTTTAAAGATACATTTCCACCTGAGCCAAGTATAAAAATGTTTTTTGCAATATTTTGGTTGTCCACTCAGAAATTTAATATTTGCATAAAAAAGTGGATTCAAACGCACTTAATGAAAAGTTTTCCTGAAAGCAAAGAGGAGAGACTTTTATACTTTGTGGGCAGATATGAAATGTACTCTGCCCACACTAAGTCTATTGTTTTGTTCTAAAAACATAAAAGAGCCAGCCTAAATATAACAGGGTTTCTTTTCTATCTTACTCCATTTGTCTCTGCCTGATTCTGTCTGTCTGTCTATTCTTCTTTCTGGTACTCTCCCTAAGCACACACACACACACACACACACACACACACACACACACACACACACACACACACACACACACACACACACACACACACACACAGACACACAGACACCCTTGCAGACAACTCTAAAGTGAAAACACGGTAGCTGTGGCTGCGTAATGGTGCTAGCTTCCATTTGAGTGGTGAGTGGTAGTCTTTTCCAGCTGAGCAGATTAGCATAGATCTCCCACGCAGACAGAGTTGACCTTCACTCTGGCAAACACTTGTCAAAATGCCAACGATAATTACCTGCTCTCTTCGCAAACAGCATGATGGTTTATCCACCTGCATCTCAGGCATGGAGGACATATCTGTAGTCCTATGGCTGCCTGTTTCCGGACATATACTGTTTGTAAAGGTAATATAAGCCACAGGGATTCCTATGTGACACAGGTGTGTGTCAGGTTTATACTTGATATCGAAATATTTACCATTCAGAATTCAGTAAGTGGCTAGAGGCTGAAGAAATACGTGTGGATTGCAATTTCTGAATGTTGCCACCACTTTCAATATGCTCATGTCAAGACACAGTGGTCATATGACTGAAATTAAATTAGTTTTGTCAGCTTGGGTTTACAGAATCAAGAAACATGTCAAGAAAACCTTTTTATACAACAGAACTCAGTGCTGTCTGTGTCAGATAACTGATTGTCTGTGTGTTCATGCCTTAACATCTGTATCAATGAGCGTAGAGGTCAGAAAACAACCGACTTCTCTCCCTCCCTCTTCCTCCCTCTTTCCCCTCTTCCCCCTCTCTCCCTGGGCACTCTCCTCCTCATCACTGACTGCCCTCTCTGGTTGAGTGCTTGAATGTACTCAGTTCGGTGATCAAAGTCTTCCACGGTCTCTTCTCCTCCATCGCCCCTGGCTCTGTGTGTGTGTGTGTGTGTGTGTGTGTGTGTGTGTGTGTGTGTGTGTGTGTGTGTGTGTGTGTGTGTGTGTGTGTGTGTGTGTGTGTGTGTGTGTGTGTGTGTGTGTGTGTGTGTGTGTGTGTGTGTGTGTGTGCGCGCGTGTGTGTGTGCGCGCGTGTGTGTGTGTTGTGCGTGCGTGTGTGCAAGAGTGTGGGAAAGTGTGTAAAACTGTGTCATCAAGCTACAAGCCCAGCTCTCAGTCGTCTAAACCGTCAGTCTCACTATGTTCTTTCAGTCTCAGTTGTACCCTGCCAGGCTCCCTCCCTTGCATCATCTTCCTGTCTGCTAGAGGGCATACACACACACACACACACACACACACACACACACACACACACACACATACAGTATATACAAACGCATGCATATAAATGCATGATGATGCTTATTTGATATGACACTTCTCACTTTTCTGTCTTCCTTAACATTTATGCCTCGCTGATCTCAGTAACTTCTGCTGTCTGTCAGTTGCAATAGGTAAACTTGCAATTTGTTTACTCTACGTGTGTGTGTGTGTGTGTGTGTGTGTGTGTGTGTGTGTGTGTGTGTGTGTGTGTGTGTGTGTGTGTGTGTGTGTGTGTGTGTGTGTGTGTGTGTGTGTGTGTGTGTGTGTGTGTGTGTGTGTGTGTGTGTGTGTGTGTGTGCGTGTGCATGTGTGGTTGCTTTCTGCAGGATGCCAGATAACCAGAGTTGTATGAGTCACAGAAAACCGCATAATATTGCTGCTTTGTTTTGGTTAAAACTTTTCGTCTCTAACAGGGCGTAAGATGTCTTTTTAATTCCAAGGTCACAATGCTTCATCCTAATTTTTTGTTGTTTTTGCTTCTCTTTTAGTGCCTCCAGGAAGAGAACATATCTCAAATTGTCTAAGACAGTTATTAAAAATGTTTTAACAGGGCATTCTAGCATCGGAAAATCAGTCTAAAACATGCAGTTTTTATCCTTGTCCCTGACCCAGAGACTCTGTGCTCGTCTCACAGAAAAAGGTGTCATGTGGAAACGTTTGCTATTGTGTTGAGGAGCCAAGAATGACCCAACTAATGAATTGAGCTGTGTCTTACACTTCCCTTATCCTGTTTATCCTTTTCAGTTATGCTCTTTCCCGTTCTCAATGCTCTCTTGCTCTTCGTTATTCCTCTCTCCTTTCCTTCAGTATTATCCCTGCACCTCATAGGGTCAGGGCTGCACCACTCCTGTAAACATATTTACTGTGTCAACATTGCTGTTGCGAAGCAGCTGAAGACAGTAACAGGTGCCTGTCAACAGCCGGCCAGATCTCTAGTGCATTAAAGGATCTTTGCTGTAGATGAGGATTAGTGTCGCCTGGCATTGTTTGTTTGCTAATTCCATCTCCAAGGTATTTGGGGAAAATAGGCATGAATAATTGAAAGTGATTTCTAGTGGACGAAACGAAGCTATCAGCGAATGGAGGGAGATTAATAAGTAAGGGGTGAAAAGCAACGCAAATTGGAACAACGGAGCAACCTTTCTCAGACACCCGGAGAGACACTGAGTTTGTAAACAAAAACTGAATATACATTGTTTCATTAGGGGGGGGGGGGCATTGAGCTGAGAAAGACATGGATTGAGAAAGGAACACAGCAATATGTTTGTGAAGTGTGTCAAAGCATGATGCCATGGTATTAAAGTACTTTCTCAATTGCCAATCCTAAGGATTTTTGAATTGAACACAATGTCTGTCCTAAAATTTGTTTTGACAGAAAATCCAACTTTCTGACAAGGTTATGAATATTTTTATACTGGTGTCGAAACCCACACTAAACACTTTCCATCGGTAGGTGTTTGTTCTTGAAGGAAGATGACAGCAGATTTTAATTTTAAGTCTTACTTTTAACAGCGTGGCACACACATCATAATTCTGCAACATTAACAGTCCATATTCACCTCTGCAGACCACACAATCACTGAATCTGTCCCCATATTAAAAAACTGTAATTTGGTGGCAGAGCCTTTTCCTGTCATGCACTTTGTGGCCACTTGGATTAAGCTAGTGGCATGTCTTCTTCTTTGATTGTTTCATCAATGTGATGAACCATCTTGATTTGTCAGGTATTTAATTCACTGGATTAGTCAAAAACAGACACTTCCTTTGTAGTTTTTCCCAGAAAACGTACTATATCCCAGTAGATATCATTATTGCAATATATAATTTACATACGTATGCATAATCATAGACAGTATATAAACTGGACCAACAGATCCCGTTGCTCTGGACGGAAACCAGTGAAGGATATTAGAAGCACTTTTCTGGTGAGCGCTGAGCGTTACTACGCCGCCTCCAACTGAGAGAGACAACTAAATGTGACGTGAACGTGTCTGAAAGTTGTAAGTCTTCTGGTAGCTGTGCCAAGAGAAATCTCAATCATTCCCAATCTTGTAGAGACGGAGGGCATAGGTACATGTAAGGAGATAACATAGGCACAGGCTAATTATTGCTAACTAAAATGCTAGTTAACATTAGTAATTAAACTGAACAGCTCATGTAAGTTGAAACTGCCTGCAAGCTTCTCCTGTTACATACGGTAATTCCTCTACTATGCGACGGTAAGGCACTTATGACACAATCGTTAGCCTATTTTTACAAAAACGTTTGCTGCGGAGCCATAACGTGAGGTACAATGTAATGGAACCTTTTATACATTGTCGTGTTTCTTTAGAAATAAACAGTGGACAAATAGAGGCTTTAAACGCTTCAGATGTAAAGTTATTCGCTGTCAAGTGACTTAAAAATGAATGGCAGTCAATGGAATGCAAACGGTAGGTGATCGTTTTGTAGCATCAAAATGGCGCCATAGGAGGTTCGAGTTCTGAAGCGAAGCTTACCCCCTTGTGCATAATAGAGAATTTTGTCCATATCATACATGTATTGGACTAAGATATTCCTTGTTTTGAAGATAATATTCATTTGCAGTCATACAAAGTGTACAAAACTAATGAATATGTGTGTTTGCTTGGTACAAACGTTCCAGTTTGCAGGGACTCATCATAATGTGATTCCAAATGTTCATAATTGTTCTTCTCTGGATTGGAGCCAAAGTGTTGATGATGCAATTTTTATCTAGGACTTTACCATGATCTAATTTCCAGCTGAGCCAAGTATGACGACTGGCAACAACACATTTTCTCACATGTGTTGGTGAACATAATAGCACAATGGCTCACTAGCTTCATGTTTTATGAACTGACAAAACTGCACACTTTGCTACAAAGTCATAATGAGACTCTGAGATAGTCATACATCAGAGTTTTCTTTCTGCATCTAAACAGAATGCGCTAAAATAAAATTACAGAAGGTTTTTGTATTTCATCTATACTGCTCACAAAGACCAGAACATTTTGATTATTTGCTTTCATAAGCTTTCCATATCCCTCTGTCTGAAGCCACATTTGGGATCTTTATGTTTTTGTATTCTCTTAGAGGTTTTGTCGCGACAACAGCAGGCGCTGAAGAAGCTGAGTACCGTGTTGAGCAGAAAATCCAACCTCTTCGATTCTGCCACCACGTACTCTCTTATTCCCCTTTTGCTTCATCTCGACCCCTCCTCCACGCCTCATCTCTATGTTCCCTCCATCCCTAATCTTCCATGCCTGTACCCACAGTGAAGAGACCATGTACTGATGGCCCTCATGTCGAGAACAGCAGGCACTTGTGCGTCGTGTTTGTTGTGTGCACAGTGGTTTGTATACTTGATGGGTGCTACTTTATGAGGCAGCAGATACAAACAGCTATGCAAATGAACTTCTTTCCATCTCCTGCTACTGCATGAGTCATAATTCAATAAAAGAAAAGCATTGAAACATTTCCCATTATACTGAACTAAAGGTTTTTGACTTAGGCTTTATGTTCCTGTTTGTCTGGGAATGATGCTTTCATCCAAAGTAACTTGCAGCTAGAGCACATTACGTTTTGCTGAACATAAGTCTTTCCTACTTCATATACTTTCTAAAAAGTAAAAATCTGTTTCATGAAACAAGACAATGCAGATCTCTGTTTTAGTATGAGGACTTTTGCTGCCTGATTTACCCCATTTCTTGAAACAGATGAAATTGTCTGACCCCATTAGCAGACATTTAACTCAAGATAATTCATTTTTAGGACTCAATAATAGTCCGAATGACTTGTAAGGTTAAGAATATGTCTTTATGTCTGACATTTAGAGACACATTAAAGCTGGCAATTTTCCTCAATTTTCCTTTATTCAAACAGAAACTCTGTCTCATTCTCTGTCTCTGTAGGTAAGTGTTGTGGCGCTTATTCTCGAAGGCTTTTCCTCGATCTACTGTGGCTTGGATTCTACTTCATTTGTACGCATTTGTACACATAGTGGCTTTAAGTTTGATAGGGCTTTTATTAATCTCTTTCTAATGGAAATGCAACAACATTTTCCTGGTTGTTCAAATACAACAGCCAGTATGTGACACAATAAATTAAGTTACATTTAGAAAGGAGTAAGCTTGCTAACAAGAGCAGAAATCCAAAAGAAAAATAATTTAAGCAACCTAAAGAACTCTGGAGATGTATTAATTGTGTGTGACTTGATAGAAACTTTTTTTCCACCTATAAGCTGAAAAAAAAGCAACAAATCCACACGTAGAAGCTGGAGAGAGAATGTTTAACAACTTACTTAAAAAAGACAAACGATTAATCGATTAACACAATAGTTTTGATTATTTTTCGGCCTTTCATCTGATTTATTACTACACTACAACCTCTCTCTGTCTTTTCTAAACCAGCTGCAAAACATTTGATATAATCAAGAGTGACTAATCTGCAGTTCCATAAACTCTTCATAATGAGGTTAAAGATGTACACTGAAGAGATATATATTGTTTTTTTGTTGAATATGGCTGTTAATGGACTTGTGTGTGTATCAAAGAGGCGGCAGAGATGACACTTAAAGTGCTTGACACCACAAAGGGTTGGTACAAAACAAGATGGCCATACATTTGCTGCATGATGTAGTCTTTCCAGGTGTGTGTGTGTGTGTGTGTGTGTGTGTGTGTGTGTGTGTGTGTGTGTGTGTGTGTGTGTGTGTGTGTGTGTGTGTGTGTGTGTGTGTGTGTGTGTGTGTGTGTGTGTGTGTGTGTGTGTGCTTCTACAGTATATCACTGTCTGAGCTCATGTGTTTGTATCTCTGTTTTTCCTCTTAATGGTACATCCGCTCTAAATTGGCCCCTGAATGCAATGCGCTCTGTCAGTGGTTTTGTGAGTTACAAGTATAGAGAAACAAAGAGAGCCAGGGAGCTTCAAAGCGGGTGGGTGACATTTTAGGCTTTCCATCTTCAAAGCACTATTTGCTTTTGTAGTTCCTCTTTGAGAATAATTATTTAATTTTTTTCCCTAAAGGATTACAGCTGTCTGAAAACAATTTGAGGGCCATTTCGTAACAAGGATACACAATGAGCTGTCATTGTTTTTGAAACGCATTTATTTCCCTATTATTTGCTATTATGCATAATTTAATACAACTTTTTATGAAACCTATAGTACACTATATCACAGTGTTATGCCGTATTGGCAGCTATTGACAGTGAATTGATCATTGGTCCCACAGAGCCACCTGGTGAGTGTCTCCAGATGGGAAAGACGTGAAAGCCACCGTGTCCCCTCATTTTCATTCACCTCTCTTCCTCTTGTCTCTGTCTCCCATCCCCCTCATCTAAGTGCCTCTCTATAATTCATGTCCAGGTGCAGCACCAGCTTTCTTTGGCATGGTGCTTGAAAGAAAAAATGAAAGATGTTCAATTTTCACTTCCTTTGTGCATCTCTCTTTACCTGTTTGTGTTCTTGTGGACCACTTTTGCCCCCTTTTTCCTGTAATGCAGATTGTGGTGTCCCTGAAATTAAGGCGAGTCACAGCCACGACTAACCGCTGGCTCCGTCTTCATGTGGATTTAGATGTTATGGTTTGTGTAGAGTCCGAAAGATGTGTTTGTTGTTGCCTTCGGGTTTGTGCACCACATAAACATAAAACAGCGTGGTAAAGAAACATTTATCCCCAACTGGCTGAAAATAATAATGTAAATAATTTCCAAATCTGGTCGTTTTTTTTTCTTGATGTTGGCTGTAACGAGCTGATTTTTTCGGACATTATAAGAAGCGTGAGAAGCATGAATGCCAAGATATGCCCACGGCACAGCTGTATTTACATGCAGCTTCTGTGTGTCTTGTCATACAAAACGCATGAACCCCCCACTGATGGTAAAGCTGTGGGAGTGACTGAACTCTAGAGGTGGATATTTACTGTATATTGCAAAGTGACATCTACAGTATAATGCACTATTGTGGCCTGGAGAGATCTAGATTCCATTGCTGTCTTTACCTTTATCAGATGAGACATGCTGCATGTTTGTATTTTTCTTTGGTCCTTGTGGCCGGGTTGGGTTAGTGGTACAGCAGGCACACGTATACTTAGAGGTTTGTGCCTCGACGCAAAGTTCCAGGGTTTGAGTCCAACCTGTGACAATTTCCTGCATGTCTTCCCCCTCTCTCTCCTCTTTCTCACCTAGCTGTCCTATCAATTAAAGGCGTAAAACGCCCCAAAAAAAAAGTTGAGCATTATTTTCTTGGTGCCACTTTCTTCAATATTTATTTGTGTATATATGATACAAGGGTTGAACAATTTGATTCAAGGAAAATATAGATTGGGCAGAGGGAGCGTTTAATTTTGCTGTATGGCCAACTCACAAAATATTTTTTTTATTTTAGTAGTAAAAAAAAAAAACACCCTTTACAGCGCTGATTATATTGTAGCAGCAAATTCCCCAAACTTGTCTGCTGTAGAATTATTGAATGATTCTGCAAAACCTCTAATTATGTTTCAGTGATGAAATGTAACATCTGATGCCAAAGTTGTTGTTTTTTAAATATAGCTTTTTAAAATACCTGTGCATGGCAACTACAGTATAGTTACAGTAAGTTTAGGGAAAGATTGTGGTTATGGCCAGTAAACTGTGGGTAAGGTAATGGTTAAGGTTAGCTACTGAAGAAAAAGCTGTGACCGATTTGACTCCGACTCAAAAGGCCAGAGTCTTTCTGACTCCAATTTGGTCACTTCACCCTGCACCTTTAAGTTCTGTGTTTGTTGCTGGTAGACCAGAAAATCAATACTCAGGATTCGTTCAGTTTAAGTTATAACAAATCTTTAGTAAAAATGATATTGCAAGTAATACAATCATACGCGCATGGTTCAGAATTCCATCCAGACTATCTCACCCTGACCACCAACGCAGGCTTTCCGGGTCTGACCCTGGACCTCTCTCTGCCCTACTCTTTTATCTTTCTTCAGGTTCCTCCTTCCGCCATGGTGTCTGTCGCTGCTAATCAGCTGGATATAGCGCAGACGTTCCGTCTCCTGAGAAAATAGTGAGATGCGCACTAGACCCAGAATTGCTCTCGCTTCCACCTAAAACACTACAGGGCGCAGTAGTTCTTGCATTGGCAGCGGCTGTTTTCACACCTCTACAGATTTTGTTTTGGTGGTACAGGCAATAATACAGTGTTAACCTTTGTAATATATAAATTATTATACATTTCCTTATTTCTCACAGTAGGACCCTGGCTCTACAAGCCACGCTGCGTGTGTCCTTGTGTGTGTGTGTGTGTGTGTGTGTGTGTGTGTGTGTGTGTGTGTGTGTGTGTGTGTGTGTGTGTGTGTGTGTGTGTGTGTGTGTGTGTGTGTGTGTGTGTGTGCGCGTTGCGTGCGCGTGCGCGCGTGTGTGTGTGTGCGTGTGTGTGTTTAGGTTGTCACTAATCCCCCTTAAAAATATACATACCCTTGCCGTGCACCCATCTGAAAGAGAAAGAAAGTATAGAAGGAAGAAAGAAAGAAAATACAATGAATTATGGATACGTTTTAACAGGGATATTGCTCCCTGGCATCCTCACTGTTTTTCATTTCTTTCCTCCTCCTTCTCTCCCCCTGTCTCTCTTTCTCTCTGTGTCCTCTGCCTCCTCTTAAATCGATACGGGCTGGCCGTCATGGGTCAGTGACCTGTATGCATCAGGCTGGACTGCAACAGAGAGTGCTGTGTCTCCCAGGGCTCTCTGTGGAGGTGATAACTCGTTCCTATCTCAAACCACTCTTAAAGGCTTTCAATTTAACTTCAATATCCACCTAAGATTGACTTGGGATGACACAAAAGAAAGGAAAATATATATGATAATTTTTTTCCAGAAAGAAAGTGAGCATGCCTAAATACCTGCTATGTCTTTGCATAGATTGAAAGGGCTGTACATCTGGCCTATACACTATACATTGTGGATTATGTTGTTTAAAGTCTTCCCTACAAAGATTTATTTTAATTGACCCTTCCCTGCTTAGATAGCCTACTGTTATATGCCTGTCAAGCTTGTTCTTGCACAGTAGCATCACATAATACAGATACAATAGCAACAGTGGCATTTTCAAAACAATGAGCCCTTGGTTGCAGACAAAGGTAGACAATAGCAGGCTTCTCAGCCAGTTTGAAATAACTGTCGTTAGCAGATTTTGTCAGCTGTAGCTAGCTCGCTTGTTAAGCTAATGTTAGCTTCATGAGTTGGTTGAAAACGGCACCTCCAGCTGACTTCTTTTGTTGGACTTTTTTATTGTTTCCAGCTCACTCGTTTTACAATGTGAACTCTGGAAAGGGTCTTGAATAGGCACTTGGTGGATATATACATGATAGCATGCTAAAAGACTCAAGCTTAAATTATATGTTCCTAGCAAACCATGTTTAGCTGCTTAGCTTACTTCGGCATCTCGTCTTGGATATACCAGACAGATGTTAGATTTATGCTTCACTGTTTGTATTTTCAAACGGTGTGTTTTTACTTTTATCTTACAGGAGTAAAAAGGCTTTTATAATGAGAACTAACACATTTGTTAGGTAGCATCCAAACAGTGGAGAAATACTACGGGGCTTTTTCTAAACAACCTGTAACTGCACACAATGTAGAATGAAATGCTCAGCCAGGCATCTTGGTTTTTACTGCTTATGTTAGAACAGACAAACATACTGTTTAATTAATTCCTCTTGTATTTTTGGTTTTGGAGAGGGTTGAAAAAAGAACCTAACTAACTAACCAAACGCTTTACTGATTATCTCTCTTACTACAGCCCCATGTACACGGTTTCAACATGCAGAGAAATCCTACAATAAGCGTGACAAAAAATCTGCGTAAAACCAGAAACAAAGTGGCTATACATTATAAGTGGCCTGATATCTTTCTTGAGAATATAAGCAATTCTAAACTGCAGTTTATGTGCATCACAACGGTTTGTGTGTGTCTAGCCACAGGCTTCCTTACACTCCAAGTCCAATTACCTGTGTTAAGGCCACATCTGAGATGGGGGATTACGGCATATTATTCTCACACAAACAACAGTCTTTCTGCCCACCAACCTGCAGGCAGCCAGACACTGGCAACCAAGAAAGGTGTGAGAGGTGTTACATTAGCACCTGGATGTGCGAATAGCAGAGAAGTGACCTTTTGCCGTTGACTGATACACTACCTGGAAAACTTGTTCACCTCCTGTGGATTCTTCCTCTGTCCTCAACTCTTCTCGATTTCTTTCCGCCCCTGCATCTCTTTTTTTTTTTGTCTTTCTTTGTCTGTTTTTTTTCCCGTGTCTTAAACCGAGCTTTCATTTCTTACTCCATTTTCTCTGCTGTATCTATTGAAGTGCTCTCAACAGAACCATAGCCTGTCTCAATTTCTCTCTCAGTTTTTGACAGTTGATACTTTTACCAAAGGTTAGTCAAGATGTCGCCTCTGTCTCTTGACTTGGTGTCGCCACTTGAAATTTTCTTGTGATGCAAAATACTCCTCAAGGCACCCCAGAAATGCCCTGAAAATACTTCCCACGCACAAAAACACCTATACTAACAGTAACAATTCTCTAGACATAATGTCACATCCGTCTGTTTTATTTGTTTCATGTAGCAGCTTTCCATGCCTGTACAAATCACTGTGCCTGAACATTCGTGAGACACACAATTTCCTTTAAGTCACCTGCCAGGGGCTCTAATTAGACAGATAAGCAGTGCAACTGAAATCAGCTCTTCCTGGTAATCAGCCCCACGGAGCCCAGACAGACGGCTAAATGAGGAGGAGATGAGCCATGCAGCCCAACAGGTGTCCTTAAAAAGACAGGGAGGTGTGCTTATACAGTGTTGTCTTTCCCCCTCTCCTAACTACTTGAGCTCAACCTCAGAAGAGTTTGGAACATATAGAGAGATTCTGCAGTTATTTACAATATGAATGCTGAAAAAAGCAGTGTATCGGCGCTTCTGTGGTGTGTAGATTTAGTCATCATGCTGTGACTCTGAATCGCTGCCTCACTTTTAAAAGGAATTGTGTGAGAAACTCTGCAGTAAGATGATTGATTCAGAGGAGGGGGATGGGTGATCTACAATCGCAAACACACTACTCAAACTGTGTATTTCAATTTTTGAATTGCATCCCATCCGGAATACTTTTTTTTTCTCTTTGCAGTTGCAGCTGCTCTGCTTTAGACATATAATAATGATGATTATATTTTGTCCTGAAGCAAAATAGTATTAAAAAAGAGCCCAGTGACACATCAGGCAGGCTGAATACAAAATGATATCCGAACTAATAAAATCTCCAAAGGGAAATGTCATATTTGTCATTTTGACACCTGCGTGAGACTGCTGTGTTACACTTTCATTTTACACCCACCACTCCCAGCTGTACACAGGAAGGCACCACGGCGAGATTAACACTGAGATCTGAGGAGCAGCCAGGATGCTTCAGAGATACAGAGAGAGGAAGGCAGATGGAATGGAGCTCTACGTTACTTTATCCACTCTCCGAGGAAAGATGTCCACCTCAATGTAGACGTGGTTCAAGGGATTGACTTAGAGGCCGCTGACAGGAAATGGGTTCGCTTTGACATTATCCTCCTCTAACTGAAAGCATCTTGAATACCTCAGTTAAAAAAGAGCTTCAGAAATGTAATTTAAAATACTCAGGCAGTGCATTAGTTGGAGCTGGAAGGCTAAAATTGTTTGAAAATAGACAAAACAAGCTTTGTAATCAGTGCTTTCAAGTATATTTTGATACAGTTGTTTTGATGAGTTTAGCAGCTCAGCACATTGTTGGTCTTTTTCAGGATCTATTTTGGATTGCTTTAGAAAATGGTGTGATCCTTTACTGAGTCATACAGTCCTTCATCTTGAAATAAAAATTACGGAAAATTTGTTATTTCAAATGGAGCTGAAACGATTAGTCCATTAATTGTTAAAAATGAATAAGCTACTATTTACTATTCAATATTTATTAATTGTTTAAGTCATAATTCAAGCTCCCTGGTCCCAGCTTCTCAGTTGCGACATTCTTTGTCTTAAGTAATAGTAAAGTGAATAGCTTCAGGTTTTGGATTGATAGTCGGAAAAAATGGGCATTTTGAAGACATTAGTGTTTTTGAAAGCAGTTAAGTGATTCATTGATGCATGAAGAATACAATTGACAGATTAATTGACGATGAAAATAATTGATAGTTGCAGGCCTAATTTCAAATTTCAACACATTCATGACAGTTGTGGCAGAGTGTATGTAAATGTAGTTTTTCCCAATTTATGACCACAACAGACATCTTTGATTAGCAGTGAGGCACTGTTGAGATAGAGGGCCAGATTTACTAACACTGGCGCAGTTTGCGCTGCGTCTGTTTATGCGAGTTCGGTAATAGCGCACGCTATGCTTCCACATTTTGCGTAGTATTTATCAACCCTGACACCCATCAGGCAATCAGCGTCTTTTTCCGCCCACTATACCGTAAATTGCGCTGTAGCAAAGCGCTACTGGTGCTATGATATGGCTGGGTGCAGACTGCGATATTCCAACAGCTGATGCTATGACTGTTTGAAATGATCCTGATGCCGATACATTTGTAATATAGCGAGGAGTTTAACAACTGCTGGAATGGGGGAGATTCAATTTCATCTTTGATTTCTTCCAGTAACTCTAATATTGCATGGCTGCTTGATCTGTAACGCTAAATGATGTTGTGTTCACTGAAAGTGTAATTCTTGTGTTAACGATATTTTCAGCCTCGCCTATGTCTTTGTCTTGCTCAGATTACTGTTGCCATTTCACCAGCGGCATAAAGGTCTACGAGGAAACTCGACTGCAGCTGGTTTAGACCTGCTTTTAAGAGGCGGAGAATTTCCCCCGCAGAATAGAGACGCGCTCTTACTGACAGTCTTTGTAAATACCACAGAATATATAATTCGGCGCATTTTTTGTCGCTTCCCTATCCTTACTTTTGGGTGGAACTCCCACTTTCCCAACCCCCCCGAACGCATATTGAAAGCGGCAACACTTTTTCTCGCTCATGTGGCAGACAATCTGCGATTTTACCCAAGTGCGCCCCGTTTGTAAATAGCCCGCATCAGTTACGTCCGTCTTTGCGACCAATTAGCGCCTGGAAACAGGCGCAAACGGCTTGATAAATCTAGCCCAGAGTCTTTAAACAATGTAGAGATACAGACATGAATCCAACTGTGGAAGTTGTGATCATACAGTATACACCTACTTCTTTTCAGACAACATCACAGTCAAAAGTATACTAAAATAATGAGACATGAATTATACCTCAAGAAATAGAGACATTAAATCTTCACAAACAAATGAAATATGTTAGCTCATATTTTAGCCAAGAAATCAGATTTAATCTGGTTAAAACAGTTAAACTAACTGTATTTATCCGCAATATTTTTCTGTTTTTTGGAACATACATAAAATCTGTTTTGATTTCAAGGCTATTGAAATTTGTGGGCATTATATTTGTAGCAATTTAAGAATGATAAATATTTTTGTATATTCATTAAAATGCTGTTTCTTCTCAGCCTACACAAGTGCACTACTTCTTGGATTGTTCTTGGATTAGTATGTTACATTTGGTAACTCGTATTGGCCCTGGGTCTTATCGATATATATAACCGTAATTCTTAGAATTACCCAAGAGTTTGGGAATTTTAGGTTGTATGAAATGTTACCCATCAGCAAACCTCGGTCTCTTGCTTTGGTTAAACAGCTGCACATCATGTTATGGTGGATTCATCATGGTAACAATTTAATGTTTCATGGTGGTAATTGTCTTCGGTCACAAATCTGTGTCCTTGGGCCGAACATATGCTTTGGTAAACATACTACATGTGTAAATGTTTTCGGTTATCTATAGATTGTTTGATGATTGATCCTGTTTTCAGATCAAATCCACTCGATTATCGTCAGAGCCCAGCCACCCCCTGCTTACTTCACCCCGCCTCTCATCTTCTCCCTCATATTCCTGATTTGAGTGATGGCGTTTGTGATTCCTAATGACAGTCGGAACAAATCTACGGTAATGAGGTCACATTGGGCTCTTTTTTTTCTTTCTCTGAAATCACCCTTCACAGCTCCGTACAATCAAACTGTCCCTTAGACTCTTAGACTGGGTCCTGGATCCGAGCTCCAGTGTGAAACAGATCAATTCCTTCCTCTAAGACCTCCCTGCAGCCAAAATGGACACCCTGTCCTTCTCAGCATGTCTGTTGTTTTTTTTCCAATGTCCACGACTTCTTATCTCTTGACTCACTGGAGCTCATATCCTGGCCTCATGTTAATGCTGCCTGCTATGTTTCCAAACTCTGCCTTATGACAACTTTAGCATATTTATTGATTTATTTAGGTTTTCCAGTGTGTGTATTTGCAGACTTCTTAGCAGTCTCATCCGTGATAATGCATTTATCTACAACAGAAGAGGTATATGTGCATGCTTGCATGAGCACTCACATCCACGTAATGATGTGTGTTTCTCCTGGCTTGAGCAGGATGTCTGCACCAACACATCATTACGATTCGTTCGAGCCTTTAGCTTTTGGAGAGCGAATTGTGGATGAAAAGCACAACCACGCGTATGCAGCTCTGTGTGTGTGTGTGTGTGTGTGTGTGTGTGTGTGTGTGTGTGTGTGTGTGTGTGTGGTGTGTGTGTGCGTGTGTGTGTGCGTGTGTGTGTGCGTGTGCGTGTGCGCGAGCGTGCATGTGCGTTTGCGTGTGGTGTGTCTATGAATATGTACAGTATGTGTACTTGTGGGTGTGCAGTGCGCCCTCCTGTGCATCAGTGTGCATACTCAGTATTTGTGTGCTCAGTGATGTGGTTAGTAATGTGTGGAGACCTGCAGGAGACTGTCCATGGAGAGAGCCTGCAGGATAATTGCTGCCACAGTGACAGGTAGGGCTGCCTCTGTCAAAGTTCCCTCAGTGGGGAAGCAGTGGAAGAGTGTGTGTGTGTGTGTAGCCATCGTCATCCCTTCCTCCAATAAGCACTTCCCCAGTAGGCTCCCTTCAGACGGTGGCAGACTTCCAGATGTTTTCATCTTGTATCACACACACACATCCAGGGAAACAAATTAAGCATCTTTTACAGAGACCATCAATCTTAAATTATTTGAATAAACATTATTTGAATGATTTTACCTAAGGAAAGGAAAGAGAGAATGTTTTTCATGTAGCTTTAGAGTATCATGTAGTATCTCTCATGGAGTACATTTCAGTTGCAGTGTGCTATATACTGGAGAAGACTCTGGATGTGGATGCATAAAGATTTGTTGAAGTTTCCCTGAAGGCTGCAGTAAATGTTTTTTTTTATGCAATGTCTTATGGACAGTAAAGCTGCCAGCTTGCAAAAGGTCACCCAAAGACCCAGCAGCATGCCTCTGCAGCATGCTGGACTTCTGATGACCATGATTATTTCAGATGTGCATTGTTCACCTCATCACTCACTATAATCTTCAAACCTATCTGTTCTTTGTGAGCGATTGTCAGATGTGATTTACGTCGCATATGTCACACATCTGCAGATTGTCATCTCTGAAAGGGAGCGTAAACGGTGTAAACGTGTCCCGGTGAGAACGCACAGTGACATCCGTGGAGTTTCTCCCACATCTGGAGGTGCCTGCAATCCAAGTCATTTGCCGGTGCTGCTTCTGTTCCCCCGATGTCCTGCAGTCCGTGAAGAATTGGTGTCAGCGCCTATCAAAGGCAAAATGCCTATTCTACACAGAGTGTCAGAGCAGCCACAATCTATTAATCAAGCAGGCGGCAAAGAAACAGACATTATGTGCATGTGGCGTTGTTCGTGTGTTATGGACAGTCAGAGACTCATCCAGGTGTATCATTCAGCCATATTTGAAAGGGGCCTCTAATAAGGTAGTATGCAATTATAAATGTGTCATGTGGGTTGTGTTTGAAAGAGGAAGGGGCCTGTAATGTGTTTGATATCAAAGGCCGCAACAGGGTCTGCAACAGACACAAGGCGCATGCTGATTGCACGACCACAGCCATTACAGGAGCTGAAACCAGACTCATCTCCTATCCTCTTTTTCTACTGTGTTTTTTTCTTTTAATATGGTCTATAATGTGTCAACCAGACACATCTAAAAGAAAACATTTTGCTTTTGTGATCTCCAGTCTTTAGCAGAAGAGAGTTCAATGTATTCTGTTAGATAGCGAAGGTTTGTGGTGTGTTAATTTAGGCTGAATAACAGCAGTTGGTTTGTTTGGGAGCACTGTTGGCTTATCCACAGGAAACGATCAATCAGGGTGAATAAACAGTGAGCCAGCCAGACCCCCTGCTGGTAACAGCATTGGCTCTACCATGTGACAGACATGGTGGTACATGATTGGACATTAGAGCCTAATGAGTCATGTCTACCATCATATTGGGTATACTAAGAGAGAGTGAAGATGGTTTGTTTTCTATTCAGTTAAATTATTTAGGGATTAACTTTAACGGTTATATTAAATTATGTCTAATTATTTTAGAGTTCTAGATTATCATTATTATAAGCTGCCATTATTAAATAATGAGTGGTAGAGAGCCGTAAAGATGTTGCAAGATATATTAATCAGTGCTGAAATGATTAGACGATTGATATGTAATTAATCTTTCAAGTTATTTCTTAACCAAACATTCACTGATTCCACCTTCTTAATGTTCAGATTTGCTACTCTGTTTTGTCTAATTGAGGATTGAATTTGGACTGCAACAAACAGTTGTTTTCATTGTTGATTAATCTGCCAATTATTATCTTAATTAATCGATTAATTGGTTGGTTTATAAAGTGTCACATTTTCCCAAAACCCAAGTGGACATATTCAAATTGCTTGTTTTATCCGAACGACAGTCCAAAACCTAAAATATTGAGTTTACTATTGAAGAAGACTAAGAAAACCAACAAATATTTACCTTTTAGAAGCTGGGATGAACTAATCAAGTAATCGGCCAATCAGTTCAGCTCTAAATCATGGGCTCTATGAAATTTTGATGGCTATTCTTTGACTATTATGTATATAAAAGTAAAAACTGAACAATTTATCAAGTTATCGATCAAATAACAAAATAGCTTTTGATTTTTATTTAGTTGTTGATGGTTTAAACGTATCCTGATTATATATTGGCACATAATGATGTCATTAGAAGGAGGCATTGAATGTTAATGTATCTATTGCTTTTTTTGAACCTTTGCCCCCTTTTATTCTCTTCCGTCTTAGCATCACCTTGTTCCTCTGTTTCATTTGTAGGTAGGTGCAGGTCCTTTGATTTGGTGTCTTGATTTATATAAGCCAAGGAGCAGAATAACAATTGATACGCATGAAAAAGAAGAGACAGAGGGTCTGTATGTGTGTGTGTGTGTGTGTGCTCAGTTATATATTACGTTATTCACGTGAGCTCTGATGTTTTATTGTATCCTTACAGTAAAAAATCAGAGCTCATGTAAAAGTCATTTCATATTAGTGTGTTCGTGTTTATTGTAGAATATCCTCTCTGTATACTGGTAGTGAAAAAAACAGTGAACAAATAAGCCTTATAAAAGCAACAACAATATCTGTGAACTGATTTACATTTTGATAAGCATCAGCGTGTGGACGTCAAATGTACATGTTATATATCATACATGTAACAAGTATGCTGCTGATCGGAAGTCAGCGCTGTGGTTCTTCATACTCCGAAGTATGAAGGGATATTATTGTTTTTGTTTCCCGCCTAGGATTTTGACTGAAAAATGGGTTGCTGTGCATCTTATCTGTCAGGGGGATCAGGTGCATCTCCCTCTCTTTCCCTCTTTCTCTCTACCCCCTCACCCTTCTCCTCCTCTCTCCACTCTGATAGGTAGAGACAGCCATCATATGTGCAAGGGGAAAGTGATGGGCGGAATGGCAGCTTTAATATCAGAGCGATTGCCTGCTGATAAGGCTAACGGCTGTGGAGAGGCGTGAGTGTCAGCCCTCCGCAATAAACACTTTCATTTTGTTTGGTTGGAGTGACAGATGGAAAGATGGAAGTGGTGAATAGACGACCTGAGGAGCAGGAAAGGGAGGGGGGGATATAGATGGAATGGATGTGGATGTTATTCAATATTAACAGATCAATCAGAGGGTGGTGAAATATGCATTTTGTCAACTATATACCCCTATTTGGCCAAAGAGGCAACATTACGACAGCGCTGGCTGCTGTGCCGTGTTGAAATACAAAATACTTACAGCCTACAGTAGGTGATTTGTCTCCCGATGCTGAATTTATATTGCTTCTAACAATAACAACCCTGTCGTATATCTGAAAAATGAATATATATATTCATGACTTTAAGCTCTGATGGCTTCATGATAATCATTTCTGAATTGCTATTAGAATCTATGATGAGGAGTGCACAATTGCTTCAGTTTGCAGCATATGGCGGAGAAAAGCAACATTTTAATCAAATTATATCTTGCCACGATATAATTTGTATTGAGCGCATATGCTACAGAGCAATTTAAAGGTCACAAAAAAATCAAGCTTAATTGGTGCTTATGTGTGTATGTGTTTTATTTTTTATTTTTAGTCATTAGTGTGTGTGTCTCAAGGAATTGATGATTAATGGCCTTTTTTTCTTTTTTCTTCCTTTTTCCTCTTCTTCAAGTTCTTGATGAGTTTTTTTTTAAGTATTCTTTAGTTACTTCTGTTCACCTGGCTGAATTTCCTGATCCTAAGCAGAAACACTCAGTGCATTTCTAATATTTGATAACACAAGAGTAATTTTAAAAATGAAAAATGTTCTTTGGCCACAGGCACAGTTCCAGCTGAAATCCTTCAATGGTATTTCATACATTGGTAATAAATGTGCTATACATATAGCAGCATTGCATGTGAATGCACTTACTTTAAACTAGGGATGAACGATCCAACTTTTTTAGTCCAATACCGATAATTATATTAATACCAATAATTTTTTTTCTAGGTTTAGTGTCTTGTCTGACAGTACTATTGTAAGCAGAAATTATGATTCTAGTACTAGTGAAACCCCTAGAGAAGTGACTCCCTTTAAAAAGAAATCTAGGTTTTTGCCTTCTTCTAATCTAAATGCCACCATTGTTACTTTTAGTCAGTTAGTTGAGCAAGATATGGCCAAAATAAGTGCGCTTTGTCCCTCTAAAAATAAAAACCTGACAAAAAGCGAATTGGATGCACTACGCTCTTTGGAATCTAGACAGGACATTATTATTCGCCCTGCCGACAAGGGGGGCGCAATTGTTGTTATGGGTTTAAAGAATTATGATTGTGGTATATTCAAATTGCTAAATGATGAAAAACACTATCAGCCTCTTCTATGTAACCCTACCTCCAGCACAAAAAATATGATCGATGAATTTATTGATATATCTCACAAAAAAGGCTGGATAATCGATAAAGAAAAGGCTTTTCTATTGAGTGACCACCCCCGATGTCCAGTATTTTATGGTCTCCCCAAAATCCACAAACGTCTTGATGATCCTCCTTTGCGCCCTATTGTATCTGGCATAGGGAGCCTTACTGAGCCTATCTCACAATTTGTTGATTTTTTTCTTAGAAAATATGTTCACAGTTTACCATCGTATTTGGGGGATACAACTGATGTTTTGAATTTGATTAATGACTGGAATTGTGAAAGTAATGATGTCCTTGTGTCTTTGGATGTGCAAAGTCTTTATACATGTATACCCCATCACATTGGCCTACTCGCCATGTCGCATTACCTGGCTAAACGTCCCATTGATGTTCTGCCTCCACTAGAATTTCTTCTTAATCTTGTTGAGATCATTCTATCGAATAATTTCTTCAAATATTCTGGCAAATTTTACCTACAACTACAAGGGACTGCTATGGGAAGTACTTTTGCACCCTCTTATGCTTGTTTGGTGATGGGTCTATGGGAAGAAAAATATATACATAATATCATAAATAATCTTTTTCATTCCAAAATATCACTGTGGCGTAGATACATAGACGATGTTCTCTTAATATGGAAGGGTACCCCTAGTGAGCTAAATCAATTTTTTATCTATGTAAATTCATCCACTGATTATTTGTCCTTTACTATGGAATGTGATAACCAGTCCATTGATTTTTTAGATCTCACCATCTTTAAGGACGTTAATAATATTCTACAGTCTACCATTTACCGTAAACCCCTTAGTAGGAATACCCTTTTACGAGCCGATAGCAACCACCTCATCTGGTCCGTAATATACCAGTGGGTCAGTTTTTGCGAGTCAGAAGAAATTGTAGTACCTTAGCTGATTTTATGTCCAAAGCAGCTCTAAGGGCACCGTTTTGAACAACGAGGTTATGATAAATCTGACATTACAAAAGCATGGGACAGGGCTCAAAGTTCAGATCGCGCCTTACTTTTGAAGAAAAAACCTAAGTTACAAATAACACCCAATGTATTCTTTTCGACCAGCTATACTCCAGAAGCAGGAAGAATGAAAAATGTTATTCGCAAGCACTGGCATGTCCTTAAGAGTGACCCGACACTGAAAGACAATGCCTAATCCGCTTAGGTTCATATTTAGGCGCCCGGTAATATTCGTGACCGACTGGTCCACTCAGACATGTCTAATCCACCTCAGACTACTTGGCTTTCAAACCCACCCCTTGGTTTTTATAAATGTGGTAATTGCGCGCAATGCTCGAATTCGACCAATACGAAGGAATTTTCACATCCCCGCACTGGCAAGAAATATTCTATCTCTTCATTTATTAATTGTAACAGTACACATGTTGTGTTCCTTCTAAAATGCCCTTGTGGACTGGCGTATATATGTCAAACTAAACGTCAGCTCAAATTAAGGATATCTGAACACAAGACAGCTATTCGGACCCAGAACATAACTTATGCCATGGCGAGGCATTACAAGCAGGCTAATCATGGCTCCCCTGCATCACTGAGGTTCTGGGGAATTGAGAAAACCACACCCCCACCCAGGGGTGGTGATATTATCAATAAACTCCTATGCAGGGAAGCCTTTTGGATACATACACTTGGCTCTTTAGAACCTCTAGGCTTAAATGAAGAATTAAATTTGACTTGCTTTCTCTAATGACAAAGTGTGTTATAGTATAGTATTTAGATAAATATACTTTTAGTCCCCATTGCCCTGTGAACATCTTTGTATAAAAACTTTTAAAATTTTTACATTTGTATATTTTTGTTTGTATATATTCATCTTTGGTTTGGTTATGGGCATTTGCCCTTTAACGACTGATTACTGAGTGTAACCCCTTGGTTGAGATGGGTGTAACTTTAGATTGTCACTGCCCCTTTTGAGCACAATCACACCTGTTGATGATCCTTATTAAGGGGTCCATTGCCCATTTTCTCCAAGGACTCTGATGAAGATGTAACTATGCATCGAAACATTAGTCACTGTTATGCACCTTAAGAAATAAAATCATCAAGTAGAAGACATCCGTGTTGCACCGGCAATTTTTTGCTACCGATAATTGGGCTTTGGGGATCGGCCAATACCGACTACTGATCCAATACAAATCTTCAATTAATATGGTGTACTGTATGCCTCACTGTGGAAGTGACTGGGATTTTATGTGTAAGACAAAAATAATAAACAATAATAATAAAGAATTTAATTGAAGAGCTGAGAAGTTGGAGGCAGACTCTTCATCCAAAGCTCACTCTGGCTGCTCTCTCTTGTTCCATTGATTGAAAATTATCTGCTGACAAAATATGCATGAAATGACTGTTATCTTGTTTTGTAGATGAATTTTTGAACACTAACCTTTTGAAGAACACATTGTGTTTTTTTGTGGCTGCTTCACAATAAAAGCCACCCAGTCTTAGTTCAGTGCGAAGAAGCAGCTGTAGGAAATGTTCAGCTTGCATTAGCAGTAACAGCTCTGGCAGTGTAATGAAAGTGAACAGTAATCCTCACTGGCTGATATCAATGAGATCAAATTAAAAAAAGGAAACACTGAATTACATGCTGCATTGTTTCCTGTGGCTCCCTCGTGTGCAGGTAGGCAAACTGAATCCAGTGCATTAATGGCGGACTCTAACCATGAAAACTACTTTACAATGATACTACTATATAGAGAGACGATTACAGAATGTAAATTCATTTTATGGCTTAAAAGATAATGACCATCAATAGTATGAAAAATGGGTTTTTATTTCATGAAAATCTTTAACATGATTCAACACCCACCTTCTCTTACACAGTGATTGCTATTTTACTAATAGAGGTCCATTCAATTATATTGTTTTTAATTGAACATGGGCAAGGTCCAATTGTATTGTACACAAGTGACACTGTAGGCCAGCTTTAGACATTGATTCACCAAATAGTAATAATCCACATACACTGAATTTGTATTGAATGGTCCCAGGTATTCAGGCAATTCTCTATTTTATTTTTTCTCCAATAAATCTGTTGCAAGCGTATGTAATTTCAGTTGAAAGCACATGAAAATGGAGCACATTCAAAAGTACATGAAAAAGCCTTTTGTCTTTAGTGTGCTTTTGTTGCCCGCTGAACATCGGATGATATGGCTCAATATGACTCGGAAACCGAAAAGATTAAATGAGCAGCAGGGATCAGATCTTGATATTAGAGATCAGACTAGATAGACTCAGACAATGCCTATTAAAAATGGCTGGAGGAGCCTCTCTAAAATGAGACCTGACATCTCTTTTCCACAGTCTGTCAGGAGTATTTGGTGGCTAATTTGAAGCTCACAAAATCTATGTGAGTGTATGTGAGAAAGAGAGAAAGAGTGTGAGCTCCAGTGGGAGGTTAATATAAGGGGTGACCAAAAAGAGATGCTGTAGGCTGTTATCTGTACAGTCAGTGACAGAACAAGCAGTCTATTGGCTGGATTCTCACTGCATCCCAGATCCATCCGGTTACCAACTAATGAGCCCGGCAAGTTCATTGTATTTACATTTAAAGTGGCTGTTGTGGGACTCTCCTTTCCCTCAGGTTGATTGGAGAGTCCTTAACTTTGATTCACAAGTAAATACTGACCTTCAGGCTTCTTTGGTTTCACTATAAGACGGCTAATGTCAGCTTGTCAGTCAAAACCTGAGATGCAACCGCTGTGACGTGCATGTGTGTTGACTCCAGGCTAATCTTTCGTAGTTTGACTCATGATGTGTTGCAACCCCAGAGGGGTCCTCATTAGGACCAAAACGTTGTGTGACCTTTTAGCGGCTTCACCTCCCCCCACCACCTACGCCCTCACCCAGCTGGGCCCAATTACCTTGCTCATTACCCCCCTCCTAATTAGCACCAGAACCAGGTATTGTAGCTATCTATGGAGAGGCAATATGTCTGTGACTACATACATGGGGGGGCACATGAAATGAAATTGAGTTGAGAAATGCCAGTTGAAGACTTTCCTCCTCTCAGTAACGGCAGGAGATTTTCTCCTTCCTCTTCCTCTGTCTACTTCTTTTATGTGGCACTCTAATTTAGACGTGTATGTATATTTGACCTTTCCAGCTCTCTTGCCTCCTCTTTTATCCTCCTTTTAGCCATCATTCAGAAACCCCTGGCTGACACCTAAAATATAAGATGTCCCCTTCGCTGCCATGTTGATGAGATGATAGGATGATCAATGTTTGCAGGATCCTTAATAACCAGAAAGAGAAAAAGGGGAGAGAGGAAGAGCGAGGGAGATGGATGATTATCCTAAAAGTAGCGTGCTTAATTAGATGGAATGCTGCATACATTGTGGACTGAGTGGAATCATTGGGATAGATTAAAATACTAATTAAACAGGCCTTTGCCGAATTTGGAGTATGAGGTGGGGTTCAGCTCTTCAGGGTCATTTGCATAGCCTTCATCTGGGGAAATGGGATTTAAAGGACCTGCTCTCTTTCTCTTCCTCTCTTTAACTCTCACTTTTTTTCCTTTCCCCCATTACCAATTACATTCACATGCTAACAAACTCATTTAAAATTATGCTCCATTTTTTTCCATTGCACTCTATAATTTGGCATAATCTATTAAGGCCCCTTTGATTTTGTTTTTCAATATAAATGTCTCCATCAAAGTGCGGAAGGGGCGTTAAGCACAGGAGGGTAAGAAAACGTCGGTGAAATGTGTGATCTTGAACGATGGATATTTAACATTGCCTCACTTTGGTTTGATTTACATGAGAATATCTTTTGTGAACAAAGCTTTGGAAATAGCATGCTATATTTGATTAGATCAATAGATCTGAGGATGAAATTCGGTTGGTGTATTAATTACTGCAAAAACAAAGGCAGCAGCTTAAGTTATTGTGTGCCGCGAATCTACAAGTACTTCATCTGCTTTTTGGTAATCTTCAACGGTCAATTTTATTGGTAAACCTTTTTTAGCATTTTATATTTTTAACCATGGCTATATGGATGGAAATGTCGGTCTGTCCACCACTTTGGTCCAGACTGAGATATCTAGAGATAATGAGATAATGAATATAATGAGATAACTATTGGATGTATTGTCATGAAATTTTGTACAGACATTAATGGATGAACCCAATGATTTTTATTCCTTGACTTTTCCTCTCATGACACCAAGGTTTTCTGTGAAATGTCTCAACAACTATTGGATGCATTGTTATGAAATTTGGTTCAGACCTTCATGTTCCCCTCAGGATGAATTGCAATAACTTTGTTAATCCCTGAACTTTTCATTTAGTGATATCAGCAGGTCACAATTTAAATGTTACCACCACAAAAGCTGAAAAACTAATGATACTACCATTAGCCATAGCTGTTCTTATTGTTTAGTGCTGATTATCAAATGTTAGCATGCTAACATGCAAGATGGCGAAGATTATACCTGTTCATTAATGCTTCTGCATACCTACGGCAGCTACACAGTGAGGCTGTAGGCTACACTGCAGCTGACATGCACCTCCTCAAAACTTTAACTACACATCAGGGCAATGGTTGTTACAGAAATGGCATGTGGGAACTGCAAGAACTGGGATTGGTCAGCAGGAACATTGAAAATGCTAATCTAAAGACTTATTTTCAGTAATGCCCATCTATCAAATTTATCTATGTACCTCCTGCTAATGCGGCCCCAGCTCGCTATCACAGTGAATGAAAACAACATAAATACAGCGTCCACATGGAATAGTTCCATATTATAGAAGCGCGATATGACCTGATCATGTACATATGTCTGGTGTTGCAATGGTGATATCAACGGGTGAAATCCGACAACAAACAACAAACAGTAAATCGAACCTCCCCTTAAGCCCTTATGTCAACCATAAATCCATCTTAAACATCAGCATGTTAGCATTATGAGCATGTCAACATGCTGGCATTAGCATTTAGCTGAAAGGCTCTCTGTGCCTAAGTATAGCCTCACCAAGCCACTAGCATGGCTGTAGACTCTTACCCGCCATAGGCCTACTGCCCACACACCGTATCATTCCTCCACAAGTGCCACCACAGACTCATGTCAGCAGGAGTACTGCTTTCTGTCTTACCCTCAAGATAGTGTTTTTCCCCTTTCTCCTCTTGATGAAGAATTTCTGTGTTTGTGTGTATGTGCAGTGGCTGGTGATTTTCTCTGACCAGTTTGACATCTGACTCATGCTGTTACTGTACATCCATTGCATCATTCTCAGTTTCACTGACCACTTGTTTTGCACTGCTCATACTCAACACCTCCTCTGCTTTTGTCTCCCGTGCAGTCCAACAGAAGCAGCAGCTGGAGAAGGAGACAGGCCTGAAGATAGTGGAGGCCGGAGTTAGTGATGTAAGTCATACTCACTAAAAATATTTGTTGTTCAGCTCTGTGTGTAAAAGAAAGAAGAAAAAAAAAAAGAGTGGGTGTGCTTGTGATTGTGTGCGTCTTCTGTGTTTGGGCTCATGGGATGGGAATAACTCTGTGATTCCAGCTTGTCTTGGCATCCGGATCACACCTGCAGTTAAAGTTGTGCAGCCAAACACTAATCTGCAGCAACAATGAATTCCAAACACACATCCTTTTAAGTACGTTGCTTTGATTATCGTCCCCCGTATTCATTTCCTTTAGGTCACTAAGAGCTGTTGTCACCATGGCAAATAAAACACAACAAGACAAAAGCCTGATGCATTTTGTAAAAACGTAAAGTAAGTGTTGATCATCACAGAAGAGCAACAATAACCAGATTATCTTGAGTGCTGTCACTTTGTCGGGGGCCCTGATGCTCCTGTGACATATTCATTGGAGAGAATTAAGAGAAGAGCAGGAGGACACTCAGGATGATCCAGATGAAAGGAGAGTAAATGTGTATTCATTGAACACTAATAAATATTCATATGTATCAGCGGTAAGGATCTAATCAAGCACCCATTGATGCATCATAGCCCTCCATGCTCGCCTGGTAAATGAGTTTCTCTATGGAAATGAGAGAGACAGCCTTAGACCCCTGAGTTGCCCTGATCATGAGGCACGCTGGGAGCTAAATGGATGTGGCCTGTGCAACGCAGGACAGTTGCCATTGGCAACAACCGTCACACACTGTATAGACAAGATCATTTCCCTGTGTTAGTCCCTTCTATGCTGTCTCCCTTTTGGTGTCACTGCCTTTCTTCGCCCATCTGCCTCCCACTTATATCTTTTTTAGCACCACATTTTCTCTCATCTTATTCCACATTGTGTCTTTATCACGTTCTTCTTAATTATCTCTGAATCACGTTTTTTTTTTTTTTTTTTCTTCACTGTGACTTTTGTCCTGTTCTTTGTCTGCCTCTCTTTGCCTCCTTTTTATTCTTTTATTCCCACTCAGACAGATTCCTGCGCTTAGCCAGCACTGGTATAGGGCTGTGTTTGTCATATTGGGCCTATTTGTAGATAATTAGCTGCAATAATAGCCTCTCTGCAGGAGCCAGGGTGAGGGAGGGTTGGATGGAAAGAGGGAGGGAGGAAAGGAAGAATCTGTCTTCTACCTCATGGGGAGAAAATCTACGGCAGATACTGTTTGTAGAAATGCATGTCAGGGAAGTGCGGCATTTACTGTACTACAAATAAAGAGTTGACAAAGAATAAACCCTGAAAACTCACTCAATGGGCGTTTTATTAGCAACAGCTCTAATGTGGATGTGTGTGTGATCTCACCAGTTTGTATCCAAGTAGTTGAGAGTTGAGGGTAAGTCGGAAAAATAGTAGCTTTTGACAGGAGAGCCTGTGGAGTGGGCTCTTTAAATACATTAGTTTAAAAGGTGTTAAACCAAAAGCCTGCTGTCAGTTAATTGTCCACAGTTATGAGTGAATGCATGGCTGGAGGTTGCAGTACGGGTCTTCTTTAGCCTGCTTATTAGTGGCAAAAATAGAAATATGCGGAGTAAAATTGCTCAGTGGATCCATAAGAGGTATGAAGCTGGAAATTAAGCAAAGCATCTGTACTTTCCACAGACAGTATTCTTTCCACAAGCTTGTATAAAACCATCAATGTGGTTGGTATCATTAAGTCTTATCTCTGACAACCCCCCTCCTCCATTTTTATTTAAGAGGTGACAAATGACAAAACAGCTTAGGAAGATGTCCAGATAGAGCAAACGTCAATAGAGGTAGATGCGGATGAGGATAAGCAAATGTCAAAGTGGGGGGAAGGAGACATCAATCAATAGGCTGAGCGATATCTACTCTGTTATAGATCACAGGGAAGTTGGCTTTCTAAAGTGAAAAGAACAACAGAAAAATACCTACTTAGTTTTTCCCAAATAATGTATGTATGTTTGGGGCATAAGCAATGTATTTTCTGAGTATCATTCTTATTAACAGCTGTTTCCCAAGTGGGAGCTGCACTCTTGTGGAAACCGGAAAGGCAAATGGAGGTCCTCTCACAGCAATTTGTGAGTCCTGTAAATGTGTGAAAACTGCGAGGGGAAAAAAAGAAGTGAAGTGGAAAGAAATGCATGGTTGATGATGTGGCCTCTTTGCAGCTTTAGCAGCAACCGGCTCCACCGGCTGAATTCATACTGCATTGAAACCACACATAAATACATATATCTGTGCTATCATCAGACACTTAGTACTCTATGTGTGGAAATAAGACCTGGCAGATCATACCATACATTGTTTCCTCAACTAGCATCGTTCCTAAACTGCACAAAGCTCTGTGACTGTGCATCCCTCACCGCCTCCTCGTATCTTCTTCCGTGCAGGAGGGGGGTCGGTGAGTCAACCCCTCCATGCTGGAGGCAGCAACCAGGCATTAGGCAAAAAGGGTTGCTTTCGCTGGCAGCAATAGACACAGCATGGCTGGTACCAGTGGGGAGCGTGGAGAGGGAATAAAAGGGAGGCTCAGAAAGATGTTTTTTGAAAAGGAGGGGTCAGATGTTTCTTGCGAGCTTGCTTGCTATGGTTAGTCAGAAAAAGTATTCTACAATCCTATACCGTATGTGAAGCCAAAGGATAGAAATAACAAATCTGAAGCTTGGAAATAGCTTCCTGTGTACTGAAGAAGTGATTTAATGCCCTTAAAATCTTACTTAGTGCTTGTGAATGGATATTTAATCACTAAATATTTTCTGAAGTTAAATATTAAACTAAACTTCAGAAGCTGAGAAAATAAGTAAATAGAGTAAAATATTTATATTATATATAAATATATCTAATATACCTGCTTAATTAGAAATTGGAATGCCTAATGATCTGTAAAACATGTTAAACTGCACATCTGTATAGAACCAATGGTAATTTATTCCCAGATTTCCATTTTCTTCATGCCAATATTTCCAAATACACTGCAACATGGATGCACAAATCTCCAGATTTGGCCTGCCTGCACAGTATGAGATGGTCCCTATGTGATTACGTTGGTAGTTAAATTAATATTCATTGACATTTTGACAGCGTTCTCCTGTTCGAGATAACTCCAGAAAAAACTTGTGAAGAGGCTCTCATTAAGTATAGAATTCCCTGAGCTGTCAACTGATTATTCAACCACTAAATGTAAATCATATATGGCAGGCAAGGAGTCTCTCCACTGTGCACGTGTGTGTACTGGCTACAGTAAATGTGTATTGTATAAATATTTGTGTGTCTACAGTGTCTTTAATGCATACTGTGACTGGTATTTATAGGCCTTAAGTGCTCATGACATGTGTGTGACTGTTTAAGTCATTGGTTTTCCATTTGATCTTACTCTAGTTAAAGGAAGTGGATGCAGGTGAAATAAACATTAGTTTATAATCTTGTCATGTGACAATCTAGAGAAACTGTTGGAGAATGCCATCTTTTTATGGTGGTTGAAAGCTCACGTATTTCTAATGAAAGAACTATGTGCAGAGGCACAGAGGCAAAACTCATCTCAGAGAAAGGTCACATGTAATGATGCCCCCTTACACTGGATTTGAAGGCTTTCTTTCCCATATCCTGTGCCATAATTAATGCAAGAGCACATCTGCTCTGACAGGCTTCCTCAAACAATACAACGGTGCATCAGGTTTCAAGTATGATTCGTCAACAGCAAACCAGTTTATAGTAAGAATGTTTACATCTTTTTATAAACTACTGTCTTTCAAGTCAAGTCAAGTTTATTTCATCCATAAAAATGGAAATTTCAATTTATTTTTGTTAGCCATGCTAGGGGTATGTTTCTAAGGATGGCAATGTCAGTCAGTCAGTCAGTCATCAGTCCACCACTTTGGTCCAGACTGAAATATCTCAACATTTACAGGATGGATTGGCACAACTTTTGGTACAGATGTCCATGGTGGCCAGACGATGTATCCTATCAACTTTGGTGATCCCTTAACTTCTTCTCTAGCCACCAGGGAATCAGTTCTTTGGTTTGTGACTAGTGGTGTAACGGACCATAGTTCCGCGGTCCGTACAGATCAACACTTACGGTTCGGAATAATAGTAATAGAATAGACAGTAAAAAAATAATTTTTTACTGTCGCTGTTACTTAAAGTAGGCTGATAAATCTCTATGGAGGGTTGCTGTGAAAAGATACAGGCAACGCAATTTCAGCTGCAGTTTGTAGTTGAGTTACCCAAGAATAGGGGATTTAAAGCCGGGATTGGGTACCAAACTCCGGTGTAAATATGGCACCGTTGCCTAAACGATCGGTATTCACCGGACGGAATAGCAACGCAGATTTCTGTGCCTCATTTCGGTGCCTCATAAATGCCTGTGGTGCTCTCTGATGCTCCGAAACAGATGTTAGAGGCAACAGAAGCATCCCTGCATGTCACGCTAGTAAACACTAACGTTACACTTGGCAGCAGGTAATGTTAGACTACCATTAGCTAGTAACTGGATTAAACACGGTTAAAAAGCTGACAGCTAAATGGTGTAAAAGTGTGACTGTATTTCACTGTAGAGGATTCCAACAGCGGGACGTACAACCGTCTGCCGCTAAAGACACAAACTAGCACTTGGTCACTGCTGTTGTTGGAAAAACAACATAGACAGGACTAAATGGTGTGTTTACTTGAAACTGGTAAACATCGTGATGCACTCAAAGTTATTGTAAAACACCCTTTTCTCATTTGTTTTTGTCGTTTAACAGCAATTTACTGGTGAAATAAGTTATTATTGTTATAAGTTATTGTCATTACATTTTTAATCATTTAAATTCCCCTGTTTTGTGCTGATCCGAAAATTGATCCGATCTGTGACTGAAAACTATGATCCGAACCGAACCGTAAGTTTTGTGAGCCGTTGCACCCCTATTTGTGATCAAATACCTGTAAAGCTAATGATATTCCCATGATACTCAGCTGTACTTTGAGTTAATTTGCAAATGTTAGCATGCTAACACACATAAATGGTTTTAAAATACCTGCTAAACATACAGTAGGCATATCAGCATTGTCATTGTGAGCATGTTAGAACGCTAACATTAGCACAGCAATTACTATTAATACATTAATTATTAAAAATGCAGCCTCACAGAGCCACAAGCATGACTGTGGAGTAAAACATTTATGTTAGTGTTTGTCCCTACTTCTGTTGCAAATGTACATTTCATATAATGTACCGTCAGTTGATCATCATGTGTCATTTCTATGTTAAATACAATACAATGGAAACTTAAGCAACAAAACCTACATTTGTACAGTCACCCTTAATGCACTCAATATGATCCAATAACTTCTGGTACAGGAATGATCACATTAAATTAGCATTTTGTTTTGCTGGAACACTTTTTCACATGAATATTTATTTACAGATTTGTATTACTATGCTATGCGTATGGTTGTCAGGCAATATCAGTGCATTTTGCTTTCCTTTAATCTAACAACGTTTGAATATTGTAATATTTACCACTTAACAAATACCATGTGCAACCATTAGCGAATGCAATTCCTCCAAGCGAATGGGACAAATCATTTCAGAGGGGACTTCAAAGAAAAACCACACTGACCATTTCCTACCAGATAGAAGAGACAGATACACAGGCTGAGAAAAAAAAACTGTGATAAGTGTTGTACAAATTGATCTTATAATGGCATGGCTATATATGCTTTACTTCAAAACATATTTCCCCACGCTGGTTTTGCAAGATTTTTTTTTTTCTAAAGAACCACAAGATGAGAAAAATATATATTTATGTTTATTTTCAAGATCTCTTATTCTCATTTAAGTGTGAATTTGGCTCCTCAGAGGAAATGAGAGATATTTTCTACCCATCCTTGTGTTGTATAGTGGGTATGTACTGTGTTTGTATTTGTGTCATCAAATCAATTCTACATTGGCCCTCAATTGCCTTTTCCACATTGACAATCTATCCAATCTCCTTCAGACACTGTAATAAAACCCAAACAATGAAAAAATGTGTCATCTATAAAAATTTCAACAGTGCAGGAAGGCCAATCTGGCTGTTTTAAAAGTGGCTAAAATGCCATTACTGTGGCAGATCTGGATGTGAAATGTCATATTGGAGCAGCCCCACTGTGCCTGGAGCCCTGACTAACACTGCCTCTTTGGCGACTCCAGCTGCCTCCCACTGATGAAAGACCGTCCAGCAGCTCCGTTTCTCAGCAACCTTTTACCATCACCTGACCTTTGGACTGCAGAAATGCCTTTGATACCATGCCATGCAGTTTGGTATTTGCCTCTCTATATATCATGACGTGTGTGTTCCCCCGGGTGAGGGTGAACTTGTCTGTTTTTAAGTGTCAGAATGTAAAGTGTTTACTCTCCTACCTTTTCTTTCTTTTATGTTCCGCTGCCTTAAAGAGAGGTACGGGCACTGTGTATAGTTGGTACGGTCACAGTGGTATTTTTACTCAGCTGGTCGAAGGGCACTTCCTCCGCCTTTTGTAAGGAATTAAATACGATTTCTTTTCTGGTATACTCTAAAGAAATAAGCTCAACACCAAGGTTGCCTTGGAGGTGTTATGGAGGTTTGGATAAAATTGAAGCAAAATCCACTGATGACTGTTATAAATCTTCAATCCGTGATCAGTGCTTTCAAGCATTCATTCTTTTCCAGTCAATGTTTTCCTGCATTTCTCCCAATAACTCAAAATAGTGCTAACTAACAATGGTTAGCATTGTTTCTTCAAAGCAAGAAGGTCTTTGGTTTCAGGCCTGGCTTCTTTCTGTATGGAGTCGGGCTGCCACTAACAATTATTACCTCTGCCAAGGAGTTTATGTTTTCATCTTGGTTTATCTGTTTGTTTGTTGGTTTGTTAGTTGGTCTGTCGGTTTATTTGTTTGTCTGTCAGTAGGATTACAGAAAAAACGCCTTTTTTTTCATGGACCTTTTTGGAAGGGTGTAGCATGGACCAAGGAAGAACTCATTAACTTTTGGAGCTGATCCGATTAACGGGGCACATATGAATAATTAATTAATAATTTTTCACTTTTGTTAACATTGCAACATAGAGTGTTTGTGTTGCATTCATGTGGTTTAGGAATAATCGGGAAAAAATTAGATGCATTAATATTATAAGTTAGGGCAAGCCTTGGCGGATGTCTGCACTCTCTGAGTGAGTGTCCTTCTAGTTTATTTTTTCCCCATGTGTTTTATAACAGTCCAAAACTCAAAGATATTCAGCTTACGATCATATATGATAATGAAAAGCATTAAATCCTCATCAAGCATTACATTAGATGCTGGAACCAGAGAATGTTTGGCATTTCATCTTATAATAATGAATAAAATTATGAATCAACTGTAAAAATAGTTGCCAACTAATTGATGAACAAAACAGGCCCAAAGCAGCTACTGCAGAAAGGGATCAAGAGAGGCCCTTGAGCTTTCACTCTGACCTGAGAAAAAAATCTGCTGTTTCGATTTTAGTCAAAGTAGCTGTGCTTTCACCATTGCAGTTTAAGCCTATTCAAATATACAGTAGATACACAGTATGTGTGTGATTGGAATGACATAAGTGTTACCTTATCATTCCTAAGATAACCGATTTGGCTGTGCCATTTTCAATAATTCTCACCCAAACAGTACGTTTTAGGGTGCAGTACAAATTAAGTAAATATTCAAGATTTGAATAGTTCCATGAGATTAATAGCTCCAATGACATCCTTGTGGGTGCAGGTTGACCTGCCTGGCATATTTTAAGAAGAAATAATGACTCATGACTGCAGCCAGACTGGACACCCTGCTGCTTCTATTCCATCTTCGCCTCAGTAAATTCCCTATGTGGTGATCATTGAACTCATCTCTCCCTGGAATAGGACAGCTCATGATTTCTGTGCTACTGGTAAATTCAAGTAGTACTTGGTAGACTGCTACTGGATCCTAAAGCAGCTTTAAAAACAATACCACACTGGAAATAAAGCCTATAAAATGTGTGAAAATGCATCACTGAGGTCCCTAACATGAACTGCTATTCAGTGGTTGGACCTCTTGTCGGCCCTGGACACCCACACAGGTGTTTTCAGGTATTCTGGCTGATTGGACCTCTTCTCAGGACTGTGTGGGTGTGTATAGACTGATTGATTGACATATTCCTGAGCCTCCTATTAGCTTTGTTGCACCTGTTAGGGTAGGACAAATGACAGCTTTATCAATCTTATTGGTACATGAAATTTGTAACGTAATAAATTCCCATCTAAACTCTGGCCCACCCTCAACCTGAGCAGAGGTCTAATCAGCCAGAATAACTGAAATCACCTGTGTGGGTGTTCAGAGGCTTTAACCCTATTTTTTCAAAATAATGTTTTTATCCAAATGTGCACACATTAATGCTATAATAGATTAATTGGTTTGTTTCCCCGATTTATCTCTTTAGTGGTTATTTTCAGTGTTAGTTCTAAGTATTGCAGAAGTGTCGAGACAAACAATTGACTGTTAGCGAAGCCCCAACCAACCCTCCTGGTTACTGTTCCTAGGCCTGTCAATCTTTATATTTTTGCATGGCAAATGCAATTTAACACTGATTTTGATCAATGTATTTTTGATTTCACAAGTAGACAAAAACAAAAAGTCAGTTATAGCTAGCCAGATACTTAAGCTAGCATTAGCTTCATGAGGCAAATTGAGAAAAAAGGCTCATAAATACAGAATGCACTTGATGGCTACAAGCTAACAGATTGAGGCTAAAGCTCCATGTCCCAGGCAGAATGTTACATCCTCATGATTCATATAGAAGACAGAAAGAAAAAAAAAACAGCATTGTTCTTGTAATGCAGTTTAACACGTGTTGGTCCTAGTAATAAAGGTATCATAAGAGACGATATAAGATGAGACTGTTATTTCATTTTAATATTATTCTGCTGAGCTACTTAGTAAACGCAATAGGTTAAGCAAGACGGAGGTTAGATTTATGCTTCATTGTTTGCATTTTCAAACAGTATGTTTTCACGTTACAACGCTACAAGAGAAAAGGCTTTTAGGATGAGGACTAGCAAATATTTTAGCAAACATAACACTGTCTCAGCTGACAGGTTTAGCTAGATTTGGTGGCATGCAAACTTCCTCCAATAAAGAGCAGGACAGAGCCACTTACTCTACCGCTAATAACTTATAAGATGTTTCTGACTCATACAATAGGCCTACACCTCCTTTTGCCCACAATACAATAAAGTATAAGGTAACTTAGATCTGCAGGTATAACATCATCATGCACTTTCATCGTAAACAATGCCACATTTGTTTGAACAAAAGCTGTTTATGGTAATTTGTCGACTGATGTCTGGCAGGAGCAGCAATGGGGTTGAGGGCTGGGTGCCTAGGGGAGACTGAGGGTAGGGGGGGGAGACCTGCAGTGTCCACAGCTGGATAGCATGGCAGAGGTTTTAAATGTCAGCGTTGAAGGGGGATGTGGCTGCCATTTGGCCTGACGAGCTGCATGCCAAGGGAATGGCAGCAGGATGCAGGGGCAGGGTGCTCCCGGTCCCAGACACAGAGCTCTCACCTTCTGCCATTTATCATGCGGCTACTTGCCTAGCGCATCTGGCACCTAAGCGTTGACAGCAGCAGGAAAAGCATTTGCTGCAGGCTAACCAGTGGCCCATGGTAATCTTTTTAACATCACAACAAAATTAGGGCAGAAGTATGTGTTTAAGTAAATTCTAAGTCTATCTGTAGGGTTTAGTTGTTGGAAATACGGTTTGAGTTGAGAGGAGTGTTGGTCAGATTTTGCAGCTGAAGTCGACAAAGTATTTAAAAAAATATGATATATGATGAAAGAATATATCGTAGTATTGTAGTCTTGATATTCTTGATATAATGATAATGTATAAATTAGTCAAAGCTTTCTTTTTAGCAAATTACACATTTTGAGTTTGTGATTGATGTAAAGCGATTAATTATTGCTCAGTGAGCCCACAATACTAAAACCACTTTGCTCTCAGCAAATTAAATGTAATCAACTGTCATATCATCTTTTATTGACTTTAATTGACTGTAATTGTGAATCCTGCTGTAACTGCTAGTTACTTTCTGCATGGCAAGGTCAACTAAATTGCTTGATGAGCTGTTATGGTCTTTTATATGATGACCTTGACTTGGGAGGCAGTATTAATATCTTCATCCGTGGTGATAAAGCATGAAATGAAACTAGACCACTCTGCTTATAAGTGGCTTTACAGCATTTATACTGGCTGTATTTACTGCTTGAAAATACACTGCTTTAATGGTACAGTAAATAAATTTAAGGGGAGACACCCCAGGTGAAGGGAAAAAAAGTTAACTAATAGATATCACCATGAAACTTCCCTAGTTGATTACTGACATTAAAGGAGAACTCCGGGCAATTTTTACGTTAATCTTGATCGCTATAAATATGTGAGTACTGTCAATAGCAAAAAAAACGAACAGAATCGGTCTTAGCAAACTGGAGTTGCTGCAGCTAATGCCCATAGCTCCCAGTTAGCTAAAACGGTAGTTTTGGGGGCATAACATAAAGAGTGCCTTTGTGCCTCTTAACAGACACAAAATACAATAAAAATGTTTGTGCAACATGAACAGGGCTCTTACATGACAACAAGATGCATTTTCAACTCATACCTCCTGCCGGTTGCTAGCTCACCGTGCTAGCTGGTAGCTGCCATCCGGAAGGGAGTGTGTTCAGCCAGGCAGGCTTCTGTGATAAGCCACACGCAGCAGTTCCGTGTGTATTTGTAGCATATATATCCATTTTGTGTGTGATCGATCTGGTGTTGGTGAGTAGGAGTATTGACAGTGGCGATCTGTGTGTTAGTTTCCTTAGCCGTGCTAGCAGGCCCGGCCGGCATCCCTGCTTCTGCTTCCTCCCCGCCCTACTCGCTTGCCGCGGCGGACAACAATCCAACGAGCGCCCGCTGGTCTGGTGGATGTCCTCCAGAAAGCCGTTCGTGCCTTTCGTGGTGGAAAATTGTAATTTATTAAACTCCTTTGCATTAAATATGCAAATGACGCATTATCTTGCTAAATATGCGCTAACTGGCATACAGAACTGACATCTGAACATTGGATAAAGCTAGATTCCAAATTCTTGATTCATTTTGTTGACATATTAGAGTCAAAGGTTTTTACAGAGGGGATTTTGGATTTATCTTTTTATCACTCCAAAAATCAGAATATAGTCTCGATAGCCATAAAAAAAATCTATCTTCGCTATTGACAAATATTATACCTGTTAAAACAACACATACAGTAGCTATAAGATTTCATTTCAAATGGCTACTCGCATACCAGATCCTCTCATGCGATATTTCTCTCAAAATAGGTGTTTCAACTCAGAAAATAAAAAAGTATAAAATTGTATATAGGTAAGTATATATTAATGTATTCATTTACTCTATATACTATACTCATTTCACTACTGTGAAAACCATGTATGAGACACATGGTTTTCTCTGGAGTGCAACAATATGTTACATTTAAATAAAAACTGGCAGAAATTGAAACTATGTTTTTTTCTTTACCTGCATCTGTTATTTAATTTAGTCTAATATCCATCAATAACTGAGAATAATTAGACCCTTTAGCCATGAACCGAAGCCAATTCCTTAATGTGATTGCTACAGTATATGTTGTCTTTCATCCTAATATATGATGCAATCATTGCAAACGTGGCGAATGTGTGAAGGTATAAAGCAGTGGCAAAGATCAGACATCTGATAGTGTGCTGTGAACTGGAGAAGCATCCTGCTGTGATGGGATTTTTGCTTTACATATCACATGTCCATGCCAACATGCCTATTGACAGTCACAAACATGCTCATCATGTCGAGAATTAGCGGCAAATGCACGAATGCAGCTAACACCCAACGGGGTGCAGGTGGATATCTGTACAAAAACAGGATTACCTGCTCATGAACAGAAGCTGCTACAAGTACACCAAGCCTGAATCATACTTTACACCAGAGCACAGAAACATGTCTGCAGCTTTAAAAAACACAATAACAGTATGTCAAACAGTAATGACTTAAACATATTCATGCACATTTTATCTAGAGCATGGACAAATGACTCAAAAAACTCAACCTCTCCCACTTTGGGAATTAATCTGTATAATTTTAAGAAAAATAACAGATAAAATGTGTCATTCTTCAAAGCTTTGTCAACATCAAGAACTAATAGAAGGAATTACATTTCATTGTTGGAAACAGCAAAAGGCAAAAGGATCTTGGCAATCCAGGTCCATGAACACATGTAATCATATGTAAGTCACCATTAATTACATTATTCACTTTGAAGAAGGAGGGTGAAAAAGACATCATCACAACTTCACAAAAGGCCATACAGTGTAATTATGTTTGTGGGTGAAAATAGGCTAGATTGATTATATGCATTTACAATAATGAGCCGTCAATGTATTATTACGTTACAGAGCCATCAAAATCTTGACATAAATCATAATTAATTCTGCCTTCAGAATTTCTGATCAGCCGTACTTTGTAATGTTGTCAGAGGTTGTAGTGTGAAGCGATGGGAGATGTGAACGGCAAACAAGCGGCTGATACCGTACTACAGTACAGCTGGGGCAGCAGCCTCATTAGGGATTCACAGAGGTGTCTTTCGACGAGCAGCGCTGCTTGGTTTGGCTCGGGGGCAGACTACTATTATAAATCTGCTGGAGCTGTGAGACAGACAGACAGAGAAACACACAGGGAGGCTGCGGAGCTGGCCAGGCAGAGTGTCAGCTCTGTTCGTGCAGAGAATTGTTTTGCAGTGCGAAGCCCCCGACTCTCCCCCAGCTGATTGGTGTGGCTTCATTAGCATGGGCTGTGGCTCCTCCGATTTGCAGTAATTAAAGAGAGAAATCAGAGCGCTTGCCTCCAGTGCAGACACAGCCAGTGCCTGTCAAGTGAGATCGCTTTGGAACAGATCTAGCCTTCCTGGCCGCTTGCCACTCCACAATCCCCCCCCCCCCCCTTGTCCCTAAAGTAAGAGTGAGTCTAGTGGAGAGGTATGGGGTGTTGGCGTCTGTGCCAAGTTACCCCCAAAGTAACCCCCGGGGTTACACAGGCACACACGCCTCTCCCCGCGGGCGCATGCTGGGCTGGCGTTGTCATGGTGATAACAGGGGAAAATCTTTAATGGAGACACTGATGAGAATTTATGAGGCTGTAGCTGTGTGCATTTACAGGGAAACGACCCTTGGCCTATCACACGCTGCCTCCTGTGGCTCTACATGTATATCTTACACAAGCTGTAGCTGATCAATGGGGCGTATGCTCAGGCAGGCGGCCTCAATATGCTGCAAGTCGAGCAACACCCAGGTACACGTGGCATTGGTTGTCCAATAAAGTTAATCCAGTGTGATCAGAAAAATATTGTTTTCATTGAGTCTAAACTAGAAGAATCAGTAGGCTATTCTAATCTCTTGAGAGGCAATGGGGGCAATTTAAATACAAATTGTATTAAGGTGGCTGTATATTCCAGACACAATTAAATTTCTTGTTTTTATACAAGCAAAATTGCAGAAATGTGACCATAAGAAAAACTTTGATTGCCTGCCAAAAACCGATGGTCTGTAACCTTCCACTGTAATTGACCATCGGTTGTGTTTTTCCACAGAAGTTCTTCCGGTTTCTTGTTCCCAGTTGTTTTGAATAGGTTGTGTCTGCTCCCATCATGACTTACAAGATCCTGTATCTGCCATGGACACCGTTAAACAAACAGGCCAGGGGTCTCATGAAGTGTGCTGGTATTTGCTGGGGACGTCATCTTCAACAGCAGTTCAACACCCCTTGAGAACGCGCCAAATTTGATTAATTTAAAGTGCTCTTCTGACCTCAGTGTGTACCCAAATGGAGGGCCATCTGAAGTGTGAGGTCCTGTCAAGTATATTTTTTTACCAATATAGCTTAGCAGACTTGAAGGGTCACAGATGCACACTTTTTCCTAGGGTACCAAGTTGTTTCAGAGAGTTTAAGGTTTATGCTGTACCTAACCTAAATTAGGTGATCACGATTAAGTCCTGCCATGATTTAGCCCAGACATGTGTTGTGACCTGAATGACATGCAAAAATGTCAACAACCATGGTGTTCAAAGCATTATCAAGCTGATATCCTATTGTGTGATAGTTAAGTTTCTAAAATCAGTTAAGGTAGCACACTGATTCCGCTGCCTGGAGGGTGCACTTAGAAAAAGCACTCATCCAGCACGACCTGAGCTCAATCCCCAACAGCAGCGCTTCTATATTTTTCTGTGATTCTTGGTGGAATTTTAACTCTTTGGACAATCAACTCCAGCAGCATTGTCTATGTTCAAACAGCCACAGAGAAATGTGTTTCAGAGGCTTTCAGATGTTATATGGACCCAGGTGTAGAGAGGACCCATCCAATTGAACCCATGAAGTTACTCTGCACTCTTCTCTGAACATTTCTCTTTGTCCCTTTACTGTCAGTCTCAGTATCAGAGTCTCCCAGCCCACTAAGTCTCTTGTGACAAGGGTTTCAATTATGAATGCTACCTTTGACTACCTCTGTTATTCTGCGGCAGCCCACATACCCCTGCCTGTCACCACTCATGTGTGACTTGATGTATTGTCTTACTGTTTTTCCCACTTTCAAAATTAATTGCAGTTTTATCTCTCACCAAGATAAAAAAAAAAAAAAAGCCAGCCGAGAACATAATAGTCTAAAAGTACTGTGGATTCTATTCAAACAAAACAATTAAAACCGTGGTGTTTTTCTTGCTGTTTTTGACTGTGGACATGTTGGATGAGATTTTTAGTGGCAGTTCTTCTTTTATCTTTTCACACAATAGAATTAAGTATTACCTTCAATTACATGTCGTGATTGGGTTTTAGCAAACTCAGATCACATTCTGGACCTGGCCATTTTATTTGGTGTCTAATGACTTCTCACCTACAGTATCGTAATATCCATCATGAAGAACTAATTACAGCTTGAAAATTATTCTTGTCTTTGAGATTAATGCAAATCTGAGCGTAATGTGCACTGTCTCAGGCCACAGTGCAAATATCTTTACTGATACTCAGTTGATTTTACTTAAATTTTTAGGTTTGAGCACCATTTGCTAACTTAGTTTAATTAATTTTGGCTGGCACTTTAGCAAACATGAACATTATCCTTGTCAGACATATTGCTATTGTCAACACAGCTGCATGTAGAAAGAATCATTACTGTCAGCTAAAACCAGTTGGGAATTAAGGCTCCAACAAATTAAGAATAAAAGTGGAAGTAAATCAACTCGGCTTTCACAAACATAGTTTGACAGCTTGGTCTTCTCTGGAATTAACCAAGCCAGTATTGAAAGGGAAGATCAGAGCTTATATTTACTCTTAAATAACCACTCAAATTAGCTTTTCTGTGCATTATTGGCAACAGCCTAAAAAGTGATTTGATTACAAGTTTCATGTAAATGATTGTATGTAAGCTCATTTGCCATCTCCTATAGCTTAGCAAACTAACTATTCACGGCAGTCCAAGCTTTGGATTTTTCCAGATGTTAAAGCATTGGGGTACAAAGTAAAAGAGATGCTTTGCATTTAAAGAGTTTGGAGGGTGGTGTTTTTTAGCTTTTCCAAAACAGAGAAGTCAAGAGCAAAAAGAGTATTATCTATTTTGCCCTAATCGTTAGCATGTCCAGCTAACTAGTTTACTATCTACAGTAGGCCAAAAACTCATTACCTAACATTTTATTATTTTGTGAGGTTACAAGTTATGTTGTTCACGACTAACACATCCAGTGTTATTTATTTCCTCATGTGGAAGCCAATACTGGGTGCTCTTAGAGTTTAGTGTAATGCTAGCAGCATGCTGGCAACACATTGGTTAAAGTTCAAATTGAACACATCACATCATACTTGTTATACTAGGACTAATCAGCGGATTTTGAGTAGTTAACGGCATATGTCCTGTTTAAGAATGCACTGTAAACCCGGATAAGTAGAATCTACTTAAAAAAATCAAGGTAACTCGTTGCCTTAAAATTTTTAAGTAATGAAGCATTAGTTGAATAAGTGAAGTGGACTACGTTCAATGTACTTGAGCCCATAATGGAATGGAATAGAACATTTAAGTTGAATGTACTAATAACCGAGTTACAGTAACTGAAGATACTTAGTTTAAACAATCATTCCCTACCCATTTACTCATTCCCTAACTCAGCTTGTTAAGTAACCATTACTCCATTACCAATTCAACTAAATTGTATATTCTAACTGACCCAACTTAACTTTTTTAGTTCCTGAAACTGAAAATATGTCTTTCAATCAATAGAGTCATGTAAAATACATACATACAACTGCAACATTACACTGATCCAATATTTTTTATTGAACATGTATTTTTTTCAGCAAGAAAAGAAACAAAGCCATGGCCTAATAGGATTCTAGTATGTAGTTTCCTCAGTGATGGCATGAAAAGAAAAAAAATCTCTTCCTCTTTACCTCCAATCATTACAATATTGTACTGCGCCTCTTCAAATACCAAATGTGTCCATGGAAAAACCAAAATAGTGTGTGAGAATGAAAGAGAGAACGGGAGGGTGAAAAAAATAACCGAGAGCAGATACCTGTATGGAGAGCCCATACTCTCCCCTCCACCTTCAGAAGTGCCTTTTGAAAAAAATCAAAAGTGTTCTTCATGTACTTTGGGTAGTTGAGATGCAGTGCATAGGTAAGTCCGAAGACAATGTACATGGTTGAACTCCAGACACACCTGAAACATGTAAAAACAAAACATGTTCATGTTCAAATGAGTTGACACCATGATGTGATCTTTTTATGCATTATGAATTATGATTTTTAACTTGCATTAGCTGTCTGGGAGCGACATACAATTTCCGTTACTGGCGCTAGCTAACGTTACCGGTGAACACATACGTTAGCTAAGCGAGTGTGGGGCAGAGTTAGCTGGTTAGCTACCTTGCTAGCTTGTTAATAACTAGCTAAGTTTGTTTTATTTGTTTTTTTTCGCTTTTGTTTTAATAACTACAGTACTATACAAATGCAATTTTGATATAACTCAAATTAGTCTATATATCTATCAGATATACATCTGTATATCAAAATTTCATTTCTATAGTGTTGTCCTCATGAAAATATATTATAAAATATTTGTAAAAATTGTGAGGTCTGTACTCACTTTCGTGATATACTGCAAGCTAAGTTTCGGGACTGCAACGGCATGCAACTAGTGCCAGGTTCCAACTTACCGTTTTGTGGCTGAACTCGGTTCATTCACCGAAGGCTTCAAACGTGGGTCAAACAACTTGCTTTCTAGAATGTCACTTGTCGAAAATTTCAATACAGCTTTGTCTTTGTTCTGTTCCGTCTCTGTTCCGTCATCAATGCCACTCTGTCAAAACTGGTATAAACTAGATTTTTGGTGGTTGCATTGGGTGCCGCGACATGCGCACGGCTAGGCAAAACTTGATGATATTGAATTGTTTGAACTCAAACACATAATTACAATAAGGTAGGCCATTAAAAGTACAGTTTACTCAGAATTCATAATTAATGTAAAGAAATGACACATGTTTAAGTAATACAAACTCAGTTTGTTTGAGTAGAAACTACTGATTAAACTTAAAAACACAATAAATTAGACACATTTAAGTAATATGAACTCAATCTTTTGAGTTGAATCAAAATCTGGGTTTACAGTGTGGAAAATTTGACAGGTGTAGGAAGAGGGACTTAGCTTACGGTGTATTAGACTGAAATTGAACAGTTTGGCTGACCTCATAATACCATCTGATACAGATTAGTCCATGAAATGTTGCCTGTTCTTTGTTTTACCTGTATATCGTAAATCATCAGTAAAACTTCAGTACACTCTGTATATGTAAAGTGATGAGTAATGTAAAATGAGCACTAAATATGTATCACTTTGTTGTAACCCTCATATTACAACAAAATGTTCTATCATTTTCCAGATATGGTGTGATTTTCTACTCTAGGCTATGACGCCACAACACTGTATCTTTTTGAAGTGCACATTGTTGTGCATGTGTGTGGGTTTGCCTCTGCTTTAAATATAGTCAGGATGACAGGCATAGCATTTACCTTGATGTTTACTGCTTTGAACTACTTGGCATGGGCAATGCCTGTGCTGGGATTCACATAAGAAAGATGCCTATTTGTACAAGCCCATCTAGGGAAAATCCCAGAATGACATGGCTGACACACAGGCTTTGAATGGTTTCTCTCTGAGCATGTGATGAGCATAAAACACAGCAACTCAAATGGTTCAAGTAAACCCAGAAATGGGACCTTTTTGTGTCTTTGAACAACATCCATTAGGAAAAATGATGTTTCTTTCTCTCACATACTCACCGAGACACAATGCATTTAAGACATGTACCTCACTGTTAAGTTTATGCACCTCAAGTGATGTTTAAAAGGGAGTTTACACGGGAGAGCAAGGTGCCACCTTTTTTATTTTATCTCAGTATACGTGCTATTTTATGACTGTCAGACAAAGTCAAACTGCAATGTACCAACTAAAAAAATACCAAAATTACATCACTGTACTGTGAATCCAAATCGACAGACTTTTAAACCAAAGGTCTGCCTATGTGAGAGCTTTGTTTTATTACAAATGTTAAAGATAAGCTTGGAGATAGAACATTTAAAAACTAAAGAGTAGAAACCCAGATTAGGCTAAATATTTTCTTCTCTCACACATCTTCTAATATCATTTTAGCAATAATAATAACTGCTGGTGGATCTGATAAAAAAAAAAAAACAGAACACCTGAATGTGTTTTGTTTTGCATACATTTCTCTCTGCATAACAGTTCGAAGCTAATCCTCCAACACCTTCCCAAATGGAGCTGCAGCAACAGTCTTGCTCAGATAATATTATGAATAATTTATTGCACCACATTTCAAAGAGCCGAGCAAAAGTCCCAACTATTTTTGGTGTAACGGTATCACACGTTAGTTAGGTCTGCAGGTACACATTGCAGCTGTTGGTTTCTTGTACAGCAGCAGTGTAAACGGCATTAGCCTCTCGCTGATATTGTTACAGTGTGATTGGTATGTGGGACTGGCTCAGTGTGCTACTGAGCTTCTGTTTGCTCAAATATATTACAGTTCTGTGTCCAGGCTAAGGTGTCCTTGCAGGTATACACACTCAGATAAATGTATGTGCATTTTAGATGTGTTTTGCAAGAAAGAACTACCAACACCTATGCATGTATATTCCGATTGCACACACAAGGACAGACACGTTAATATGTTAAAAATTGTGCAGCCTGTAGGTGCAAGCAAATACTTAAGCAAGTTATCGTCTCTTTATCCCTCTCCTCAACTCACATGCACAAGCATCAGTGAATGTCTCTGCTCTGCCATCTCAGGTCTCGCACTTGATCATGAACATTCTTCCTCCCCCCTGTCTCAGCGAAATGGTGAATTGCTTGCATACCTCTTTCTACTGTTGTTCAAACACGCTAGCTGCTTTTCAATCTTTTTTATTAGAAATGTGTCATGGAGGCAAACACTAGAGCAGCGCAGGAGAGGAGGACAGATAAGCCTGCCAGGACTCATGCCGACTGTTCGAACATGTGTTACCCCGAGGAAGTACTTACTGGAGGAACACACGGGTGTGACAGCTTCTACGAATATCGCCAGTGACCATAAGACTGGCTTCAGTAGTTTCCAGAATTTGACTGCTTGTAGTTTTTTTGGGAGAAGGAATAGATGCACGTCAAATCTCCCTGGTGTGATAACCATTAGCACTGGCCTCACTGGAGGATGTGACATGAGTTGTGAAATCGTACTGTGTAGTGCATAGTAGTGGATGAAATGTGTGAAAATGTGTCCATTTACACAGAGTCCAAGTGAAGGAAAACAACAGGTGCCAAAGTCAGGCTTTCCTTCAAAGAGCAGGTGAAGATGGCGTTTGGTAGACATTTTCTTTTTTTCCCCATCCACTGCAGTGTCAGGGGAATAGGCTTCCCTTGTTTGGATGAGTGTGGATTTAGATAGGGCTGACAGGTGGGTGACCAGAGTATCTTATATGTAAAAGAGTGAACAGGGCTCTCTTCCAGTTCACCAGAGAACAGGACAGATACAGTATGATTGTATGGTTGACTTAATGTAGGGACGGATATTCTGGGGATTAACTTTTGGGGCCACTATTTATTTCCAGTAATAAAACCCCTCACTGGCAGCCATGATAAAAGTCTCCCACCATGGTTACCCTTGCATCCATGCATTCATGCAACAGTGAGCGCTGCAGCCGATTCTTTCTTGTATTCAAACTGAATGCTGCAAGATAAAAATTTGCCTCTCAGACGACTGGTGGTCGCACCGTTTTGGTGCCCTCTGGCAAGCGAAAAAACTGAATGTGGATTCTGAATAATTCCTGATAAATGAGGATGCAAGTGTGCAGAAAGCATAACATAAAAATGCCACTCATGATATATAAGGAAGGAACACATTTTCCTAGTTTAGTTTTTTTAAATAACAAAAACAGCATAGAATAACAAATGCATTCACAATTTCAGTTTTACAGAATTATCATACACAAGATCTCCTATTTAAGAGTTTTGGGGATGCTAAATGTTGAGTCAGTTTGAGTGTGTTCTGCTTCAGATTGTGTCCCTGCGGGCCGCCTGGTTGGCTCTGCTTTTTGAAGGTGGGGTGGCGTCCGATGCAGCCACGGACCCAGGCTGGACAGCAAGCTCGTTTTTGTTCTCCCCTTCACATTGCCAACTCCAGCTGTCACACAGAGGAACAATAGAGAGGAGGAGGGGGTGCTCTCTGAATGGAAAAAATAAACTGGAGAGCCCCCCGTCACACAGCCCCCCTTCCCAAGACTCGTCATCTGCATTTGACAGGACCCCTGTTCTCCTCTCTTCACCGCCCCTTTTCTTTTTCTTTCTCCTTTTCTCTCCCTGTGCTCTCCATAATCCCCCTTTCTCTCTCTCCCTCTCTCTCTCCCTGCTAAGTGCAGCTGTTGCTCACCATTGGATCTTTTTTTTTTCAGACTGATTGCTAATTAGGATAGCTTTTTGGTGAGTTTTATCTTTGAGACTTGTTAAACTTGCAATTTTCCTCTCCTTTTTTCTTTATTCCGGCAAATCTTAGAGGGGAGCAAAGAAAAGACGTAGCCAATTATACACAATTTACTTTAGGCTTAGAATTTTTTTCAGACTGCACCCAATGTCCTATGCATCATTCATATAGTTTACAACTACTGTACTGTGTGGTAGCCTCTTATTATAGTGCTCACTTCAGCTTTGAATGCAAAAGCCTACTTTGAAGAAAGGACTGCCCCATCTCCCTTATTCTGCTCACATAACTGAATCCCTGGGAGAGGGAGCAGAGGAAAAGGAGAGCCTGAGAAAACAGCAATTCACACACCAAACACAGAGACCCCTAGTAGCTCAACAAATGAGTGTCTAGCCCTATGTCCATTCATATCGCCCCTCGGCCCGCAAGCCTATTAGCCAGGCATCGCTCCTTGAACATTCACTGTCGACAACATGTGGAGGCATCGCTATAGCAACCAGTGGATATGACATGTGCAATGGACGGGGACTCCTGAGCTGCTGAATATAAGGAGGGGCTCAGCCTTAACTAAATGATCGCAAAAAACCCAACCCCACCACCTCCCCATCTCTTTTCATTGGCACAGAGGCGCTGAAAGGACTCACTCGTGGGGCTTCTGCACATTCTTCCGAGGCTCGGAAAATCAGGCGGGCATATCCCACATTCTTCTCCCTTTTCTTATTCTCTCCGACTCTCCCTTTTTTTCTCTTTCTTCATCTTCGTGTTGAAGCCGCGGTCTTTTGTTGGCGCTTGGGGACGCATGGGACCCTCGCAGGGGAACTTTTGGAGAAGCGGACAGAGTGGGCGGCCGGGGCGCACAAACGCTTCTTGGAGCTGCGGCGGGCGTCAGTGGTTAACCGTGCTCTGTGGAATACAGGACACAGCATCCTCCGTTTGCTGCGAAATGTGCGCTCTGCCCTGCGACATGGATTTGGGTAATTATCTCCTGGCTTGAAACGTGTTTCTGTCCTTTTTTCTGTGTCGTGTTCACTGTGCAAGTTTTAAAGCGGCAAATGAGTAAAGGTGCCTTAGAGGACCGGCTTTGAAAACGTGTCATCAATTTTAACATCAGGTTGAAAGCTGGTTTTCGATGTGAATGAAAATGTTTTTTAGTGTGTTGCACAATATTTTTAGGAGCTCTAGTTTTATGGTTTCATTTTGTTTAATCTTTTCTACTGCAATAGTCTGCTGGAGATCGCGTCTTCAAAAGCTTATGGGATAAAATATGGCCGAGCATCGGAAATATATGCACGCAAATACAGTTAATCTAAACGTAAACTCATCGGGAAAATCCTAGTAAAACTGGACATTGAGACCGGGGGGGTTGCGGTGTGCACATCTGGCTGCAGGAGACAAAGTTTGTGTCCAGGTTCATCCTGCCTGGTGCTGCCCGGCAGCAGTTCCAACTCATAAACTCAACTGAACGCTGGTAAATCCGCTCTGTGTTTGCATAGATTATTCTATTTCAGTCGTGTTAAGTAAAAAAATAAACACAATCATCATTATCTAGGGTAATTTATGTCGTATTATTGTATTGTATTCTATTCTTAGATTTATTTCCAAATAGTAAATGATTGACTAACTAGAAATATACATTTTATGGTGCAGTATGGTGGGCCTAATATGAGTTTGCCCATATCAGATATTTTTTATTTCTCAAATGAATCATTATTTTCAAAGGTTTTTAGAGTTTACAAATTTGTCTGAAAAATAGGCCTAACGATTTCCATTAGTACACAATTTTAACAGTGTTATAGAGTAGTTGGTGTTGCTAGCATTTTCCTGGATCTATGAAAAATAGCATACTTGTAAAATTTTGCATTTCGTGTGTGAGCTTTATGTGTTCATGCAAGGACTATCAGTCACATTTTATCGCATAGAAACTTTACTTTAAGTGTAGCTGATTTCAAACCTCTTAAATCTTCAGTTGTAGCTGCAACTTCATTTTCTTATTTAAACAGGAGTTGTGTGTTTGAGTTGTGAGTTAGGTGGTTTTTCTCTTGTAGGCTACTTCTTAAAGGTATTGTGATGTGAGTGAATGGGTAGCCAGCCGCCCCAACAACACCTCTCTGCCTGACCTTTCCCCTATCATTTGAATAATCCAGATCACCGAAATCCATCTGCCCCTAGTCTCCTCTCAGATTGGCTAATTCACCACACAAAGGGAATATGAATAGAAGAGAGAAACAGAAGAGGAAAGTCTGTTAGAGGCAGAGAGTAATTACTTTACTGAGTGCCAATCCTACACAAATAGCAGAGATGATTTAAAAGGTATCAATAAAAAGATTAGAAATATAATTAATAAAGGGTAAACAAATCAGATTTTTTATTCCATTTAATTTTTGCTCTAACATTCAGATCAAAATATTGTTGCAAGTTTATATTATGGTAATAATAGTTTGAATTGCTGAAGATCAAATTTTCACATAGCCTATTGATATTTAACCATTAAAATGCTTTTTTCAGTGTTTCAGTGTTTTTTTTATATTTTAGTGAGACAAATCTGTTTTAACTCCAATTATAGTGAAATAAAATGATTACTAAAAACATGAAACAATTAAAAAAAAAAAAGGCAAAGAGACAAAACTCTAAAGGCCCATGAAGGTAATTCTTCGCCTCACATCTCCTCCCTTTTCCACCTCCTCTTTCTCTCTCCCTTTCAGTATCTCCTCTGGTTTCTTTCTAACACGATTACCGCCATCAAACACTCTTATGCTTGCAGTGCGTTTCAAGCCTGTTCGCTCCCACAGTGGAAAATGCTTTTTTATTCATTTCAAGGTGTTGTCATAGTAAAAGTAACCACAGATTGTAGAGGGCCACATCTTTGATTAACTCGATAAGACTTGTATTTTTCCGTCGAATAAAGAAAATATTTTAGTTAGAGGCAATAGCTTGCCGTTGTCAGGCAGATTTGAACCAATAGGTCTGTAGGGGGCACTTTGGTTTCAGAGGCAGCAGTGATGTGACATGCTGTGTCTCCAGTGCAAAATATGTTGAATACTAAATACGTCTAATGAGGGTTTTTTAACGTGCTATATATTCAGTCTTTTATTGTGTGAATATGTGAGAGAGCATACTGGCTGAAAGGTTTGCACCCTCAACAAATACTCTAGCAAATGAAAATTATCTATATGTTCATTCGATCACTGAACAACACAGGCAAGTCACTGGATCGAGGCCATCCCTCACCTACCCGTACATCAGCCTCTTCAAACCTCTCAGTTGTTGTCTAACCTCTTAATGCTTGATTAAAAATACATGCTCGAACCACTGCAATTGCAATCAACAGCATCTCTCGTCAGGCCCAATACGATAATCGAAAAGACCTTGGCATCCGCGTAACCACTATAACATTGGCAATTACGAGCCACAAGGTCAATCCAAATTGTTACTGGTGTGAGGTGAAGTGTCTTGTTTTGAAAATGGTATAACAAGATGTAGCCAGCCCATTAGACCCCTCTAGCTAAATGTCAGAGCTCTGCCATTTTTTTCTCATGTTGTAGGTTTGATTCACTTCACCCATCAATCTTTCAATATTGTATGCAGACAATTAGGAGCCTGCTGATGTATTTGTGAACCATTATTGATATTGCCCTTTTGCAGATGTATAACTGTTGGCATTTATGCAGCTGATAAAATTTGATCAAAAACTGTGGAGCTGGCTTTTAGTGAAACCCCATGTTTTTGTGTCAGTCATAGAGGACAGTAAGGATGGTTTATGTGAAGTAAAATGTGCTGGGAAAATAGTATATTTCTAATTTTGGGAGATAAATGCAAAACTAACTTGGCACAAGGTCTATATTTTATGCAATCAGCAAAGAAAATCTTTAACAGTAGCCACATTTTAGGTATCATTAATTATCCCTCCAAATTATTGCTCCTAATTATCGCTGTTATGCTCTCAAAATATTCTGCATCAGTGGGGCCTAAAGGGAATTTATCATTACAGTAAATGGCCATGAGTGGACCAATTATCAACACATAGGCCAATTCCTTAACCAACGCTGATCAAAATCTCTTAGATAATATTACAGCACATAAAAAACAGGGCTGCCATAGTGAGACAAACCCTACCTTCCTGTTTTAATGAACATGCAGTGCATTTGAAAAGGCTTTTCTGTTCAACTGGTGGTGGATGTATGAAGGTCCAGTCTGGGCTGCCTGTGTCTCTCTGGTCCTGGTAGCCATTAGCTGTGTGGCTTGAGCCAGGGCCTAATCCAGCCAAACTCAGGACCAGAGGAGCTAATTAAGCACAAGCTTTTAGTATCCCAACCTCCTGTAGCTGCACAGTGCCAGCCCACCCCATGCCAGCACTAAATGGGGTTGTAAATATCTATAGTGGGGCACAGTGTGGAGACAGCACTGGACAGGGGCTGGTATTAGGGGTTGAATGAATCTGAATGCATATTATGAGGCCAGTATTAGAGCTGTCTAATGAGTGGGACCAGTCAGACAGTGGTGGTGGGTGGAGAAAAGAGCGGGAGAGGAAGTGGAGGTAGGTAAAGAACCCTTGCGGCGCTGTTGCATCCACATTTTTTCACGGGAAAGTCATGTGACTTTCCCATGAGACATGCCTTCAGCTGAAAAGTGATGCACTGCAGACTTGATATGGCGGTTGCTGTAAATCAAAAAAGACTATATCAATCAGAAAGAAGACAGAGTGGCATCCTTTACTGCTCTGACAGTGTGTTCTCTCTCTATTTGTGTGTGTCTTCCAGAGGGGCAGCCTGACCCAGATCCCCGTGGTGAAGGAGACCAGGGTGGAGTCGGGCCAGTTCCTGCTGCTCTCCGTCCTCTGCATGCTGTTCATCCTGTTGGCGCTGGCAGTGTCCACCACCTTCTTCTGCGTGCGCCAGCGCTCCCACCTACGCATGAAGGAAAAGTTGGCCAGCCTGGGTACTGACCCCAGTACTGATGCAACCGCAACCTATCAGGTTAGACCAGCCCCCTTGCTATGAGCCAATCAGGGACCAGGACACTTAGCTTGTGCTCTGCCATTGGAAGAACACATGCTCTGTTCGAGTATGATAGATTTTCTCATTGGTTTGTGAGAGTGTGTTTGTTTGTGTGTATATGTTTGAATGGTTCTCTTCTAACTGCTTCCATGACGTTTTTGGCTGTTGTGATGATAGTGATTAGCTTTTTTGATAAAATGAAAGTTTTTTTGTTATTGTTCAGTACAATAATTGTACATCAGAAATACATTTTTTTAATGTTTATTTACATTATTTTATGGTCTTTATTTTTGGGGGGATTTTTGACCTAATGCTCCAATATATATTCACTCCATCCAATTATTCAATGCTCACCCTTGCCTGAGAAGTGTGTGTGTGTGTGTGTGTGTGTGTGTGTGTGTGTGTGTGTGTGTGTGTGTGTGTGTGTGTGTGTGTGTGTGTGTGTGTGTGTGTGTGTGTGTGTGTGTGTGTGTGTGTGTGTGTGTGTGAGATAGAAAGAGAGACAGGCCGCCACTGTGACCTATTCCCTCTGTTCCTCTAGGGCCTTAGACAGCCTGGGCTGTATTGATTTTTAGCGTTGGGGCTCAGCTGTGCCCAGCGTGGCACTCCGAGCATATTTATCTGCATGTCGCGTTAACATTTTCAATATGTAAATAGGTTTTCATAAGGCTGCTCTATCTATCCAAAGCTGGAGGTGTTACATTGTTATAAAGATGGCCACCGAGAAGCAAATAAAACATATATAGTAAAGTATGTCCATTTTTGTTTATTATATATCTGTTTTTCAATTTGTTTATCAATTGTTTCTTCTCTGCAAATTTAAGTTCTTTATGGCACCTGTTCTTTCTCAATATATACCTTTAGGGATGGATAACTGCTCTGTCAGGCATTCATGTGGGTGTGTTCTCAATGACAGATACAGTTGTGTTGGGAGAGACATATTGTTAGATGGCAGCACATACTGGAGACGTTTCCTCTTGGCCTGTTTTCGTTCTTATTAGTAATAGGGGAGGGAACAGGGGAAGCTGTAATCCCACTACCAGTGCTCCTCTCTGGGCTACATGTGTCTGTCCTCTGGCCCTCTCCGGTGCTAACTGCATCTCTCTGCCTGCACCTGGGACGATTTCCCGGCTCCGGTGCTGCACGGCACTTTGCAGGAATGTTAAGAAGTAGGATGAATTATGAGGTGGACCTGGATATTGCCCCGAGGCCAAGGCCCAGGGCACTGCTTCATGGCTCTAATCATTGAAGTCTGACGGCGGGAAAGCTGATCCAAGACCAGGGCTTAGAGGGGCCTGTGCTCCAGAGGGAAATATCACTATGATAGATCATGAGATAGCCTGTGCTTTTACAAGGCATTTTCTCTGCTCTGCCCTGCCCTTGCTGTTATTGAGTATGCAAATTAATTCTCTGGACATGGCTGGCTTTGCTTCCCAAAACCAAAACATAAAGGGGGTTTACAGATTAGGAATTTTACATAGAAAAAAAGTGTGACCACACTTTATGGAGTGTGTGACTGTTACTGTGTTTGTTCGTTTAAACATGTATACAATTGCACAGATTTAGCAAAAGGGTTTTTTTCTTTAGTTTTTTTCATTTTGTATATACTAGCGTAGATATTGCCTAGTCTGAATTTTTGATGCACGGTTTCTGCACTGAGGCATGATGGGAGAAAAGCTGAGTCATTGGGAGAAGTGTAATCTTTGTAGCAGTGGCCCTTTTAGCGATTCTCAGAAACCAGGAGATATCAATCAAAATAAATAATTATACTTTATGACTGTGCAAATGCATTTTTATCTCCTTTTGTTTTTTGGGTTATGTACACTCACTGTGGAACTCCTACTTGATTGATGGATAGATTTTTATATTCTCCTATCTTAGCAAAAAATGATCCAAATTCTTCTTTTTGAAGAAAGTCGTTTTTGCTTTATAGCTTGACTCTGCAGTATGGTGATTTTTTGCAGGATCTTACTTTAAAAACTCACTTTTTTAACAACTAAAAGATCCATTCTTAAACAATGAACACAGTCTCTGTGTGGCAGCCAGGTGTGACTGACTGAATTTATTCTGTAAATCGTGTAGGGTTCCTCAACCATGTATTTTTGACATAATTAGTATAAGCTCCATAATCCATGAGGATAAGCCATTAATCTACAGGCAAGTGAGGACAGATCAAGTCAGCCGAGATAAAGGATGTGCATTTACAAAACTCAGCCCCTAACAGCAAGGATAAGCACATAACCTACATAAAACTATTGTTATGTGCTTGAAAAGAAGATAAATACATGAAACCTTGCAAGGACTTTGGAAAAAAACACTGCATTTTTGATGATCAGTGCTTCACTATTATCTCCTTTAATCCCCAGGAGCTGTGCCGCCAGCGTATGGCAATCAGGACGTCGGAGCGTGTTGAGCGACCGGAGACCCTGCGCCACTCACGGCTCAACAGCGTCTCGTCCCAGTTTAGCGATGGCCCCGCAGCCAGCCCATCGACCCGCAGCAGCACCTCCTCCTGGTGCGAAGAGCCAGTGCCATCCAACATGGACATCTCCACTGGTCACATGATACTGGTAAGGAATGTGCTTTGACTCCAAAGACAATGTGAGCAATGATGCATGTGGTGGGAAAAGTAGCGAGTGAGGAAGTTGGTTGAAGTGTGGTTTGTTGTCAAGCCCTCAGACATGTGTTGTGGGTCTTAGCATGAGATTTTACAACTATGATTCCCAACCAGGGGTACTCACACCCCAAGAGGTATTTATGTTGCCATGGGCTATGTGGATTGTGGATTTGCTAAATTAATTTAAAAATATATATAAATTTGATTTGATTGAACTAATTAATGCAATTAAGAGTGTGTGAAAATAATTTAAAAAGAAAAGCTGAAACAGTTTGCTAAAGGTAATAGATAAACAGTTAAGATACGTAGCTAAAAGCAATGGAAAAAAAGGTTGAATAGTCAGTTAGACGTAATGGATATAAGGTCAAAATAGCCAAAAGTAATGCATACACGGGTGAACTAGTTTGCTAAAAGCAATTGGGGAAAAAAAGGTTGAATAGTCAGCTTAAAGTGATGGATAATACTTGGCTACAAGTTATTGATAAATGGTGAAATAAAAAGCTAAAAGTAATGGATAAATGGTTGAAATAACATTAACCCGTCTGTTACTCCAAGTGGTGTAGTACAAATGCGTGTACAAAGTACTTGACTGACTGAACCAACCTAAACACTGACAGTTCAACTTTATGTAAACATATTGTAATGATAAACTGCTTTAACAACATCCACTTTAAAGTCAATTAAAATGAACACATTAGGAACATGACAGGTGATGTCAATGTAGGGATACTTGAGATCATCTGTAAGGACCTTTGGTACGTCACAGATGTACAGGAATAGGCTATTGAGATGTTTCATGTGAGCATACATTATAGTGTTTGCTTTTAAAACTCCCTGTGCCTATGAATATACTAGACCCTGTGCTGAAAACCAACACCTTGATTTCTCTCTGTTTATCTGTTTGGATGTTTTTCATCCCTCTCTCACCACATTCCCTTCAGAACCCTGTTATGTTTTTTCCCCATCACTCTTCCTGCTGTTTCCTCCCTCTTGCTTTATCTCAGGACTGTTTTGTCAATTTTCTCCTTTTTGGAGTCCTTTTCTCTCTTTATCATTCTGTCCTGTGTCTCTCCTCTGTGTCATTTTCATCTTTTACCCCCTTCGTCTCTCTTCCTGCTGCAGCAAAATAAGGAAGACATTGTTTTGCATGATGAGAGCAAAACAAAACTGAAATATCATTATTATCATTTGGATGTTTTAGAGTTTTAGAGTTTTTCTTTTTTTTTTTTTTTTTTGAAAAAGCTTTTGGTTGCCAACGCTTCCACAAACACACAATGGATTGTTTTAATTTTGCACAACTTTCGCTTCATTCATTTGAGACAAGCTTGATAAAAGAGATGGATAGATGCCTTGCAGTGTTTCCATTAATGGAGAGAGCATTCATCACACTGCATGTCTAGCATTTATATTGGGAGGCTATAATGAATGAGAGTGAATCTGAGTAATGCCTTGTATTTGTGGTAATAGATGGGTTTTGTTGCACTCGTCAAGGCTTGTTTGTGAAGCTTCTTTTGAAAACATTGACAATAGAAAAGCATTTAGCCCTGCAATAACAAAAGAAACACTGTGAATCATTTCTAGGAGCTGTTATTATTAGCCCTAGTTTTTTCAACTCAGGCATTGCAATGTAGAAAGGTAAAACACTCAGGGACCTTTACCTCTCTTTCATGCCATGATTGACAGGGAGATGTCCTATAGGGGTTCTTCTTTAAACATTCTTTAAAATTCCACCGCCATCTCACATGAAACCATGTGTGAGATTGCCTTGTTATCACTGATCTCAGACCTATATTTTCCCATCTCAGCTCTCCTCTCTTCTCATCTCCCCTCTCTCACTCTTTGGAGCTCACACCGTGTAGAGAAGGATGATGATGAATACCCGGCTTTCCAAAGCACATATGCTGGAGGTCCTTTTTTTGAGGCCCGATCTCACACACACACACACACACACACACACACACACACACACACACACACACACACACACACACACACACACACACACATATATAACCACTATGAACTACGATGTTGCACCCCATCATTCGGCCCCCCTCAAGACTTAAAAAGTCTTGCATAGCGACTTCACTTCAAAAGTGAAATTGGATGCCTCTGTGTGCTGAGTCATCAGGGCATCACACCTCTGCTATCTTACATTTTCTATCTTCTCTCTTTTGCCTTTTTCAGCTGCAGTATGGTGCATGCAAATGTTACCTACTTACAATTATTAAAAACCTCAAACATGATTACCAGATGTAACATGGAAGCATGAGATGTGGCTGTATTTTTGTGTTTATTGCTGCAGTCCTTTCAGCACCATGGACAGCACTTTACACTCAGTAAACCTGTTTTTCCCTGACAAGCATGTGAAACAAAAAACCCTCTGTCCATCTAGCTCTCATACTGTCCAGAAAAAGGGTCAAAATGTTGATGCAGTTGTGGTTGCTGTAGTGTTCCCTTTGCTTAATCACCTCTCTAAAAGAGAAAAAATCAATAATTGTGTCGCTTAAGACTCTTGTATTTTTTTTAAAATGATAAATTATTTGCTCGAAAGGAAAGTAAAATAGCCACTGACTCATGCAACATGTTCTGCCCTCAGTGGCTTTTACTCTTACAATTTTAAATTAAGTTTATCAGCAAAAGAACAATTTGCTGTCCCATTAAAAGCATAAAAATGTGTTCTTTTTATTTAGCTATTATTAGCTAGCACACTAAAACATATATATATATTAATACCGTTTTCTTCACCTCTCACTGCTGTTTATCATATCATAAAGCTCCCTGTACAAACTGTTACCAGTATTGTTCATTATAATTTGACAGCAGAGCTTGACAGTGATGTGTTACCTGTTGTGTCTGGCTCCCCTGGTTGTCCCTTCATCCTGATTTCACCCAGCACCCTCTGCTGCCGAGGAGACTGCTTAGGAAGGATTAGACATTGTTTCCCTGACATCCCGGCCTCCCATCCCAACCCTCTGATTGGCAGACATAATCCCCCCATTCACTAAACCTTCGTTACCCTGTCTCTGGAATACGCCAAGGTCCACTGCCTCCCCCTAGGAACCGGAGGGCTTGATAAGGGCCTGCTGGCTGCATTGCATTAAGCTGCTAAAATATGAATTTGGAATGCAATCGATTCAGGGCATCGTTTGAATAGAATGGGAGGCAATTCAGAGTGGATTTATCAAGTACATGGAGATGTAATATTGGTAGGGGAGGTGGGATGCTGTCAGGCTGGCAAGCCGAGAGTACTTGTGCAGGGTGACAAGAGCATAGTGGTGACAGGCTCTGTCAAGTGGCCATAATGGCATGCTGTCATTTTCCTGGGAAGACAGCACTGTGTTTGCGTAGGTGATGCACAACAGCACACATGCAAATAAATATACGTGTGTTGGCCGCTATTAGAATTGACATTAACTTGATTTTTTTCAGAATTGGGTTTTTTGCACGCATAACATTAAAAGTTCAAACAGGGATGGATCAAAGTATAACAGCAGACATCTACAGTAATATTTCAGTAATATCCCTTTATGTCATTAATGGTTCAGATAGAACACACTGTTTCTGTTGTGTTCTCTCATAATGCAGCTGCGAGAGTTGCTTTTTCAGTTCTCAGTGTTGCCTTTAAGACCTTAAGTCTTAAGTGTCACCTTCGGTACCGTATCGAACAATAAACTTTGATTTCCATTGTCTGTAGGATTTGTAATGTTCTTATAAGTCACCTAATAGCCTTTGCATTTATGTAGGAGATGTCTGAATTCATAAGCCATCAAAAGGTAATTGCCCATTATGTGTTGGACAAGCTTATTTGTGATTGTCATCTATGTAGGAATTGTATATATCCTGCAAAGACTTGGATTTCCCATTTGACAGACAGGAGTGAATACGTGAGATGTAACAATGGAGTGTCACCTCTCTGCCCAGCCTACCTATACTGCCTTGAATATGGGATAAAAACCCAGCACATCTGGGTATCACTTTCATTGTATTAGCCAGCTGATCCCTGACATCAGTTTATGAGTCTGTAATCTTCTGCCTCACACAATAGCAGACTAAACCATTTAACCCCATTGGGAGGGAAGCCATGATACAGGAGAGGAAGTGAAACACGGCGCTGCGCTACAAAAGATCGTCTTGCCAGCTATAGCCTCTAAGCTCCCTAAGACACACACACACACACACACACACACAACGCACACAAACAGAGGGCCTCCGCCCCTCCCCCTTCTCTTTTTCCATCTTTGTCTCTCTAGTGAATTCAATTTTGTCTTCTCTGAGCGACGGCTTAAAAGCAGACAATCTTATCAGTGGCTGTGCAAGCAGTGAGGGACGTGATTGAAACACCCCTGAAGTATTTTCTAATGCAGACCAACCTTTCAGGAGTCTTAATTGTGCATGATGTTTTCTCTCTCGGTCAAAAACACAACGCAAAACGCACAAAGACACAAACATTAGCAAATCTTCCCCACCTAGATCTTCTGCAGCCTCCTCCTCACCCAGTTGTTACGCTATACAGCAGCTTATAGGACAATAATGCTCCATGACACCTGATCATAGCTTTAATGTTAAGGGTTTAGTGTTTTGCTCCACTTTATTTATTGGTTGGCTCATGGTGAAGAAAATACAATGCAATGCTGTGGTGAAGATAATATGTGTCTCATTTAATTTATCCAAATTTGCTGCAAAAACAAACACAAAATGTCTTTTTACAGCCACATTTTGAGATAAATTCAGTTTTGCATGGTTCTGGCTTGGTGTTTCAAATGGGGGCTAAGGTGGTGTTTGTTTTCCTCTAGTCATACATGGAGGACCACTTGAAGAACAAGAACCGTCTGGAGCGTGAGTGGGAGGCCCTGTGCTCCTACCAGGCAGAGCCCGGCGCCTGCAGTGTCGGGCAGGGCGAGCAGAGCTCCAAGAAGAACCGCTCAGATGCCGTGGTCGTATGTGAGTCCATTCAGTTTTTTGTTTTGTTTTTTGCTGTGAGAATGTCCCTACCATGTACAAGGAGCTCCATCCCTGTTGATGTGTTTGTGAACAGATGCTTCAAATAAGCGGTTGTTGTCTTGAAATGAGAAATATTTGTGTTTACTTCTGTATGAAATGTAGACTGCAAATTTTGAGTGGTAAATCTGCTGGCATTATTATTGTAACTGCATTGAGAATGGAAAGCTTTACAGGCATAGCAACAGTAACTAGGGAGGTGAGGCTTAGCAAACAGTCAATTGCTTTATCTTTTTTTAGTCACAACCTTTTTTCCTCAAAATTTCCTCAATCAGCTCTTTATACATCCATGAATCAGCCTCATATGAGTAATGGGGATCTACAAGAAAATAGCATTTTCTGCCAAAGGTCTCACCAAAGGGGGCATGGCAGGACCTCGATACTGTGGCTCCACTGCCCAATCACTATTGCGCAGACTCTGGCTCCAAGATTTCAAGATGGCGGTGCACATATCTGGGATATTTTTGCTTTACTTTTGTACAGTTGGAGGAAGTGGAAGATCTTTTTTACAGTCCACATACAGAGTTTTTGACTCTTAAACTCATATTAATTATCATAAGTAATGCCTAAAAATTTCTGCTTATTCAGTCAAGAACTTGAGAAAAACATTTGAAACCAAGTTTTCAGGGGCATTAATTTAAAGCAGATGTGTTTAGGAGGACTACCGGATTTAAGTTCACTGGAAACAGATTATCTGAATCTTTTAACAGTTTCACTTGTTTAGAAAAAAAGAGGATTTTAAGGCTCACAGCTTACAGACTTCTTAAGATATTTTATTATTATTTCACTTGGAACATTCCTTACTGAAGGTGAAGCAATTCAGGACTTCAGAACAGTGTGTGTGTATGATGAAAGTCTGGTGAAATTACAGTCCCTGCAGCCTTTTTTACTTACATGTTTCTCTGTTGCTACTTAAAATGATGTTGTTATTGTGTGGGGATGAAACAGTGGAAACATATGTTGATGAATTGCGCGTCTCTATTACAGATGATCATTCCAGGATCACCTTGAAAGCAGAGAATAACCACGGCAACTCAGATTACATCAATGCAAGTCCCATAGTGAGTATTGCTTATTCATTATAGCTCTATGTTGTGGATAATGTCTGTGTCTCCAAGGCCTTTTTTTTACCAGAAGTACCTGTTGTGGTTGGATTTTTTTTTAAAGATAAAAGAAGTTTCAAAGGACTTGTCATCGATCCAAGTGCATTGATCTTTTTTAAAACTTTGTTCTTCATGTTGAGAGCCTCAATGGATTTGGTGTGTCTTGTTGAATCACACTGTGACTTTCACTGCTTTCAAAATGGCTGCTCCCTGAAGATACCCCTTTTTTTCAAGAATTATACATTATTTTTGACTAAACAAATGCACCCCCCCACCCACAAATCCAGAAAGAACTCAGTGTTGGAGAGGTTTTTTTTCCCAAAAAACATTGCCAGTCATGATTTCCCCTGAGGCTGCTGAAAAGGGATTCCATCAAAGGGAACAGGAATCTATGCATTTCAAATATAGTGCCAAAAATTTCTGAGGAGATAGATGACGGGGGCAAGCACAGCTGCACTAAAAGCCTATTACTCTTCAGAAACAAACATGTATTCCTCCATGTTTTCTAATGGCATATTCATAGAGGTTTTTTAGCTTATTAACATTGCCACATTTGCCTTCTTATAGAATATTATAATAAAGTTAATCAATCAGGGAAAGAAGTTGGCAAAAAATCTGATTGCTGGATCAGAAAAAGGCTATAAAGTTAACTCATCCAAGACTGTTTTGGTGCAGTTGAAAAAGAAAAGTATCTCGAAAGACAAACGGATGTTGAAGATGGTTGAAGTAATGGCAGATGCACTGGTGTGTGGATAAAAGGACAGTAATTACACCACAAAAGGGACCCCTGGCTGAGCCCAGCAAAACTGTGATAATTATGTCTGTCAATGCAGCTTCTTCCTCCTCATTAGCTTCAGGGGCAGTGACCTACGAGTAAATAATCTGTCGCTTCTTTCTGGGAATCAGGGGTCAGAGAGGCAAAGGAAAGGAGCGATCTGAGCTCCCTGCAAAGCAGAGGGTGACATGCACAAAGGAAAAGGCTTGGATAGTGATTAATGCTTGACCACAAATGATGCAAGCACTCCCAGATGTACGGCATCATTAGCAGGAGGAATGTTTAGAAGGAATGTGCAGTGACACAAAATGTGGTCAAAGCCTGGTTGTCTTTGTCTTATCTGTCCGTTTTCACAAAGTCAAAACCTGTGAGGTTTCTTTTCCATTTCACCACCTGTTCTCCATGCTTTTTTTTCCAACTTTCTCTCTATCTTACATAAACGCAGAATCAAGGCACAGCAGCAAGGTGTTGAAAGTTGAAACGTTTCCCCAGGAACAGATATTTGTGCAAGCTATTTCAGTGCAAGCTATTTTACTTCAAACCAAAGAGCACTTCTTTGCTTTTTTGTTGTAGTCTATCTTCTTCCCACAATGGCAATGGGAGGACAGCTGAAATGCAGGACAGCTCTTTCATGTTTGCGCTTTAGTATTCATGCAGGGAAGTCAACACACAGCTACAGCATGTCTGTGTCCTTGAGATTGGCTAAACGGAGTGGCAGCACTAGCATCCGGCACCACCTTTCATTTCGGTGGGGGAGATTCTTTTTATTTTTATTTTTATTTATTTTTTACAAATCCATGAGAGGAATTTTAACCAGGAAGCATGAAAAGAAAATTGAACATTACGAACATTATACCTAATTGAAGTAGAATAATTGGTAATGAACATAATGTGTCCTGCGTTTATGTGTCCTTTTCGTGAAATTTCTTCTATAGAAAGGCAGACAAATTTTCACATTTCATGCAGCCCTTGTGTATTTAAAGAACATTGTAAGTCACTCATGTTTCACTTCTGCCCCCTCTAATACCCACAGTAAATAATAACATCCTGCCTTACATCTCATAGACACTTGATTCAAATATTGTGTCTATAAATCATTAAAAAAAACATAGATATGATCAAATCTGTACCTGTGGAAATCTGCACCATTTCAGAATTTCACTGCTAAATGCTCAAAAACAAAACCTCCACAATAAAACAATTTACAGTACAGTACTCCTGAACACTTTAAGAACACCAACAATAGTCTGAGAGCCCAACTTCTTAAATCCAGCGTGGAAGAAGATTAAAAAGGTAAAACCAATTTGACATTTTTAATCCACCATAATGAAATAAAATGAAATTACAAACAGACATAAAGACCGGAACAGACACAATATTGGAATAAAGTTGTATGTTCGGTTTTATCAGCTGTTCAGAGCATTAAGAATCAATCCTGTTGTTGAGGTTATTGAACATGAGGAGAAACAAATCTTTATGGCGATATTAAAGCCATGAAGAAATGGTACAATAATTATTTTCCTTTAAGTAATGTCCATGAGCTTGACAATTCAGTCAAAGAGACATACAAAGAAATTAAATGGGAAACTAGATGTTTACCTTTTGAGCTCATGTTTCAGTGTCCTTGACAAGTTGTTCTTCAGCAAAAAAACAACAACTTTAAACAGCAGTTGAGTACTTTACTTACTACATTTTGCTCATATTAGACTATCTTTGGTAGGTCTACTATAAATAATATTAAATGTATCTCTATACTTACAAAAATGCAGCACTGTTTGGGTGTGTCGTCTATCATTATAATGCCAACTATACATCAAAAATGCATTGATATATACCCATTCATTTATTTTCCTGCAAAATATGTCAACATCTTTCTACTGATGCATCTCGCACTCGAGGGTGTGCATAAAAATTCCATTCAATATAAATGTGATCATTGATTTTGGGGGGCGAGCCAGCCAACACCTACTCAATCAAGTCTCAATCACATCCCTCAAATCAAGTCCCCCATGTCATTATGTCCCACCTGAACACTCATCTCTTTCACATCAACAGCCTGCAGGCTTTAAAGTCCCACCACTCTATCATGTTTCATGCAGAAACACGTCAAAGCACGACAGAAATTGAGACATTTCTTGATGTCTTTAGTATGATGACATTATAGAGAAGCCTGTACATGACTTAACTAAATCAGAAGTAAAAACATTCCTGAATGATGACATAATAAAGTAACTGAAGGTAATAAAATTGAAAGTTTATGTTGAATAGTCAAAGGGTTGGAAGTGTTAAGTGGAACTTTAATCAGATAGAAAGCAGGATTTCAGTCTTTTTATGGAAACATGATGTTTGAAAAGACTGATCTTTAAAATGTTTTCACAAAAACAAGATCAACTGAAAGGCATACAAGTCTTTTACCCAGACTGTATGGTTTCAACCGCCAGTCCCTGCTCAAACACTCTGCTCCCTCTCTTCCAGATGGACCATGACCCTCGCAACCCTACTTACATTGCCTCGCAGGGCCCACTTTTTTCCACCGTGGCGGACTTCTGGCAGGTAAAACTCATCTTCATTCATGCTGGTTTTTCATCTTTTACTGTTTTGGTTCTGTAAAGATGAGGGTTTGGAAGAACCACAACAGAGATGGTTTTGTGTGACATACCAGTTCATGTGTGATTGTCTGATGTGTTCTTCTTGGTCCAAGAGTGTCTCGATTACTATTTATTTAGTGGTGAAGCAATGGTTGAATTTCTCAAAGTGGGATCAATGAAATAATATAGCCCCAGTTTGTGCCTCTCATGTGCTACCATTACATTCAAGTTCCTTTCTATCGCGAAAAACCCAGAAGGTTGTTTAACATCACTTACAGCTGTTCTGAAAAATCTGAATCCTCATAAGACATTGTCTTATTGTATTTTCTGTATCTTCTAATCCACGTAACCAGAAATAGCATATTTGTCACAAGCAAATTATTAACCCTGATCATCTGATTACTGCAAGTTGCGTCAAAAATGGCACTGCTTCGCTGAGTCAAAACTCAGAGACATGATACACATATTTTTTAGAATCAGTGTGACTCACACTTTCAGAGGATATCATTATATCCAATGTCCATGGCAAACAAACTTCTATAAATGCATTTGGTATTCATAAAAAAGACGCTCCTCATAACTCCATCACATTTTCACAAGTTTTCTTCAGTATCAAAGTAATCCAGTGATACTTGTCTGTACATCTATGGCTACATTACAAACAGGTAATGCTAATAGCTAATTCAGTATACTTATCATGGTGCCTATTTGCCAAAATGTAAACAAATGTAGGCAAAAACAAAAATACAGGGCTCAAGTTCCCAGGGCTCACTGAATCCATGGCAACATTATCCTATTTACATCCCAAGTTCCCAAACTTGAAGGCTGATTACTAGCCTGACATCGCCTGACAGTTAGTCTGGAAGCTAGCAGTTCATTTTTGATTTCCAAGGGGCGTTATCAACAGCCAGAGACCAAAATGCCTTTGGACGCAACCTGGCGCAAGGGTGCACAAGCCGAAAATGACGTCATCATATTTTGCGAAAAGTGGGGAGGGTCCACAAGTTGTCAGTTATCATATTAAACCCGCCCAATATGATTTAAACGGCTGTGATTGACCCAACCAGGGCAAGCTTGGCTGGAAATCTGTCTGAATGGGAGAGGAACCAGATGTATGTGCCAGAGCAAATAAAACATGAGCTCACATATTTGTCTGGTCCCAGGTTATGATTATCCTTCAAATAGAGGTAAGATAAAGAATAATAGTTTATTTTTTGGAAAACTGACATGACAGACCACCAACTGGTGCTTCTACTGTTCTTACTTACTTTACTTATCAATAAAACAATGTCACTAGCCGAATATGTAATAGAAACCTAGTCGTCGTCCCCACCCCCGGGAAGTCTGAAATTTATTTATTTATTTGTAATAATGCTGATGTTTGTTCATATTTGCATTTTCCTCCATGCTATTTGCATTCCTATCCTTATCCATACATGTCAGACAAACCTGCCATTAATCACCAGATATAGGCTATTGTAAAACATGTTGTCTTGTGAGAATGTATGCCTTAAATGATGCATGGTTGCCAAATGGCGTTCTCATGTGTTAATCGGACAGCGCTGTCGTAATTAGTGGGCCCATCACCTCCATATGGTGAAGAAACTCTGCTCGTCGTGACCAGGATGTAGAAGTTTGAAGCATAAATCCTGGCAGACCAGCTGGCCGTGCACTCTGCGTCTTGTAGTGAATGGATACTCGTTTGGAATCATTATGATAGTGCTGACTTTGTGTTAGGTTAGACGTTGGCCCCCTTTTGTGACCGGGGGAGGGTGGTAACGCCAAGTTTAGTCTGGTGTGGTTTTGTTTTGTTCTGCACACCAAAAGTAATGTAGTTTTTGTTGTAAATTCGCTTTTTAAACACAAAACACAAACATGCTTACAAGCACTGTCCTCACATGGTGTTTAAATTGATAAAAAAGAGTAAAGAAAAAGAGTCAGTAACTATTATCTAAAAAGTGTACCTTAATTGACAACATCAGCTCAAATAGAAATAAAAGCTGCCCTGTTTCCGGTATTTAATTTGTAAATTTTAAAGTGCCTCAAATGAAGCAGTTGATAATTATCTCTTAGTCAATTAGGTTATTTGTTTGTCTGCCAATTTTTTTCTGTGCCAGGTGAATAAATACATTCCATTATCTAATAAAAATTGGCTATTTAGCCATGAACTCAACACTAAATTTTTTCCAATTAAGCAGAAAATGATGGAAAATTAGACACAGATTGACTGACACAATGAACATAAGTTCTGTGTCTGTAAATAAGAAGTAGCCATTCATTATTCAGTATCGTAAATCTTGAGTTGTGGCAGGATAAAAAAAACACACTCTTTCCTCAAGTAAACAAACAGGGGAAACACTGGCACTCTCATGCAAATGGACCATGCAGGAGGCAAATCTTTTTGCTCTGTCCTATCTAATCCACACCAGCCTCAGGCAGCGCTCTGAAAGGCACTCTGCTCTAATCCTCCACTCCTCATTCCTCCATCCCTTCATCCTTCACTCCCCCATCCACCTCCCCTCCCTCCCTCCCTTCCTGGCTATTACCTTAGCTCTGCTGGGCCTTGCTTTCCTACTCATTTCTTCTCAGAATTCAATGCAACAAAAGCCAATGAGTTCACAGAGCAGCAACTTTGGTCATTTTAAGTTGTTTTTTTTGTATCTATAAAAATGATGCATAGTAGGTGTATGTTTTTTGGAGCCTAGAAATTTTATCAGCACAAAGCACTTTACTAGCTGAAGATGGAAAATATACCTTTTCCTCACGACCTACAAATATTTGCCAAACCTTACAAGACTAAATGGATAATATTCCCCCACATTATCACCTTGCCTAATCTCATCACATCCTGGCACAGTTGGCACAGTTGCCGTGTAATGTGTCCACTGGGCTGGATCACAGAAGCTTGTGATTAGTGTATAGTCAAGGCCATTGTGTTTTTATAGCAATCATAAAAGACGTGTTTCCTCCTCATTTTCTTAATGGCTGCCATGGGCCTGTATTTTTTTCCCAAGGACACATTAGATTGTGATAAGATGAAATGGAGCAGCAGCTCAGTAGATGTTGTGATCTCACTCAGACGACTGACAAACCTCCTGCTGTTTGACTCAGCATTTATCATTTGTCGCACGTGGAGAGGTGACATTTATTCATACTTCCTGAACCAAGATTAAGAAATCAATTTAGCTCTAATTCAAGGGTGTTATGTAATGCTAATGTGCAATATGCTGCTCCTAGTGGCACAATTCAGCTCCATATTACTGCTACAGTAATGTCATACAGATGATTATGAAAGGTTTGTTGTGTTTGGATGTGTTTGAGGGATGTCTGACGTTGTCTTCGTCTGGTGTGTAGATGGTGTGGGAGAGTGGCTGCGTCGTCGTCGTCATGCTGACCCCGCTTTCTGAAAATGGAGTGAAGCAGTGTCATCCTTACTGGCCTGACGAAGGCTCTGATGTCTACCACATCTACGAGGTACGTCAGTGAAAGATTAAGCACAAGTTACAAACAGACTCTACTGTGAACAGTTTACACCAAAACTACTTCCTACCAAATAAAATAGTCCCTATAAAAGCTGGTGAGTAGTAAGGACAGTGCCGTAAGTTAATGAATTTATATCATATATAGCTCTTTTGAAGAGCAAAATGTCTTAGGAAGATTGAAACACCATAAAATAGAGATAAATAAGACTAACTAAATTATACAAAAATGTGTTGCTTTGCGCAGCACAAATATCCCAAAACTTTAGTATGACTCTCAAAAAAGAAATCTCTGAATCTTTGTATTAATGCTGGTCTTTAAACAGTCCATTTCAGTCCAGTCCAAGACTCCACCAACTTCTATTGCACTCGTATGAGAGCCCACCTTCCCACTTTAAACTGGCCAATCAGGTGAGGAGTCTAGAATGGAGACCCAAAAAAGGTATAATAACATACAGTGGTGGTGTTGTACTATTGATATGTATTTCAAATATTCTTCCCGGTAAATGAGTAACACCAGTGCACCACTGCAAACTACAACCTCAATAATACATATATAAGTTAAATTAAGATCTCTCTGACAGTGTCATTCAAAACTGAACATTATTATTATTAATTTTGTAAAAGTCTAATTTATGGCTGAGCTGTTGTATTGAATTGCATTACATTTTACTGTTGCCACTGCTCATAACAACAATGCCTCTGGTCTTTGTTCAACACTGCACCATAAAGACATTCACAAGTTATTATTAAAATTATTGTTACATTCTTTGGTATCTAACTTAATTACACCTCATTTCACCGCACAAAGCTACCCCTAATACAAATTCTGAAAAGAACAGTTATCACTTTGATTACTGTGTAAACCTTTTTAACAAATGAACTAATTTTAATGACAGCTGGAATCATTTATCTTCAATAAAGGTACACATAAACTGAAAATCCTGTAAGAGAAAATGTCTGCCTTCTTCCTCACAGTTTCTTTCTAAAGAAAAATACTTGTGTGTCTGTGAACAGGATGAAACAACAAAATACATGGCTAGTTAGGGAAACCAAAACTATTTGCATTGCAATTAAGTCAGAAAATGTTTTTTATACTTTGGGTGAACCAACCCTTTAAAGCATGTGGGTTATGAATGCATTCCTATTTAAGATTGCTGTAGGAAGCTGTAATTAATTAACTGAATGCCATCCTTTGCATATTCTCTTTCTATATGCAGGTCAACTTGGTGTCGGAGCACATCTGGTGCGAGGACTTCCTGGTGCGGAGCTTCTACCTGAAGAACCTGCAGACAAACGAGACACGCACCGTCACGCAGTTCCACTTCCTGTCCTGGATGGACCGCGGGATCCCCAACTCGGCCAGGACCCTTTTAGACTTCCGCAGGTAGAGTGAAGATCCTGCTGCTTGGAGCTCAGCAGATTTCAGACAGATTTCCACCTTTACAACTGGCCTTTATCCTGAGCTTGTTCTTAATCATCTTCCCTTATATTCTGTATTCTGTCAGCGCCTTTCTGGTCCGTCTCCCTTTTGCCCCTCTGCCTTTTGGTGTCCTAGAGAACGGTTGTTCTAATAAGGACTGTGTTTCTGTACTATCCCTTTCATCCTGGGCCTATTTCCCTCACCTCCCTTCGGTACATGTGATGCAGCAAATTAACAGCCCCACACTGCCTGGCTTGGCTTGGGAAGAAAAGAAAAGAAGAGGAAGAAAAAAACTAATTCACACACCCAATTAAATGAGAGCTGTCTCACTAAAAACATGGGAGAGGGAGAAAGCTAGTGACTGAATAACCTCACTCTGTTCTCCATATAATGTGTTCTGGCAGAAGAGCAGCAATAGCTCCTCTGGGAGAACCCAGAGGGATAGGAAAATCCCTCCAAATGAGAAAAGATGCATCTGATTTGTGGATGGAAGTCTTTCCCTCTGGTTTGTAATGCAGATGAGAGCCAAAAAAAGGAGGATGTGCAGTGAGTCGGTGCTATTTTTTATTTTTTTTTTTTTTTTAATTAAACCGGCTGTACCTTGCAGTCAGTTACATTTATTTATGATATTGGTGTGCAGGTTTGAGCTGTGTTGCTGTCAATGTCTCCCTTACGACTAGATTACCTTGATGCATCTCCATTAATGCTGCTATAGGTTATTGGGAATATAAACTCTCTGATTGTGTGATTCAGAGGTCTCATATCCACGAGATGTACGGTACACTTACGGTTTTCACGGTTTCGGCCAACTTGGTATTTTGCGGTTGCCAGTGTCATTTTTGTGATGTTGCAGCTAGTAATATGAGCCCAGTTGCATAGTCACAAAAGTGATCATTGGAAACTGTGTCTTCTCAGCCAGGCCTGTGCACAAACTGTCTTTCTCTCACTCCCGACTCTCTGTCTCCCCTCTCCTCCTCTCCCTGCTCCTTCCTCTGGCTTGCATGGGAACTCCTACCACCAATTATCTCTGTATGCTCTTTAACTGAGGACATATTCAGATTTTTGTATGTATATCTTTTACATTGTAGGTATATATATATATACACATACCTACAATGTAAAAGATATACATTTGATGTAATGTCATTTTGATGTACAAACAAAAAATGAATGCAATATACACAAAAGATACCCAAAAGAAAACATTCCTTCTGCAAAATAGGCAGTGGATTGCTTAAAATATAAGCAGCTTTATAACATTTTAATATTTAGATATGTTCAATGCATATATTTAAATGATGAAGCCAAGCTCAAAGCTCATAATGACATAAAAAAAGGGCACACCTGTGCTTTGGACAAGTACACGTGGGAAATGCAGTTCACGGTTGTAGTTCTTAATGTCCAAATGCATAGAAACCTTCACAAATACAACATACGATTACAAAAACTGAGGTTAAATCAACAGAGAAACAATGAAAATGGAAATGGAAATACATACCAGAGTTAAATCTTACATAAACGAGCAGTATTTGATATACCACATTTTTATAGATCATATACTAATACATACTAATAATCTATAATAATAATAATCTAATCTATAAGTAGTAGTGATTTTGAAAAGTAACATAAAACGCCAGATAACTAGAGATATGATGAGGCATCCAGACATTTATTTGTAATTTTTTCGCCGAAAGGTAAAAAACGAGGGAAATGGAAAGATGCGGAAGCTCTCTGTGTAGTCAGTTTCCATGGCAACAGTGGGGTGTGAAAAGGCTTGTTGGCCTTCACCGTGCCTGTGGTGTATAACATTCATAATTGGCTGGGGTTAATGCGTCGGCGGTCGGCAATCACAACATCACACCACCACATCCATCACCCACATGTCGCAAAAATGCTGTTTGAAATGATGCTCAATTTATTCACGTGGTGCGAGACTGATTCATTTCTCCATCCTCAAATTAAAGTGATTGATTGACAGGAGGGTGCATCTCTCAGGGTTCTGTTTGCGCTTTTGATCGTTGCTGTCATTAATTTCATCCAGACCACAGAAGCACAGAAGTCCCTTATGAGTCAAACTTGCTTTAATTATTGTTATTATTCAGCACAAATAATCAACCTTGTTTTCAGTGTATGATTTAGCAGCCTGTGCATTGAAGATAACTTGCTGCCAAGCTTACAATAACATCTCATTTTCTCTTTTTTTATTTCAGAAAGGTTAACAAGTGCTACCGGGGTCGATCTTGCCCAATAATTGTTCACTGCAGGCAAGTATAACTATTTGAACCTTATGACAGTGGCTGGCCCTGCTGAATTGGGATAGCGATTGTTTGTCGTGGCCTGTGTGTTGAAGGGTAGAGGCTGTTTATTTTAAACCCGCTCAGTCCATTTACTTTATCTGGGTCCACTGGAGCTGCTGTTTATTCCACTGGCTGTGTCTTTATGGAAATGGTGTGGCACAAGGACACTTCCATTTCCCATTTGGTTGAGTTAGTTAACTGGCCTTGATTGGTTTGTATTAAACACCAGGTATCTGTCTGACCACTTTTAATAGTCACATTCTGTTAAGTCATGCGTGGGGGGAGGCAGCCCTCCCTCTGAGGGAGCTGTACGGACTGAGTGTCTAGCAGTGGATTAATGAAGCACTAGTGCTCAGGCCGCTCTCCTGTTTTATTGGCCTTGCCTTTATTAGAGAGATGTGCACGCCTTGTTTGCAATTAACATGCAGAGCCGTTGAATGGCCATCGGGCACAAAGGGAGGCTTTTCATAAGACTATCTCTGGAGTAATGGAAAAGCAAGGCTCTCCAAAAGCTGTTCTCGAACCGCCCCTGGCCTCTCAACCTCTCCTCTGCTCCTGAGGTGCATTCATTTAAAAGCCTTTGTCCCCAGTGTGCCTCAGAAACCATTCCCCTCTCTCCAATAGCCGAGCAAGTCTCAAGACCACACATGCACTCGTGTAAGCAAGGGTTTTACATAATCACATTAATTGGAACATTAAATATTCAGATCTGTTCAGGTGTTTATATCAGAATATTAAGGATTATTATTGTTTTTTGCTATTTAAATATTCTATTTCATAAGCAGATGGAGCAGTGTGTATCTGTGTGCATAGACTCAGTTGTGTTTAAATATACTTCACAGTCTCTCAGCAGATGCAGATGTAAATGAGCAATTTGTTTCTTTATAAGAAAAACACTCTGAGATTAAAGCTTCACTCTGCCACCTTAATGATCTCCATCTCTATCTCTCTGACTATCTGCAGTGATGGAGCTGGCAGGAGTGGGACTTACATTCTGATTGACATGGTCCTCAATAGGATGGCTAAAGGTAACGATCAATGGCTTCCCTTTTACTCTTTCTGCTCATGTTGAAGTGTTGCCCTGGCAACGCCAAAGCCTCTCATTTTCTCTTGGGGGTCTTGGGGATGCATTAGAGGGTGACTTTACTGAGGCCTAGAGAGGCAGCAAAGATAGAGGCAGGCGTGGAGGGAGCTGGAAGGAGAGGAGAGCGTGGAACAAAGAGAAAAGGAAAATGAAAATGAAAAAGAAACCTTTACCCACATTAGTAATTATCTATTTAAGCTACTGTCACGCCATATTCATCTTCATCACAACAGCAACATGAATTTAGATGGAAATACAATGTTTATAGGGGAAATCAAAATGTTCAAATATTGCTCCAATGGTTTGAATCCATATTTAGTAGGAACAATTTTTAAGGTTTATTTTATTATTATTACTAATCTGTATAGTTTGCAACCCATTCTCACCCTTTATGTATGTTTTTCTCACATTACAAAAATATAAACTAAACTGCTCGAGATCTCCAGGATGTTAACAATCTGGTGGTTCAGGTGCTTTTTTAATTTCTGCAATTATGAGTTGAAAATTGAGTTGGCCCATTGTTAGCATTGTATAATCAAAAAGCACAGTCAAGGAAGGTAGTCACAAATCACAGTAACTTGGCTGGAGAAATCATTATCTACAGGCCAAAATCAATATAAAACTTGAAAAAGGATATTTGTGGCTGTATTACTACATCTAAAACAGGAATGGTTTGATTTGTTTCTAAATTTTAGGTTCTTATGATAAGGCAAACTCTTGTTTTTAGCTGAATCTCTACTTCAGTTGTAGCTGAACATGAATAAGCTCAGTTTGTATAAATGAACAAGTATTTTTGTAATCATATTCTTTGAGATATCCAAGTTTTATATACAAACACAGTTGGATATGGCCATCTATTGTTACAGAGGAGCTGGGTTCTTCCAAAGGCTGCCTTACGTCACCTTACAGCCCTCCATAGTTTAGCCTGCCCTTTGACCTCTGCCCTTTCCCCTCACCCTCTGTATGCCCTCCTCCTGCGATCCCAGCCCGTCAGAGCAGGTTAGGCGGACGGCCGCCTCTGATGCAGACCTTTCCTTTCACTTTCTGTAAAACAGTAATAAGACTGACCCATCCTGGTGGAGTTCATCTGGTTCAGCAAGAAATGCGCTGTTGTCCTCGATGATGAAAGGTGCCACCTGGTCTCTTTTTAACCTTTTGTTTCCTGCTCCAAAATCGAATGTATAGTATGAACATAATCTCACTCTCCAAATCTTTTTTTCTTCAGTCGAAGAGCCTCTCTTCAGATTAACTGTGGAACCCAGTCCTTCTGAGACATGAAAGTCTTGTCGGAGCACTGGAGTACTTTGAGTACTAAGTCCAGCTGCATTAAATCCCTCTTTTTTACTCTCTCTCTCACACACACACAAACATACATTTTCACTCTTGCTCTATATCTTTTGCTTCCTTTCTCGGCCTCACTTTCAAAAACATCTTGAGAGTTCAGAGGCTCACTGTTTTCTCAAATGAGCTTTGGCGTGCTGCTTGAAATCCATAAATCTGAAAGTAGAATAAGATTTTCAGATTAGCATCCCTATCTTCCAAAGCCAAAACAGACTTAACTCAACAGCAGCTGATAACTGTTGAAGGCAAGCAACTGTTGCATAGGTTAATCATCAGTATGTTCTGCTGCAAAGGCAATATATCATTTTAATTAGTTTGTTGATTCTGAGAGTCACAAATACATGCACACACACTGATATTGTTGTATGAAAAAGCACTTAGCAGACTTTATAGTTGCACATAATCTAAACCAATTTTTTAACAAGTTTCTCGCAGAGAAGCCAGTGCTTAGCGTTTTTGAAAGCATTATTGCAAATTTCCCACACCCCAAAAATATCCTCTTGCATATTTTATCGAGAAACAGTCTGTGGCTCTCGTCCAAGTCTTTCGAGGGATGAATGTAATAATTTTCAATCGCTGCGCTGTTCCAAAAGGAGCCCAGTATAAAGAGAGATTGGCAGATGTGAGCTGGATTACTCTGCTGCTTTGAACTCAGTCCAATTTTCGGTCTGTTGCAGGTGCTAAAGAGATTGATATTGCCGCTACCCTGGAGCACTTGAGAGACCAGAGAGCTGGCATGGTCCAGACAAAGGTAAGGTCCCCGGCTTTGAGTTAGAGAGGTGGGGAAGATGGGGGGGCAGGGAGGAGGGGTTGCAGTCATTCAAACAGACGATTGTCTACTTCATGTGCACAGGATCAGGGGAAATGATGTGGTAATTGATAACTGCTGCAGGATTAGAAAAACATTGTCTTGGAAGAAAATAACTCACTGTTCCACATTTATCACACGACACAGAGAGAATGACCAAGATAACAGACATATTTTGTCTATGAAACCACATAATTTTAAGATTTTCTCATCATTTCTATCCCTTAAACAAATATTATAAAATTATAAACATACATTATTAATCCTAATCCTGTTAAATGTACTGTTTTTATCTAACATGATGTCAATCGTTAAATGAATCAAAGGGAGAATTAAGTAGACATGTACAGGTAACTATACCTACAACTAAGGATTATTTACATTATCGATGAATCTATAAAATGAATCTATAAAATAGTGGAAAAAAATGGAGCCCAATGTGATGTCTTCAAATGTCTCATTTTTGTTTGACCAATAGTCCAAAACCAAAAGATATTCATTTTATAACGATATATAACAGAAAAGCTGCAAATCCTCACATTTGAGAAGCTAGACCAAGGTAATGTTTGGTAGATTTCCATCAGACAATAAATCAAATATTAAATATATTGCTTAACATTGTCTTTATCTTTTATTTCCTTTTCATCTTTATACATTTTACCAGTCCAGTACTGTAGATGTCATACTTCTGTCTAATCTAACAAAATGCAGCTACTGAAAACAGTTGATATCATAGCGGGCCCTGCACCTTAACACGCTATTTTGGGGGATAGTTTAGGGTGTGAACAAAGCATTTTCTCTCATCCACTAATGCACATAATATGTAGAAAGTCTCTTTTGTTTCTCTCTTGTAATTGGAAGGAATAATAATAATAATAAAGGCGAACCTCATGCAGCAGTGGGTGATCATATTTATGGAAACTGCTTGCTAACAGACTCCAGTGTTCCTAGATGGTTCATTAATGCTGCTTTTACAGCCCTGCTGTATTCAGCGCAGGAGAGCTTTTCAAGCACTCTCTCTTTCTTTTTTTTCTGACAACTCTGAGTGAATTTATATTGGAATATTGTTGATTCCACTTTGTGGCTTTATGCTGGGTCTACACAGAAATTAGATTGTAATGAGGTATGAAATTTAGAGTTAGGTTTCAAGGATTGGACAACCAATTATGTTTTTTTTTCCTCCTTCATGATGTTGCCACTTTAGTTTTGGATAGACCCCCGCCACAAAAATAGAAAACATTTATTTCCCTTCTTTTTATGGTTACTGCTTTTGACAGACATGTAGTAATAAATGCATGTGTGACCGTTTTTCTTTCTTACTAATCATCCATATCTGATCTGTCAAGCAGAAATTGATCTCCCCCCAGTGGTGTGAATGTGAACAGCACAGCACGCACAAAACCTGCTTTTAAAAGTATATTTTTTTTAACACACAGAACTTTAAAGTCATCTTGGGATAAGATCGGCATATATAGCTGTGGTGTAGCTATAGGTGGATGTAGTTACATATTTTCTGTCCCTATCACAACATCAGAAGACACATACAAATAGAAAACCTAATCACTCCAGATAATCTCCACTGCAAAGCAAAAGACACAGCCACCAGTGACTCCTCCGTATTGATTTAGCCTATCCTCAGGCCAGACTATGGCAGGCTATGTGTTGACACATCTAAAGACTGCTCCCTGCAAACTCCTACGTACCTTTTCTCTGTGAGAGGACCCCGTGGCCTGCAGCCTGGGGAGAGGAGAGGAATATAAAAACACCAGGTCCATGGGGCAAACATCAATCAGCCCCCTTTTGCGCTCCTTGGGGAAAACTAGGAGTGGGATTCACAAACAAATGCACACATACACACACAGAGCTGAGAGACAACTTGACTCAAAAGCTTTATTTTAAGACACACCTGGCTGGATCGATGACGGGTGCGGGTGCACTCTGAGTTGAAAGCTCAGAGAGTGGTTCACCTTCACCTCCAGTCTGTGGCCAAACACATCCAGGGTTCGGTCAGGAGAGAGGGAAGAAGAGGGGGTGGAGGCAGCAGTTGCCAATCATTCTGAATATGGCAATCATGAGCACTTTTAGGCACACTAAAAATGTCTTCCTTTCCTTCATACCCTGCATCCTTCTCTCCTCCTCTTCCTCCACCTCCTCTTCCTCCACCACCTCCCCCTCCTTCTCCTCCTCATCCACCTCCTCAGGAACAGTTTGAGTTTGCGCTGACAGCCGTGGCAGAGGAGGTGAACGCCATCCTGAAAGCGCTTCCTCAGTGAAGGCATCGCATCCCCCACCTTCTTCTCGCTCGCTGAGCACCGGTTTTCTCTGCCCACTCAAGACTGACATCTCTCTCTGCCCTTCCTTCTCCTCGCTCTGTTTCTCTCTTCTGTCTCTGCCTCCTCTTAACCTCTATATATACTGTATACTTATGAATGTCGTGCCAGATATCGCACCTGGATCCATATTCGCAAAAGTCTTGCCTCAGTACGACTGTTGATCTGGGATCTGTGTCGTTTTAGTGATTTGAGGCCAGACCAGCGGGGCCTGATCTGATCTGATGTGGGATCTTAGATCAGCTCTCCTACTGTGAGACTTTTTGTCATATGAACCCCGGCCCTCTATAACTGTGATGTAGTTCCTGAACATGCCGTTCTAGTGCCACTGAAGAGCTGTTTACGTGATGTCAAGTAAAGATTTTTGTTCCAAAATCAGCTATCTACAGTTGGAAAAATGTATAAAGATGCTTAGAAAATGGCTATTGGTACATTTAAAACAAACTATAGTGGGGCTGTATTGAATTTACAATTAATATGCAGATTATGCTCTCGATAAATTGTTAAAGTTGTATAAAATGGCATTTATAATGTCTTCAATTTGCTTATTTTGTCTGACTAACAGTCTAAAATCTTAAGATATTCAATTTACGGTCATATATGGCAAAGAAAAACAGTAAATTGTCACATTTGAGAAGCTGAGAATGTTTGGCATTGTTGTTTAAAAGAATAATGATTAATTGATTATGAAACGGTTGCCGATTTTTACTCAACTTTAATCAACTAATTATTACAGCTCTTACCTATAGTACTTTTAGAATAATAATAATAAAGTAAATTAAGTTATTGCCTGTAAAAAATAAATCCTAATATTGTACAGATCACATCCCCTAAATGAATTGATGTGTTAGATACATATAGCGTTTTGAAAATAAACTCCACGTTTCTTCTCCTCTGTGACCCGAATCAACCCACTATAGCTTCACATGTACAGAGGTTGAAGTGTGTGTGTGTGTGTGTGTGTGTGTGTGTGTGTGTGTGTGTGTGTGTGTGTGTGTGTGTGTGTGTGTGTGTGTGTGTGTGTGTGTGTGTGTGTGTGTGTGTGTGTGTGTGTGTGTGTGTATTGTTGTATTTGGGGTCCAGACATCTGCTGTGATTCTCACAGGTCATATTTCTTGATATTCTTGACATATCAAGTGTTTTTTATTCCTCATCGCATACATTTTACACATTGTTACATGAACATCTCCGTTAATATTAAATGTAATACAAATATATCAACTTAGATATATCGATAGTAACAATAAATATATATTTAAGCAGAACTTATATTGGGATTGTTGCTGAATTTGTTTGTCCCTCCATCACTCGTATATTGTGATATTTTGTGCAACATGAAAGATTATTCCCTCTATGTATAGACAATGAATGACTTTATGAATCCCACTATAGTGCTATCTGAAATGTATACTGAGAGCCTCAATGAGAACTATATATTTTGTGTGAAAAGTAACATTCAGGTTGATAATAAATCAGAACAGATTATACTGCTTTGCTGTCTTGGTGATTGTTATTTCTGACACACACACACACACACACACACAGGAGGGAGAAGTTTTCTCTCACAGTGAATGGCATTTGATCGAATGGTAGCCTTAGTAAAGTCACAAAGAAAAGATGTATCACGTTCCTTGAGGGTTTGTATCTGGGGGAGACCTGCAGGTTTGTATAGATGAAATGTTTGGTTCACCAGCTCTGAGGAGAAAGTGGCAGGGATTTGAAATGAAATCAGTCATGTATTTCAGCCACTGTGGTCCTCTCACAGTATTACAGAGAGGAGGAGGCTCAGTGGCTCCAAAAGTCCAATTTTATTAATGTTTACCGAAGGATGTAACTTTTAACTAAAAAGAAAATATGAAAATGGCTTATTTTAGTAGGTTTCCCTGATTTTTGTAATTGTATCTTATGATAAGGTGTATCTGTGTGCATAATTGTGCATTTTCATTTATTTGAATCTTTTTGTCTTGTTTTGTGTTTACTAAAGGGAGCAGATTTCCCCTGTTCCTTTATAAAAATAAAATTAGCTTTCCCCTCAAATAACATCATGACAGTCAGCATCTTTAAGTGATATTTGGAAATGTTAATGATAAAACTAATGTTACATTTCTCAACACAATGTCCACTGACTTGCTTTCACCCACATCTCATGACCTTCCTCAAAGAGTTGGTCAGTTGTCTAATCAATGGTATTTACTTCAATTCACCGGGATAATCCAGTTAGTTTTTTTAGATGCATCAATGTTATGTTATACCATATAAACACACATGGAAGGTGTGGTAGTTGGTATACTATGTGTTACCTTTTTGACTCTTGTAAAATAGATAATGTATGACAAGAGAATCCCTGGTTGAATAACGGTTAAATAAAACTAAAGGTACCACTTTCTAATAAGACAGCTTTTATAAAGTGCGTATGCATTAAACTAATAGTTCTGTTAAGAGTTAATAAATCATTTATTAATGCTTCATAGATCCGTTGCCGAGTTGTGAAAAATACCTTTGACTTACGTTTTGACATCATAAACTGAGTTACAAACATTAAGTCATTAATAAATGGTAATGTGTCCTACTGTCTAATAGGCATCATGTTAATACGTCATTAATAAATGTTCCATACAATAGTCTATTAAAGTGATGACCCAAAGTACAAGTGCGTTGCTAAAGAGGGAGGCGGAGGAGGCAATCCAAATGATGTTCTTATTAATGGTTTATAACTGATCTATAAAATGATTTATCAGCCATTAATAAAGACATTACTCACAACGTCTAAGCCGTTTATAAAGGCCTTATTAAAAACCCAAATAAATATTGGAATTAATAGAAATGAAGATGAAGTAGACTGTAAAATTTGATGAATTTGACACAAAGTATAATAGGATTCTGTTACCAGAGAATAGAGAGCCACAAACACATATGCAGTCTGTATAGAGAATATGTAATTTCCTACCTTTCAACAATGTGTGTGCTTCATTTGTGAATGCATATTCATGTGTGTGTGCTGCCCGTTGACATGTCCCTCCCTCCCCTGACAGTTCTAATAGCTAGGAATGAGGCTTCATGCACTTCCTGAGGCCTCATTTGCATAAGATCTGCTGATGAGCTGCCACCGCTAACCAGCAACACCAGACCAAAGCCCTATTAATATTCGCCCATTCAGGTTGTAAAGCACACAAACCTAATCAGCTTAGAAATTACTGTATGGAAACCATAATTACGCATGTTTAATTGCTTATCATCTGATGGGTACAAGTTTATTAGAAAATGTATTCATGGTAATTGCTTCCTGAGGTATCTGGTGTGCTACAATACCATGTGATATCCTGTCAGCTCCCATTTGGAAGGATTAATGCGTTCTGAAAAAGTCACAAAATTAGATACTGTGTATTGCCTCTTTGGATGCTTGGTTTAACTCAAAGTGATTTTTAATTTAGGGATTTCTAAATTACTGCTAAGCTTGGATAAGTCTTTGGAGTGAGATCCATCAAAATCAGCATATCTCGCTGTTGTTAAGAAGTGCTGGCATATCACAGGGATATAAATGACTGTAAAGTAGACAAATGTCTGTGTAATCTTGATGTCACCAGAAAATACTCACAAACCTGCCTGGCATCGTGGAGACTAAAATTCTACCACAGAAAGCTGTAAAATCAGGGGAAACACAGGAGCAACACAAAAGTGAAAAGTCACAGGCATGAAATGAGGAAACACATCTTATAACAGAAAGTTTTGAAGTAAAGCCATCTCAAAGCCGATGAATCATTCATTCTTGAAACAAGCAGATTAAAGCACACTGTGCAAGTCCCTCAGAAGGGCCTCCACACCGCCAAGAACGTCAAGTGGGCCTTTTCAGCCATGGACCTCAGTGAGTCTTACAGCTCCTGCCCACTCTTTGATGATCTCTCTGTGGTTTATTGTAATCACTGTTGGCTCTCAGTCCTTCTGACACACTTGTAAATCCATGCAGTCTTATAAGGAAATGCGTTGGATAACTCTTTCTTTCATCAGAGCAGTGATTCCCAAGGCAAGAAGCAGCTCAGCTAATTTTAAAACATAGATGATTTGTTAAAAAAATACATTCACATATTTGGAGATGAAACATATTTGTGTTTAGGAAAATAAAAATACAAAAGGGATTACAAAATGGTGGGATGCTTATGTGTAGTATATATATTCTCTGCACAGTATAATACTCTGGACCAACTTAAATCTACCTGATACTTAGTTATGCTTTTTCTGCAAGTGGAAGAATAAACAGGACGCTGAGCTTCATGCTAAATGCATTGCTTGCTTTTCCACTTGCAGAAAATACTTTAAGGGAAAAGATGCAACTTTAATCATTTTTTATTAACAAAGTTCACCTAACAACTTGTATAATAAAGTGGTCGCTCATAGTGACCGGACTCTTAATTTTCCATCAGCACTATGGAGTAACTATAGTATATAAACTGCAGTACTATTCCCAATGACATCTGCTGGATGTGTAAATGGGCAACTATTTACTAACAAGTTTGCCATAGAAGGTGTTGAGTTCACAGCTTTTTTTCCTGCTGTCTGCAGTGTTACCCCCTGTGGGGGTATGTTGGGAAAGGAAAGGTTGGTAACCACTGCATTAGATATACTTCAGTGGGTCTCAGCAAAAGCTTGGACTTGCAGTGAGTGAAATGCTGTTATTAGTATTTGGTCTAATAGCCTCATGGGTAAAATATCCCCTTAAGATATTGTGGATAAGTCAACAAAAATAATTGATTTTTCTGATTAAACCACGTCCCGTTGAATTATGGCGGAGAACTTGACTGTAGCTTTAATCAGATCTACTTGGTTGCTTATAAAAAATAATTGCTGAGTACATAAAAAAAAAAGAAGCAGCTACTCAACTTTTCAAATCACGTTTAGGTTTGGGAGCCAAGTCCGCGCTCGAAGAAAATCCACCTGCGGATCATTCAACCTATGAATGATAACACACAACATGCTGACAAACATGTCGTTTCCCTGTTGAGAGGGTTGGGAGAGCCCAGAGTGTTTGCTTGTTGGAAAAAAACTGTCTGGGATGCTTTCCAGGATTTCCCAAAGAGAAAAGCCTTGTTTTTCTTTGCTGGTGTTGTTGGGAGTGAATGGAGAGCAGATTGCAGAGGATGTGCCTCTCATGTCTGTCCAAGGCCTTGGTACCTTTGATCTTCTTAAGAAACAAACAAGCTTTAAACTTGGCACTCCCGGCTGGTGTCTCTCTTCTTCTTCTTCTTCTTCTTCTTCTTCTTCTTCTTCTTCTTCTTCTTCTTCTTCTTCTTCTTCTTCTTCTTCTTTTCTTCTTTTTCTTCTTTTTTCTGTTCGTCAAAACGCTGATCCTGAGAAAATTGGTCTTGCCTGAATAGTTACGCATACTCGTGCGTATGCAATGATTTGTGGTTTAAAATATGGACTCCCACCATGTTGTCAAAAGTAAGCATAGTAAGTAAGATTGTTAAGCTTGTGTTTTTTTTCTAATCTTTGAACAAGCAAGCAAAACAGTTTTAATCAGCTAAAAACAATGTTTCAAGTATCCGATTTTGCATTTCCAAGTAAGGTTGGTTTTGCTTTTTTATATGGATCAAGCTAAGATTAAAACTACATCATTTTAAGAAAAGAGAAATTCCAGGTCTGATCCTTGTGTATATGTTATACTCCAATGCAACCAATGTACACATTGCAAATGTTTTTACTAGCTAAGACATTATTTAAGTTGTGGTGTTGCAACCTAATTTACTTAATCACTAGTTTGAATCTAGCTAATATTACCCAAATCGTGCAAGTTACTAAGACCACACAAACTTAGTGAAGGATTCAGGAATAGCTGGTGCAGCCCAATCCAGGTGTAGAACTGCAGGGTCAGATGTAAAATTGGGTGTTAGATCCTTAATGGGATTTATGGTCCAGTCATGATTGTTGACAAGGTTTGTTAAAAGGTTTTGGGATGTTAGCAGCTGAAGGTGACAAGTCGCAGCGAGGGCCAACATCTGGCTGAGCAGAAAAGGCAAAGCCTTCAATCAGGAAGCAAATCTCCTCTCATTACTCCTTGTTTGCTTCCTCCTCTCTGGTTATTAATAGGCGCACAGCAGCCACAATGACATTTTACACTGTTTCATCCCTGTCCCATCATGCATCTGGGGATAGCCTGGCATTTGGCGGTGGTGTTTTCATCAGTGTCTGCGGTGGTTGCTGACCAGCGCAACTTCAATCCTGCTCACTGTCAATCATCATAAGTGAGTTTATCAACACACATCTAATCGCCACACTCCACAGGGACCTTAACCATTTGCATACTAAGATTGCTTTCTTTTGCTCGGCTGAGAACATAGCTCCTTTGCATAATTATTAATGATAAAGAGACGGTGAACAAATTTGTCAGAAGGTATTAGCATCACGTGTACAACTAGATTCTAAAGAATCTGTTTAGTGGCGTTCCGGGAGGAAAGTTTAGGGCAAAGGGTAGGAAAAGGCAGGGGATGCGCTTTTGCATGAATGGAAGGGTTAATTAAAGGGCCAGGGATGGGACATACAGAGAAGTTTGATATTGTGTTTGTAGTGTTAAATAATTGAAGCCCCATTGGGATTAAGAGTGACTGTCAAAAAGAATACAAAACATCTGATAAATGTAGCAGACAAACAGCAGACAAAAATATTTTGAAATAATAAGCAAAAAAAAGGAAGGAATAAACACAAAAGCACTCAAAGGGCTTAAGCAAAGCAGCAGGATGAGGAGCCTGAAAGCCTGAAATATAACATATAATTACATCAAAGAAAATATTGCTCCAGTAGAAGGAAAACCCACAGTGGTGAACAACACAAGATGTTTACATACAGCAGAGTCACTTAGTATTTCTGCTGTGTACCATTAAAGCAGTAGGCCCATATTGTCTGTCATCTGTTGTCTGTAATTACCACTTTTTTCACTGTCTTACCCTCTGTGGATAATGTTCAGCGTCTATACGAGAAGTGTTTCGTATGACTGGTTTAACTGTTTGCCACTTTATATGAAACAGCTGCACTCTTTTTACAGGACAGGAATAAATAAGTCATGCACACTATGGTTCAATAGGGGGTTGAAATGCCCTCCCTGTATTCTCTGCTAAACACAGGCCTGCATACCCTCTGCACAGTATAATAGCATGATATTAAAAATGCCCACAGCGATTGTTAAGTCAAGCCGGCACATTTGCACCATGATGGATGACCTTTTGTGAATCCTAATGAGGCTTTTTCATGAGTTTCAAAAGCAAAACATATTGTAGCATGTAGCATAATAACAGCTGTGTGAAAAGGTTCCACAGTTAAATGCTTTTGTGAGCAGCACAAAATTAAATCACAGTTTTCTGTGTTGCATGCAGTTGCACAGACAGCTATTAGCTTCATTTTTCTTTTCTGACTACAATTAAAATGATGAAGTTTATCTTAAAAGTGTTAAATATCAGCTGTTGTTTTCACGTATCTCCCCTTTCAGGAGGTGTGGGACTGTCCAAACTTCACGAGTCACAGCATTAAGAATAATCTCAGGGGTCAGGAGGGGTCAGGAGGGGTCTTCGCCATTCTCCCTCTGGCTCTCCCTCAACAAATAACTGATAATGACCTTTGACCTCCCTGTTTTTGCATGAGAATTGATATCATTATTCCACACATCCCTCTTTAGCAATCTCAGTACCATTTGAAATGCCACTCCTTGAAATCCAAGCTTGAATTATTATTTTTATTTTTTTTAATGAACCCATCCAGAGGTGGGGGGTGGGTGGGTTGCGTTTGGAAGGAGGAGGGTGGAGACAGGGGAGGCGAGCTTTGGGCTCATCTGCATCCCAGATTAGGGTGCTTAGAGAAAAATCAACCATCCATGATTCATTACATGTTTCCTGCTGAGCCTCTGAGATGGCAACCGTCCTAGCAACAGGATCCTAGCAACAGCAACAACTCTCTGCTGCCGCAGCAACCTATCAGAAACTTTGATGCCTGATCAAAATTTAGCCAATGAAGACAGGAGGACATGCGAAAAGCGTGATGATGCATTTCCTCATGCTGTTGGCCAGACTGTGGTGTGTTTAGGGCTATACACTCTGTCTGTATCCCTCTGTATGTGAGTCTGTGTGTACATGATCTAATATTCATTTGAATTTAATCATTTCCTAATGGTGTTTTATAAACACTTTTGCTGTGTAGTAGAGAGGTCAATGTTGCCATGGTTCATGAATTTCTGCATTGGAGTCCAGGTTGATTTTAGTTGTTTTTTTTTGCAGATTTTCTAAGCATTCATTTTTGTTTAGCACCTTGTAAACTATCCTTAGCACACATGCATGGTATCATTTTTTCAGCACAAACTCTGGCATCTTCTCATTTTTGTCAATTTAACAAAGTATAAAGCTGTCAGGAACTCAAAATACATGAACAATTACCCAGGTGCCTATACATACATATGTATAAATCTTAAATCATAATCACTCAAAATATTAACAATTCTAGGCTAATATAGTCTATTGACATGTTAAGTGATTTTATTTCAAAACATTTACATTACATGTGCTGCAATTAAAACTTTGATGGATATTTATTTGTTACCATGTTAATTTCTGAGCCTGCTGTTTGTCATGTGGTGGTGTTTGCATTGCATTATATCAAATAGTGTTTCTCTTATTTTGTCCAAACCTTAAATATGTGCACACACATTATCTATACATTCTACACTGCCTGTGTATGCTCGTTATATACTCTGATTAGGAAGAAGAAATCACTAGATGTATTAATTTCATTGATTTAATTGGATTTTAATTGAAAATTCGTTAGATAGTGTTTTTTATAACTGTAGTCCGACAATGCATCTCTACAAGGACAACTATTATTTCCTTTTAACCAATGATAATACATGCATATTGTGTGACTACGTCTCACTTTTTGTCAAGAAAGACTTTCTGTACTTTTGTACTTAATTTTAAACATATTCCTCCGCAGCCTAAATACTACAGTACATAATGATGATAGTGTTGATTTACAGCATATACTCCTTTCACATGTAGATGATCCAAAAGTGTGGAATGTTTGTTCGCCTGCTTCTCTGTAATCATACATCATTATTCTGAGAGAGCGCTTTGACCGTCATCTGATGTCAGATAGGCCTGATTTTCACTTCAAAGGAATATGCTCTGTGCTGGTCCAAAATAATATTCTGTGTGATAATACATCACACTGATGTCTCTCTCCCTACTTACGAGTAATCTTGCTCTTTCCGCTGTGTGGTGTACAGACGCAGGGTTCCCATCTTCCTGCACAACCAGAAAATGGGGAAAATTACATACAAAATGTTAAAAACGTCAATACAGTATAGAATCGCTCTGTCCTGGAGGGGATGACTAAAGAGTTACACAAACTTCAAGATGAATGCCACTGAACAATAACTTTATTTACTTGGACAGTTTTTATTCTTTTATTCTTCTCTAGAGTAAGACGAAAGAGTCTCCTCTCTGCATTTCCTTAAACAGCCCTAAAATCCAAATATCAACTACTTAATCTCCAAACACTTAACATTTATTTTATAAACTTCTGCAACCTGAAACTTCCTGGGAACATTTTCAGAAGCACAGATATACATGTATATCCTAACATGAAATTGGTGGAGTATTCAAATTCAAACCTTTAAACCCTAATAGATGATTAATGTATTATGCAAGTAACAACAATATGCTTATTTTAATGCTAGCAGTTGTTTTAAAATCTTCAGGACTGGAAAGGCTTATTGAATAATACTTGTTTCAGTCAAATAGAAATACTTAACTTAGTTAAGTGATAAGGCTAGTGATATTTTGTTCTTATCGTCAACAAATTCAATGAAAATACCAAAACCAACAATTAATTGATGTCTCTGTATCCAAAGCCTGTTACATCTTATTCATCTGTGCCTTGGACCTCCATTGTGTCCAAAACTAGTAAAAACACATCAGTGATTCACAATGTTGCACTGGGGGACCAGTTCCTTCATTATGATGAACATCGGCACTGAGTCAACCACTAGAAGACCAAATGTGTATTAATCCAAATCTGAAAATAGTCTCCAACAAATGCTCTATTTCCCCCCATTTGAGTAACGTCTGCTAAAATCTACAGTGCCCAGCTTTTAAAGGACATTTCCTCACCTATTTTAAAGATAAAACTATCCATCTGTGACCAGTTTTTAAAGCTTTACCTCAGCGTTCAGTTGGAATGATTGGGTTGGGAATGACACACGGACCAACACACCACATTGTTGGTTTTGGACTTTAATAGGATTTGTTGACAATAACAAAAACACAGAATGCCACCAACCTTATCCTTTAAAAAGTCAGTTTATCCAAATTACCAAAAGAAAAAGCATATTTTCTCACTTACCTCTAGTGGTATCTAGCCATGGAGATAGAGATTTTACAGATTTTATTTGTGCTGGTTTCAGATATCTGTCTACAGACTGATCTCATGAAGTGGCATATGTATGACACGCCAATTTGTACATATACTCATTTATTAGCGTGTTTATCAACACCGTTTGGCCTCCATTGACTTACATTACCTTGCGATTGCGTATGAATTTGCGCCGTAGCAAGTAGTATGAAAGGGCGAAAATCCGTGTAGGGAGGTTGGCTGGGGTGGTGGATGGGTCAAACACAGGACTTTCACCCAGGAGACTGGGGATCGTTTCCCGCGTCACGTTTCCTTCGTGTCCCGCGTGTCAAGTTCCCTAAACTCAACTGTCGCTTTCTTCTTTTACTAAAGCCAACCCCGTTCTTCTTTTCCTAAACCCAACCGGTTCTTCTTTTCCTAAACCCAACCTGCGTGTCACGTTTCCTGAACTCAACCGTCACTTTCTTCTTTTCCTAAACCCAACCGGTTCTTCTTTTCCTAAACCCAACCGGTTCCTCTTTTCCTAAACCCAACCGGTTCTTCTTTTCCTAAACCCAACCGGTTCTTCTTTTACTAAACCCAACCGGTTCTTCTTTTCCTAAACCCAACCGGTTCTTCTTTTACTAAACCCAACCGGTTCTTCTTTTCCTAAACCCAACCGGTTCTTCTTTTACTAAACCCAACCGGTTCTTCTTTTACTAAACCCAACCGGTTCTTCTTTTCCTAAACCCAACCCGTCCGGTTGCCAGTTTGTCTTCCTGACACCCCAAACACAGTAACAAAAACATATATAATATATTTTGTATATGTGTGTATATATGTGTAAATGTGCTGCTTCTTTTAGAGGCAACTAAATGAGATTTACGCATTGTTTTCCTCTCATTTCTTCATCTCGTTGCATGTGTGTTTTCTTACAAGAGTGTGCTGATTGCACACAGCAGGAGATGGCCTTTTTGCCATTAAAGTAGCCTGTAGATTATTTTTGTCTCACAGTTTGATTTTACACTTTTTTGGCGGACGGCTTGGCTCAATCAGCAGACTGTTGTTTTACTTGTAGATTATCTTTTGTGAAACACATCCAAGATTATGTCGTTCCAAAATAACACCCAACATTTCAGAAAAGTGACTTCATGTCTTTGCTGGCATGAAAGCAACACAAGCTACATTTCAGCAGGCAAGATTATGACTGTATCTTCTCATACCTTCAACCACAAGATTTCATTTTAAGCTGCTGCACTTCACCTCTTGTGATGGCCTTGAGTGAAACGTTTGTGGAAATCCATCAAACAAGAACTGATAGACATGGAGCTAAAGAAGAAGAAGAGGAGGTAGAGATGGCTTGGGGGTCACATACAAGGAAAAGACAGAACAATGTCATCCCAAACAGATGCTATCACAAAGCCCCTGGGGAAACAAAAAGGTAGATCCACCCAAACTGGAGAGGAAACAGAAAATAAAAAAAAAAGCTGAAAGCTGAAGGAGACTGAATGTGTAGGTGAGTAATAATTGAATTTACTGATCAGACTTTTTAGCCAAACTAGCCAGAACTATTATCTAAAGAACTATTGGAGGGATTACCATTAAATCTTGTACAGACATTCATGTTCCCCAGAGGATAAATCCTACTGACTTTGGTGATTTCCCTGACTTTTCCTCTAGCACCACCATGAGGTTGACATTTAGTAAAACGAATGAAATTCCCACCTAAGCTGTACATTGTCTTTAGGGCTAATTAGCAAATGTCATCATGCTAACCAGCAAAACTAAGATGGTGAATGGTAGACATTATACCTGATAAACATCAGCATGTTTAGTAAAAGCACTTATTCTGCTTAGTGACATATTATTATGTATTACATTTGTTAACACTGATGCATCAATGTATAAGTAGCTTTTTACTGTTATAGGTGGGACTACTTCAAATACTTTATCTGCCATTGGGTAGTTTTATGTCAATACAATTTATTTTATATCAATGTCCTGAGCACTGCCAAGGTGATGTTGGGCAAGTCTCGGAACTGCAATTACCAAAATTGTAATTTACAATAAAAAATATTATTAATAAGAATTATAAAAGTCATTGTACATCATGTCATGAAAATGCCATAAAAATGTCACAAAAACTCATATGTTCTAAAAAGTCAAAAAAAGTCATAGTATAGTATGCCAAAAAAAGTCATAGCTGTAGACTCTTGTTTAAACAGAGATTGTGGTTCTGAGTCCTGCTTTTAGAGAGAATGAGTGCATCTGAACTTTATTCTTTCTGTCTCTTCCCAGCTTTGATCCACAGAGTGTTTATCGTGCTTACAAAGAGCCCCTCGACATGACTTTTCCCCACTTTTTTCGACATACTATACTATGACTTTTTTTGACATACTATACTATGACATCTTTCCACTTTTTCGACATACTGTACTATGACTTTTTTCAACATACTATACTATGACTTTTTTCCACATTATTCGACATACTATACTATGACATTTTATGACTTGTTTATTGAATACTATACTATGACTTTTTTATGACATACCATACTTAGATTTGACATAATATACTATTACTTTTTTCCACTTTTCTGGACATACTTAACTTCCAATTCTTCAGCTTTCTAACAATAATTCATAGTAATAATAATTTATACTTTTTATTGATCCCCAGTAGGAAAACTACAATTTGCACTCTGTTGGGGGGAGGGTTCGGTGCCTAGGAGGTAAACTGGCATCTCTCTAGCTACGAGTACACACTCCGTACTTTGGTCCTACAGGGACTTGAACCAGCCAACCAAGCCAACTCCCTAAAGACTGAGCTACTGTACTACGGCTTTTGTCGACATACTATACTATGACTTCTTTCCACTTTTTCGACATACTGTACTATGACTTTTTTCAACATACTATACTATGACTTTTTTCCACATTATTCGACATACTATACTATGACATTTTATGACTTGTTTATTGCATACTATACTATGACTTTTTTATGACATACCATACTTAGATTTTTTTCTTACATTTTATAATATACTATGTTATGACTTTTTATGACTTTTTATAACATACAATGACTTTTTTGGCATACTATACTATGATTATTCCTCTTTTTTCAACATACTATACTATGACTTTTTTCGACATACTATACTATGACTTTTTTCGACATACTATACAATGACTTTTTTCGACATACTATACTATGACTTTTTTCGACATACTATACAATGACTTTTTTCGACATACTATACTATGACTTTTTTCGACATACTATACTATGATTATTCCTCTTTTTTCAACATACTATACTATGACTTTTTTCGACATACTATACAATGACTTTTTTCGACATACTATACAATTACTTTTTTCAACATACTATACTATGACTTTTTTTGACATACTATACTATGACTTCTTTCCACTTTTTCGACATACTGTACTATGACTTTTTTCAACATACTATACTATGACTTTTTTCCACATTATTCGACATACTATACTATGACATTTTATGACTTGTTTATTGCATACTATACTATGACTTTTTTATGACATACCATACTTAGATTTTTTTTCTTACATTTTATAATATATTATGTTATGACTTTTTATGACTTTTTATAACATACTATGACTTTTTTGGCATACTATACTATGATTATTCCTCTTTTTTCAACATACTATACTATGACTTTTTTTGACATACTATACTATGACTTTTTTCGACATACTATACAATGACTTTTTTTGACATACTATACAATGACTTTTTTTGACATACTATACAATGACTTTTTTTGACATACTATGCTATGACTTTTTTCCACTTTTTGTAACATACTATACTATGACTTTTTTATGACATACCATACTATGATTTTTTACTTACTTATTATAACATTACATTCTATGACTTTTTTCGACATACTATATACTATGCCTTTTACGGCATTTTCATGAGTTTTTATAACGTACTATACTATTATTTTTTTCTTACTTTTTCTAACATACTTTTTATGACATTTTTATGACATAATGTACTGTGACTTTTATAATAATAATTCATACTAATAATAATGTATACTTTTTATTCATCCCCTGTGGGAAAATTACAATTTGCACTCTGTTGAGGGATTTGGTGCCTTGCTCAAGAGCAACATGGCAGTCCCCACCACACCAAGATTTTTTTCTTACTTTTTACAACATACTATACTATGACATTTTATGACATTTTTATGACATAATGTGCTGTGAATTTTCTAATAATAATTAATTCTAATAATAACTTGCACAAATTTGCACTCTGTTGGCAGTGCCCAAGAGGTGAACTGACTCCTGTCCATAGTTTGGTCTGTACAGGGACATACTTTTTTTTAACATAATCTAATATGACTTTTTTTATGACACACCATACTACTTTTTTCCACTTTTTTCGACAGACTGTACTATGAGTCGTTTTGGCATACTACACTATGATTATTCCTCTTTTTTCAACATACTATACTATGACTTTTTTCGACATACTATACTATGACTTTTTTCAACATACTGTACTATGACTTTTATCGACATACTATAGTATGACTTTTTTTCCACTTTTTTCGCCATTCTATGCTATGTCTTTTATCCACTTTTTTACGACATACTATACTATGACTTTTATGACATTTTCATGGCATACTATACTATTACTTTCCTATGACTTTTATATTACATACTATACTCAGTGTAAATTCTGCAGGAAGACTTCTAAACTTAATCAATTTCTCTCTCTTCTTAAACTGAACAGCTGTTAGAGGCTCTTTTATTTTAACCAATCAGAAGCGACCTTGAATTTCACGAGCCAATTACAGCATGACATTCCTGTTTTAAACCTGTCTCTCTCTGCTGCTCAGTTGTCATTTCAGGCTAAGAGCACAACCCTCCTCCTCCCCTTGCTCCTCCGGTCTTCATCTTGCACGGCTCCTGGTTCCTCCTCCGGCAAGACTGCCGTCGGCTCCTCGGTTTGGTCTTCGGGTTCCTCTCACCACCATCAGTGTCTAGACTCCATCGAGGGATCAGCTTCTGGCTTTCTAACCCCCTAATTATATATAATTTCATAATGATGGAGTCTAATCTCCAAAGTCTGTCATATCATACATTCGTACAAAAATCTTTGCATATCTGCAACAAAGTCTCTCCTGATTGAATTACTTTTTATGCCATTTACTATACTATTACTTTCCTATTACTTTTTTATGACATACAAAACTATGACTTTTTTATGATCTTTCATGACATAATTTGATATGACTTTTATGAAATTTCATGACATACTATACTATGACTTTTTTCAGCATTTTCATGGCATACTTTACTATGACTTTGTCATGAAATCTTTTTATGGCATACTATACTATGACTTTTTTATGACTTTCTACGATATTTTTATGACATCATTTACTATGACTTTCATGACATTTCATGACATACTATACTAAGACTTTGTTATGGCATTTTTTATGGCATACTATTACTATTACTTTCCTATGACGTTTTTATGACATACCATACTATGACTTTTAATGGTATTTCATGACATAATTTGATATGACTTTTATGACATTTTATGACATACTATACTATGACTTTTTAATGATTTTTTTCATGACATGCTATGACTCTTTTACGACATATCATACTATGACTTTTTTATTACATTTGTATGACATACCAAACTATGACTTATATGGCATACTATCCTATGCCTTTATTATAACTTTTTGTGACAAACTATACTATGAATTTTAATGACTTTTTCTATACTATGAATTTTAAAAACACACACTGTGACTGTTTAATGACATTGTTTACTTATGTTACATCCCACCCTTGGGCAGTCATATGGGGCTTACAACTCTGCACCATTGACCCAAATTTTACAAACAAGATTAAAAGAAAATCCTAGGTTGAGAGGCAGCAACACCAGCAGTCCCCCCATACCACAGGCCTCTCTTCTGCTGCTGGCACATGAACTTTGTAAGCACTTCCTTCCCCAGCCAGGTGCACCTTGTTGAGCAACACAGCACACCTGGGCAGGGCTACAGTAGCGGAAAAAGGGACAACAGCACAGGGAACACATACAGCCGTAACACATTCATACTATGACTTTTTCCATGACTTTTTTTTATGGCATTTATGATTATGTTTCACAGTGCTATACTAGCCTACTACGTGGAAAGCCATTATTGTAGGTGGAGATGCAAATCTCTCTTCTCCCTTCACCAGTTTACTAAAAGAACACTTGCTAAGATGTTTCCTCTCTCCTAATTTGCTGACTGCACTCTTGGAAAAGTCTCAGTCCAATTTAGCTTTACCTAAATCTCTGTCTGACAGCTGTTTCAAAATAAAGCACAGCAAGGTTGCTTTTTGTCTCACTTTGTATTTCCTGTTTCTACCTCCTTTTAATGTCGTTAGGTAGGCAAATCATTCTGTAAAATTATTTAAAAAATCTTTTTTTTTTCTTTGACCCAAGCTTGTTTTTCTTTATTCAGTGAAAGTCTTAAGTCCTTGAGCACAACAAAAGCCCTCTAACTAGCGTATGAGTAACACATTACCGTGTGTTATGACAACTGTTCAAAGCTTGTTTGATATACAAGAGATTTATGGGCAATTTCTGCACCAAACCAATAGGTGAAAAAAAAATCTGTGTTTTAGGACATTTGATGTAATTCAATCACAAGCAGTTATAGATGCAATTAAATTAACAGCATCCTGTTTTGACGTCTGTAGCACATTTTTTTAATAATAACAATAAAGAGGCCATGCGCGTTGATCTGGCTGAATGATAAGCCACCTCTACAGCATGTATGATACAATTTGTGACAACACAGATGACAAACTTTGTGCTTTAAAAAAAAGTTGTTAAAAAAAAATTTTTTTGCTATAATCAAAAAGTTGCCTAAAAAAAACTTTTTTTTTTTATTTTTTTTTTTTTTTTTTTATTTTTTTTTATATTATCTATCTATCTATCTATCTATCTATCTATCTAATTATCTATCTATCTATATATATATATATATAATAATTTAATGGGGGGGGGAGGGGAAAAATTTTAAGGTGGGTGAAATTGTTTATTTTTTTGACAAGGAGGTTGACAGTGACATGTTGCTCTGCTCTTCGCTCCTCAGGAGGTAGATGTCCTTAGAGTGGAAGTCAATCGGAGGATTTCACTGTTTTTTTTTACCCAGTCAGAAACAGTCATGTAATGACTTTGGGAGAAGGAGGGCTGTTAAAAGAAAGGCAATGGAGGGAGATGGGCCACTGCCTCGATACTGTTTAATTAAACCCTTAGAGACTACTTGCTGCATGGGAACAAGGGCTAAATGAGTTGCTGGGTCATGTGCATTCGTTCTGCCACATGAATAATACAAAACACTGCAGGCTCATTGAAAATAATCTGAGAATACTGCTCCTTCCAGGGCTCAGACAGGAAAATCCAGGATATTTTGTCCCTGCTTCTATTCAATTACTATGTGTGTGTGTGTGTGTTTGTGTGTGTGTGTGTGAGATATTGTTGATGCTGTAGCTAGGGAGCAATTACATTAAAACAGCTTTAATCAATTTTTATAATAACAATGACTATGTGTAATGTGAACGTGGGTCAATCAAAGTGACGAATCCACAGATAATTATTACAAGACATGGCAGTCTTTCAGCTCAATGTTTGGGTTTTATGGTCAGCAACTTTACTGTTTTGGTTCACTCTCGCTGCTCTCATCTGTCTTGTCCTGTATTTTACCTGATCAGCACCAAACAGCAGACTGATAAAGTTAGCAACTACCATTGCCAGGTATTTCCTCAGGAGTTGGTGGAGTCCAGAACAGGGCTAAAATGAATATTGGACTTTAAATGGACCCCAGGAAGAGTAGCTGCTACATTGTTGGCAGTTAATGGGGATCCTGAATAATGGAAGAATAAAGAAAGAAAGTGTATCATGAGAAATGCCTTGATAAAATAATCATAAGGCTGTTGTGGTCTTGAAATAAAATCCTGAGTCCTCGTTATCTGAGACCGAGACAAGACAGAGTAAAAATGCGGTTGATTCTGAGACAAGACCGAGACCAATCTCGAGTACTACAACACTGATAGATACGATAGGATACTAAATACGATACAATGAAAAGAATGAGGACATGTTGTTCTTTAAGCATTTATTGGTAGGAGTCCATAAAAAATGAACATTTTTCAGACATTTCTACATTTCCACTCACAGTAATCAAGAGAACAACCTGTCAAGGACAAATTTAGATGAGAGAAATCTTATTTTGTGTTAGAAATACTTTACAAAAACACCCACGAAAGGTTAACACATTGCTGAATCCACTCAGTAAAAAGAATCCTACAAAAAAAGAAAATAACTTTGAAAGGGTTTAATAGCTATTTTTCACCCTGTGGGAGTAGTGGTAAAAGAGTGGATAATGTTGCTGCCAGAGTGTTGATTGTCAGTTTTCATGTGTGATGGAGGAGTGAGCAGAAAATGTTAATTTCTTTCTGTAATAAAACTCACTCTTCAGTGCTTTCATTCTGCTTTAGAGTACTCTCACATTCCCCAGATGTCCCTCTCTCTCTCCTTGTCTCTATTGAGAAAGGATCCACTGAATAGCTTGACCTTCACTTATTCTCACATGCTACACAGTATTACTGCAGTCATTTTCATGCTCATCATAAACTAATTATCTTTGCACCTGAACTCTGTCAAACACACTTTCTGAAAATGTGTGCTGTAAAAAGTCCAATCATAGGAGATTAATTTAAGTTCTGAATGCCCACTGTACATCCACAGAGCCCACCCACAATACATACAGCAAAAGCTTAACTACTAAAAATGTTGGACAAAACAAAACATTGAAGTACTAATACTAATGTCACATATGATGATACACATTGATTGCACTTCTGTGTGTGTGTGTGTGTGTGTGTTTGTGTGTGTGTGTGTGTGTGTGTGTGTGTGTGTGTGTGTGTGTGTGTGTGTGTGTGTGTGTGTGTGTGTGCGCATGTGTGTTGTGTGTTGTGTCTGTGCCTGTTGGTGATTAATAAAAGGCACCAAGTCCACAACAGGCGAAGTGTCGGGGTGCCCTTTTCTTTTGGACTCTGCCTCCTTTAGCCACAGTTTCTTCCTCTTCGTGTCCATGTGTCCTACAAAATAAAAGAACATTATCATTAAATATTTAGATTTACTAATGCTATATATATATATATATATATCTATATATATATATATATATATATATATATAGATATATATAGATATTTTATAGACATTAATAAAAATAAATTATGGGTTGCCAGGTTGTGGAAAAATCTCTCTGGCTGTTGAGTTATTGAACAAAGCTTATTTGCTTTCTTGCTGGAAGGTAGATGAGAAGATTGATACCACTCTCACGTCGGTCAGTTAAATATGATGCCAGCGCTATGATCTTAGCTCAGCTTAGCATGAAGACTGGATGCAGGGGAAACAGCTAGCCTGGCTCTGTCCAGGAACCATAATTCATTATACTGTATATTCCATCAGAAATCTTGAAAGCAATTATTCACATGAAATACGTCTTCATTTTCAAATATCCGTGATTATTCTGAGATGGAAAATGTGCAATAAATCTTTATTTGAAGCTAATAAATCGCTTATAAATAAGTTGTGGTCCAGATGTCCTGCAGCCATTTTAGAAAAGGTCAAAGGTCAAATGACCTTCATTGTGAACATAGGAGCTAAAAAAGACAAACAAGTGTGAGGCGAGAAGATAAACAGGATCAACACCAGCAGCCAAAATGTTAAGAATTGTAACTTATCTATAAGGCATTATTAAATGATTAATTAACCATTGACAAAGCCATTAGTCACAGATTGCAAACACTTTAGAAAGTGTGAATTATTAGAAAGTGGAACAGATTTTTAAAACTCAGTAGTTAAAAACACACTCTCTGAAGAGCCATATTTGAGCAGTTTGTGTCATTATCTCAGACAGAGCATCAAGGCCTTTGTTTGCATCCCAGTAGGAAGTGTGTAGTTAAATTAAAGGTTCCTTCATTAACTAACGAAGCTGCTATTACACCCCATTCAGAGACTGACTTTTTTTAATGACATTTTTATAGCATACTATACTATGACTATTTTTATGAAATACTAAAATATAATTTTTTTATGATCTTTTATGACTTTTGTCCGACATACTATATTGTGAAATTTGTATAACTTTTTTTGACATTTTCTCACATTTAAAACTCATTTAAAAACACTCCCGGAGTGGTCGGTGTCATTATCTCAAACAGAAAATGAAGGCCTTTGTTTGCATTCCAGCAGGAAGTATGCACAGTTAAATAAATGAAAGGTTCCCTCCTTAACTAACGAAGCTGCTATTATATAACATTCAGGGACTGTGTTGCAGATAATTGCTCGGCTTTTGTGTGTGACTTTCTGACCCTGTGAAGGAAAACAGAGGGTGACCTCTGACCTCCGGTCGTTACTGCAGCATAGAACAGAGCCGCCTAATGAACACCTCTGTCCTCTGTGTTTACATCTGCCAATCAGACACGCCACTCTTCGTCATTGTCTTTTGTGCGGCCATCAGACACAAAAGCAGACAATTAGCTGCGCTTATTAAGACTCTACTCTTTATAGGAGAGCCCTGTGTGCTGGTAATTAATCAGCCCTGCAGTGGCGGGTGGGCGGACCTCTCGTTAGTCCCAGGCTCTGTAAGCCATGCTCCTCCTCTTCCTCCGAGGGGTTTTGAGCGGAGTTCCTTAGGTAACGCTGGTGCAGGCCAAGGCCAGGAAGTGCGTTCTGTCTGCGGCAACGAAACTCTTCCTCCAAGGGATCTTCGCCTGCAACGTCTGTGGGTGTGGGCAGAGCAGAGCAGAGCAGAGATGGAATGAATCACAACTAAACCCTCTCTTCTCGCTGTCTAGATTGATGGCCTGAGGTGTTCAAGCCAACATTATTTTTTCCCCCTGTGTAGTGCTTTGAATTTCAGCCTTCTGATGAGATGTGTGGTGCAAAAAAAGTCACCTGAAAGGAAAACATATTACCTTGTGATGCCCTTGGCAGTGTGGATACAATCAGATAGAAAAAAAAACACATCTATTACAGCAAGTTGAGCACAAGTGCAAAAAGGCATATTGATGTAACCAACATAAAACAACTAAGATGATATAAAACAAGAAGTTGAAAGAGTCCCTAAGGCGATACAGACACCTCCTTCCTTTCAAACGACAACCATATATTTCATTCATTTTTCATCTGCCTGACTTTATTGTGATTAGTCATGTAAATAAAATGAGATTTGGTTATTCTTTTCTCTAGGTAATTTACATTTATATTGAATTAGTGGCAGGCAGGGTACGGGGTGGGGGGGACTTATTATGCTGTGAGATTACAGGCAGATCTCATCGCCATTGTGTTGTGTAATTAAAGCAGTGGAGAGGAGAAGAAAGGAGGCCAGATGCTCGGCATGCTGAACCTGGTCCCATTTAGAGAAGGGATCTGCACCAGCATTTCAAAATCCCCTGCACGGTGCGTAACAGCCTGGCCTTAAACACATCAGAAGTCATTGGAGACACGACCACTTTGTTTGACATATTGCTGTACACCTGTGGGAGCACCTCAACATAAACATATAGTCATTTTAATCATTAATGTAGATTGTGAAACGAAATGGAAGATTGTGGCTATATGGCAACACTATCCTTGACGTTTTTTCTTTGCTTTATGTGACATTTTAGAGGGAGATGGCTCTCTCTCTCTCTCTCTCAATGCTTTCAGGAGGAGCTCAAGGGATTTTAGGCTGCATGTGCTCAGGTCTTAACAGATACAAAGGCATCACTGGATTTCAATTGTCTTTGAATAGGCATCGTATTACTGCAGGACCTCCATTTTGACCTGACTATTTCTTTGTCACAAATTTTAGGTCAAAATTGGTATTCTTGCCATATGTAGCTTATTTTCTTGCTGAAAACAGTTGATTTTTTAGTCGTTCCTGGCTTCTTTATTTTAGAGTTTGCAAATCAGCTTTATAAATTGAACACACTTTTAAAAACACAGAGTTGACCCCTGCGAAGAGAGACCAGCACCCAGTGGAGCCAAAAGAAACAGGACAATTGGTGGCTTACTCTCAAAACTACTTGTTCTCTATCCAGCTCTGGAAAAACAACTAATCCCAAACTGCATTTGTCTGGTGATCCAATCAGGTGAAGTTAGACAGCTGGATTAAGCCAACATGTATGTGACTCCAAGCTTGTGCGATTTGTTCCGGAGGATCCATATTTGGAGCCATTTTGGGCTCGGTTACCTGGGTGATAAGATTCCTTCCACCGTCACATAATCCATAAACAGTTAATTAATTTAAACAAAGACAATATCAAATTGCAGTGATGATAATGAGATCTTTTAATGCTCATCAAGGCAGCCTTTTATTTTCTGGATCAAGGACTTAATTTGAAAAGCAGAGTGAACACAGTTCTGGATGCTTTCATTTGCAGCTATTGTTTTGAGAGTGCGTGTCATTTGTCTTCAGGCTAAACAATGCTGTGTCAATCTGTAAAAGCTGCGTGATACACACTGTCTAGACTGCAACACAGGAGCGTGTACACAGGCACAAACACCTGGGTTAACACCTAAACACACACACACACACAGCCACAAAATCTTTGTGTGACAGACAAAAGCAGCCTTGCTTGCAGTCGGCTGGAGCCTAAAGCTTAAAATAAATCACTGTCCAGGAGGGGGCTAACCCTACATGACAACCACAACTGTGCACCAGATTATATTCAACAGTCCACCTTCCCCCAGTTCAAGACACCTGGTGTCGTGCTGATGTGACTCTACTGCTGAGCACAGAGAGATACAGTCTGTGTCCTTGTTCAGACATGGCCAAAGAGAAACTGGCAGCTTATCTTTGCCATAGTTTATAAATTGGCCAGCGGCTCTGGGCCAATTCGATGCTTCATGCTAAGCTGTCAAGCAGATGAGGTGAAGGGGGGTTAACACCGGATGCTGCTTTCTGCCAACAGGAAGCCATCTTTCATAAAATGAGGAAACTTAGGAAGAGGAAATCACAGTATTGTGTGTCATATTGGAATGGATGGATGCAGGAGAAGAGGATGCAAAACTTCATTTCTAACAAGAAATACAGAGCCAATTTTATCAAATTATAACTAATAAAATGAATACTGACAATTAAATGTGAATATTGAGGATACAACTGAGGAATTTAAGTTTTCTCATTAGAAATCAATACATAAAAAACATGTTTGTAGGAAATTATCATTTAGCCAGATGATGTCATGCTGTCTTTTGTATACAAACAGTGTCACCTAGTGGCCATGAGGGTCCACCTTCAAATTCAAAGGTCTCCATGTAGGGGCCACTACTCTCAGGTTAGGGACCACTACCCCCAGGTTAGGGACCACTGCTTTAGGAGACACAGTCTAAGTCGAGGAAAAGTAAAATCATTAGACCTTGGTTAATTCTGTTATGCCCCTAAAAAAAGTCAGGAGAAAATTATAGTGGGCTGTAGTTGATTGCCTGGGTATGAAATAAGAAAGAAAAATGTGTTTGTGATGTATTTTTGGACTTTGTCTCTATTATTTTCTTGTCTTTGACAAACTAGTCTATTGATTTTCTCATCAGACCTCTAAAAATTATCCAAATGAAAAAATCTGAGGTAAAATCCCTCTATTATTGGAGCTCTCAGTCTATAGACTTCTATCTAATCTTACACTGCTGGTGGATACCCTTATCGCCGATGTCCATAAGCGTCCGTAAATCCGTTTAGAAATAAATAAGACGCTCCTCATAACTCTGGAACATGCGCATCATCAAATTTTTTGATTTTCAGTATCAAAGTAATTCAGTTACAGTTATCTGTATACGCAGGGGTAGGCCTATATTGCAAACAGAAACTGCTAATAGCCAATTCTGCTAATTTGGTAAAATAGAAACAAATACAGGCCAAAATGCAACAACGGGACACAATTTGTAGCCCACAGCTGACTCCATGGCAACATTGTACGCCCTGTTTTCCAAATTATAGAAACTGTAGTTAAATAATTATAGCTAGGCCTAGATCACCATGCAAATAAAAGTAAGACAAAGATTATTGGAGTGTCAAAGTCAAAATTAACCAATGGTTTACACTTCTGGATCTAGTTCAAGCACATTATAAATATCTCCACTGATCCAGGAGAGGGAGCTATTGCACCATAAATATAATTCCTTCTCCTGAAACACATACATAAACTATGCTACTATGCCCACAACGCCGACCTGTTTGTGTAGACCATACACTTATCATACAATTTGTAATAAGATATTGTGGCGTATTGCTAGTTCGTGTAGTAATCCCTATCTACAACATATATCCCTAATTTATTCATCTCATCTACACGCACACAGAGAGAGGGAGGAAGAGAGAGAGAGCATACAGGCTATGTAAGCAATAGAGATTGGCGCAGGGCTGCAGTGTCACCTAGCAACAGGACTGCGCAAGCGCCGCTTCAATCAGCACCGGTGAAAAATAAATTGAAGGAGCAAATATAAGCCGAATAGTAGAAGACATTGTACACACACACACACACACACACAACGTTAAAGTAAACATAAATACTCATAAACATTGAAGCATGAGTCAACTAAAAGGCATCGGCCTGCCCTCTTCTTTCCCCTCGGTTTCACTCCTGACTTCTCTCTTGCAAAAATATGCAGTGAGGCTTGTGTAAGTAAACTAGCCCGAGCACATTCCTCAAGAAAACACACAAACTCTTCTCTGTATACAGTGACCTCTGAGCCACTTGCAGTCATGAGCACCACTTAACTTTGAATCTGAGCCCATCATGCCTGGCGAACAGGACACCCGAGATAGTACATGAAATCAGACCTTCGTTTTTATTGTCTCCAAATGAGAAAAGTTTGAAATACCAATAGGACTTTCCAAGCTAAAAGATAGCTTATTGTTCATTTTGGAGTCCTTAGCTGGCGTCAATGTCTCTGCAGAGCTCAGGTTGTTTGAGAAGTTTTTAAAAGAGGTGCACTATCAGCACTTTTACAAGCCAATAAAAATGTATTGATGGGAGGGGCGAAAAGAGAACTTAGGAAACAGGAGGAAGGGCACATGAATCCTGTTTCCTTCGCACCTGATCTGTAAAGGTAAAGCATACCTACCATGCAGAAAAAAATAAAACACCTCAGGGCTCAAGTGATTTTTTTACTCCATGATTTCTTTGATACAAGAACAAGAGAACGAACACACACACACACACACACACACACACACACACACACACACACACACACACACACACACACACACACACACACACACACACACACACACACACACACACACACACACACACACACACACACACACACACACACACACACACACACACACACACACACACACACACACACACACACGCCCTAATGTGAGTCACCAGGCATTAGTAGGTTAAAATAATGCACACTGTGAGTTGTATGATGGGTGAGTGTACAAAAGAAGCAGCCACTGTGGTTTCCTTTATTGCGGTTGTGTGAAGCAAGTTTAAACTGCGATCAGGCACAAGCACACACACCTCATACATCCAGGAAGAGTGTGACGATGAAAAGCCACTCAAGCCAAAAGAAAGATCACAAAAACACCAGGTGACTGCAGCAGAGTTTTCAGGACGTTCCACGAACTGAAGTTTATTGACCAAATCTTTGTTTTTTCTTTTTTACAAAGAATGAAAATTGCCCTGTGTGTCCGGTAACAGTGTACGGTGTTGTGCAGTTGTAGGTTTAAAGTTTGAGTTGCTGACACAGTTACAGTGAAACTACAAAGCAGCCTCCTGGAATCAGCAAATCATGCAAAACCAAATGAAACACACTGTGGTATTCTCAAATACACAAACAAATGCAAAAGTAAGAAAAATGCACATTATTCTTATTAATTTATTAATAATCGGTCATTCATATTACACACGCGTGAACATGGTAACAGCTAACAGGTTAGCAAAGTGAAGTTCAAGTTAAAGACATTAGGGTGAAGTGGATAAGCTTTTATCATTCACTTGTTAAATTGGTCAAATGAAAAGAGCAAAAATGACATGCCTATGTCTAAATGTACAACATCTTATTTTCCAGTGACAATAAGAAAGACAAATTCCACCCCAAAAAGGAAAAAAGAAATACTGTATAGTATGTGCTTATGGCAGAAATAAAAATGTAATTAAATTATTTAGTAAACAAAAAGACAAATCCCAATAAGACGGTCCCCCCATAATAATGGAATAAATACAAATATACAAATACTCTGAATATCTCTCTCGCCTCCCTTGCAGCTAAGATAAAATGAGAAAAATTGTTCTTCTGGAATGAGATGCAGGAGGACAGAGAGGAGAGACCAACCGCCGGTACCAAACATAGTCACTGGGTGAGTTTTTTTCCAGGTGTGAAAACTGTATGTTGGTCAAATGTTGCGGCGAGATAATTACTTGTTATCCAGTCTTAGGAGTTGCTCCTTACCATTAACTGTTAGAGATTTTAACTGACCGTCCTCCTCCACTTCTACCCGCTCTTGGCCATTCTCCACGATCCTGTAACAATCACAGAAGCAGACATCAGAGATCAGAAAGTCAGGCTGTTAAAGGGTTCTTAAAGAAATAGTTTGAAATTTTGGGAGATGCCTTTTGCCTTTTCTTGATAATAATCTTCTCATCTAACTCAAGGAGAAAGCAAATAGGCTAATTTCCTAAAATGCCCAACAATTCCTTTTAAATATGCTGGCCATTTAGGTACCTTTTTGTAGTAATTTTTCTGCCGTTGATGAATTTGGTGGAGGTCGACACAGATCTGAAGTTACCCACTCCTCCTCCTCCTCCCCCACCGCCGCCACCAAAAGATGAAGAAGAGAAGGAAGTAAATCCTCCTCCACCCATGTTTCCAAATGAGCTAAAACCTGCAAAAGACCACAGGGTCAAGAAAAAAAAGTCAGTAAAAATGGAAAAGCATCATACATTCATGATGAATGGAGTTATTTGTGGGGATGTTTGCACCTGAATCAAACCCTGTGAGGCCAGGTCCAAATGCTGGGAAGCTCCCAAAACCAAAGAGCGATCCCCCCATCCTGCCTCGGCTTGTGGATCTCTGATGACTGCGACTACCTCCGAAGAAATCGTCAAAGGGGTCATCAGCTGTGGAGGGGAAACAAAGTGCAAATTACAGAACTAGGAATGAGAAAGATTTCAGCTCATATTATATTGCAAAATAAATATATTTATATATATACACAAAATATTGTGATTGCATTTACATTTTTTCAGAAAAACGTTAAACCTGCATTCCTTTTTTTCCACTTGGGAGCAGCAGATGTAAGCCGTAAACACAATACTGACGTATTATCACTTTTAAGTTGATATGGAGAAATTGTCAGCAAACAGTTGACTTCTGGCATACATATACGCAGCAACATTAGCAGTTATCTAACATTTACCAAATTATTAGAATTGAGCTGAAAGTGTTTCAGCTCAACACAGATTTAGATGATAATTATCTATGGGTTTGTCAATACCAGTGACCCCTTTCACATTAAACATTGTCATTTGATTCATTGCCAATATAAAACTATTGATTAGAGAAGCTTTAAGGTTGTTTCTAGATTCCAAAAGATTTAAGTACCTGATAGTCTGGTTCAATGGATGTACATGTCTCTCCCCTCTCGCTATCTCTGCTATTGGGCTTAGCGCTGCTAAGGGACGGTTGTGATTGGTTTAACGAAATACAAACCAAGCCAGAGCGTTTTGTCCCCTATCCCAGAATAGATACGCGGTGTAGCCAGATCATACTCCAGCACTGACACAACGCTGTGAAGATAGGTTTGGCAACGCGAGTCTAAGTACCTGATGATAAAAAAGCTGCAGTGGAAGGTGGCACATCAGTTGGTAATTTCTGGAAGAATCTTAACCCTAAACTGTCAAAGTGCCCACCACTTCTTCTCATCTTTAAACCCTGTGGACATGCTACTAATTGCACACTGCCAATCTGGGTCACCTCAGCAGGATAAGGCTGGATCACTGGCACCATTTGCTGAAAGAAGACCCCTTCAGCCTTGAATGTACCGAGGCAGCGTCAAGAAAGCTTCACTTGTTCCCTCTGAAAGAAAGCTTAAAATAAACGTCTACCCGACCACTGTTATAACTACATTACTGTCCGTTTACCTCGCAGAAGACATTAGAGGAGACAGCTCCGCTCTTACAAAGCTGTCAGTAAGACGGCAGACATCAGTGCAAGAAAGAGAGTGGAATGTAAAGGCTGAGAAATGCTGCTTAAACACATGAATTCTGGTTTATTGCTTTTGTACATTATCAGTGTACACAAAGGGATAGCTGGGAGAAAAGTTAAAGCATTCTGGCTCTCGCACTTATGTGCTCTGACAGAACAGGCTGTCAAGCTCAAAGACTGAGATTAAAATCAGTAAAGAATGTGCCACGCCTATGTAACAGCACAGGATGTAATAGCAAATAATACATTTAAGTGACTGTGTCAATGTGCATGTACACCATAATGTACAAAGTCCAATTATGGGAGCTTTTATAGAGAGATAATAGTTTGCATTATTTATTTTATTTTTTATATATTTCTGCATTACAGCCATTAAAAAGTGTGTAGTCTGCTGGCTGCTGTAGGGTGGGTGAGTGACAGATCCACAAGACCAGCTGCTGCTCACTGAGACGAGCTGCTGGACAGTTAGGGACTGGAGGCCGGATGGGATTTTAAAAACACATTTGAACCCTCTTATTTTGTGGATGCCATCTTAAGGAAAGTCAAAGCAAAATGGTTCTTTATATAGATCCATCCGAGAAAAAACACTAAATATAGAGTTGAAATAAACCTGACAAGATGGACGTTTGGACATATCCTGTTGCATACCAATCAAGCATAATAAATGTTTGTCCCCAGTCAAAATAGAACTTGAACTTTACTCTCGGTGCAGATAGTATCACGGTTTGGCTTTTTTTAAGCGGTCCTCGTTTACTGAAGAGAGTAAACGGTAACAGCCGAACTCCAGCACTTTAACTTATCCAGGTTATTAAATACAACATTAATGTTTATAAAAAAAAAAATCTGATATAAAAGAGGACTTGACTTTCCCTTCAAGTTCTAATTCAGTACCCCCTTTTAGGCATCACTTCTAATAACTCATACTTTCAATAACTTTATGTTGTACACCCATGCTCGAGTGCTTGCATTGTACCACGTTTTACATGTGCTCTGACCAATGGAGACATACAGCACACAAACACTTGGCGTTATTACATCTGCTTTTGTTTTAATACGGAAGCTATTTTTGAAAGCATTCCAGTTGAGTGATGTAGATGTTCAAATCCATCCTGTGCCTGGGTCTGAACTCCATATTTAGAGCTACACAGGGTGAACTACACATGCCTTCCAATCAGCCTTTTGCTGAACCCAGACAACCCAGTACAAGCGCCAAACTCATATACATAATGCAACTACTTACATTTCTGATACAATCAACTATCAGGCACTACAATAAGCTGTCATTTTAACAAATTAACAGCCACTGGTCAACAGTATAATACCTTAGCAGGCAGTAGAATAGATTACAAGGGTTGTATAAAAACCAAAAATCTACCATCATTTTGTGCGTGTTAAGAGTATTAAGAGTAACTGCTTTGAAACTAATCACTAAGACGTGGCTACAAAACATCCACAGTCCACAACGGTCAAATCGGATATAAATAATGAGGCAAACTTAACAAATAACAAAAATGTAGGACTGCTATTAACAATTCTTTTTTACTATAAACCTACTTACTTTCTCAATTTATCTTTTAATTGTTATACCTATAAAATGTCATAAATAAGTGGGAAAAAACATCACAATTTCCCCAAAGCCTTTTGTCCAAGTTCAAAGTAGCAGTCCATAACACAATCATAAATCAGGTTGCTAGTACATGGCAACGCACTAAATCCTCACAAGTGAGAAGCTGAAACCGATGAATGTTGGGATAATATGAATTAAAAGAGTATTTAAAAAAAAAAGAAGAAGAAAAAAAAAGATGCTGCAGTAAATTAAGAGGTCTAAACCCTGGTTAATAGATGGAGGCCATGAATGAAGTTGAGGTCAACATCCAGCAGAGATACTCAACATGTGACATTTAGTGGCAGATGACCTCCCGAGGTGAACAGTGCTTAGAGTAATGGAGAGGCATATTGCAGTGGTGTTGTCGGGGATTAGCACAGGGATTTACAGAAAGTTTCCTGGGTCTAATGCTCCATCTTCCACATTTCTACACAGCAGGAGCTGCTAGCTAACAGCTAACAGGTAAACTAATAAGGAAGTAGCAATATGAAATGTTTTTACAGGAAACTAAAGGATGTTCTCCTTTATTTCTGTCTCTCTTGTGCCTTCACAGGTCATCAGTGCATATTTTTGATCAGATAGAATTATGCAGCTAATAATAGCCATTGCCTACTACTCTTATGACTTTCTTCAGTTCCTCTTTCTTCCTACTCTTTAAAAACATCAAATCCCATCAGTGCCTCGCCAGAATCGAAACAGACTTACCAAAAAAATCTGCAAATGGATCTCTGCCGCCAAAGAATTCCCTGAAAACGTCATCGGGATTACGGAATGTGAAGCCACCGCCGCCATAGTGATCATAATGGCCTCCTGTAAAACATATATTATCAACATCAATTATTATCTGATATATTCATATCAGAGGTGGGATTATAAACGGAACTATTATTGCAAGTTATAAAAAATACCAACGCATTACCAAGCTGTTTGTACTTTATTTGAATGAATAACGGGTGGCTAAATTACTTTCAGGATAGTGGAAAAACCATGTTGTTAAAAAAAAGATTAAGTCTAAAGAGACTAAAATGATATCTTATTTTTATATCTCATCATATTTTGCCATTTCCATATTATAATTGACTACTAAAATCTTATCAATCATCTCTGTCGCACTGAAATGATTATTTTGTTATTTTGAAAGCTGTCTCCTTACCTCCTCCTCCTCCTCCTCCTCCTGCTGAAAGGCCATCTTTGCCATATCTGTCATAAGTACTCCTCTTGTTTTCTGTTTTGGGAAGAGTAAGACTTTAGATAAGATAGAGAGACAGATAAAACAGACCAACAGAAAGAGACAATTCCCACGCTGTTTTATTTTAAAAGGGTCACGAAAGTATGTTAGCATTCAATTAACTGCCCCTTTTAATTTTTGCTTTTCACTGTGCATAAAGTTAGTAATCAAAAACGTGTCCACATTTCCACATCAGCTATGTGTTTTAAGCATTTAATTAATCAGTTTGACCATCTGCATGTGCACTTATTTGCTGTGATGAATTTTAGCTGCTTTTCAGCGGTCAAATAAAGGCGTGAAAGGCGCGGAAACTATCTGTGTTTAAACACATTTACAGGCCAAAGTGATAAGCATTTATGGGTAAAACTAAGCGCAGCACACAAGAACTCGGCACAGGACCCACTCACTCCAGCATAAACAAGCCTGACAATGTGCACTGAGAATGCAAAAAATTCTTGCTTCTTGTGACTGGGCTAATGTAATGAAAATGCTACAGGCTTCTATTGTGTTCTCAAACCTACATTTAAATTCCAGACATTTTTATATTTGCAGCATTATTCTGGTAATTATATCCACTTAAGAAACAGAATCATGAGAAATAACTTACCTGCTTTACCCATATGATGCATGGTACATTTTACACAATACTTTTTTGTTACCGACCTAAATGTATCCATTGCACAAACTATCAAAAACTGTTAAGTACTGAAAGTTGGAATCATATGCCTGGTCAAATTAATAGTTTTGTTAACATATTCTATAACTGGACAGACTGTAGTGAACTTGAGTGTATTTTTTCCAAGTACTTTTTGTTAAGTATCTCTATTGGTTTTAGACCAGGTTTTTTTACTTTAAAACATGTTATACAAGAAAGCATAAGAGCAACTTATTTCTTCACAAAGCAACCCCAACAAGAAGTAAATTAATTGAATTTTTTTTTTTTTTTAAATGCAACCAAATGAATGAATACATTGTCCGATATCTAAGCAGTGAAGTGTTACAATATACCGCTTGAATAAGAATCATGTAAGAGTCTTTCTAGGGATTTCAGTCAGGCTCTCAAAGTTTGTGCATCCTCCATTTCAATGCAATTTAAAAACGGGTCCCACAATTTATAAAACATTAAAGGTTTGTCCTTGAGCCAGTAGGTCATGGCTACTGGAGTTCTATTATACAATGTAACCACTGTGAGAGCTTGGGAGGTTTGGAAGCAAAAGTTCTTTCAGGGCCGTATGTAGGAAAGCATGATTGATAATTCTGATATCAGTTCCAAAAACCTAAAGTTATCATACTGGTAATAGCAAACCGACACCCTACCCCTTACAAAGATGTACATTTTTTTAACGTTCGGAGACACACCAATCATAAGATTGATATATTCATCACTTAACATGGCTATATTACATATTTTCTCCCTCGACAGAAGAACTTTACCATCTGAGAGCACTTCATATGCCTCTGACAGCTCTTTGAACCTTTTCTCTGCTTCCTCTTTGTTGTCTGGGTTCTTGTCTGGATGCCACTTCAGTGCCAATTTTCTGTAACTGAGACACAAATACCATACAGTTAAAACACAGACATTGACATCAAAACGGAGACAAACACACAATGTATGTCATATACTGCAGATATTCAAAAGGGCAGATAGTCAGTTCTTAATACAAAAATAGAAGGTGGAAAATGTGAATGTCTGTATAACGGACATCCCCCTATCAGAAACACGTATCACATGCAGGTCTTTTTTTAGGGTGGCAACCATGACTACACCAAACACACAGACACCCCTTTACGCACACACACAAACACATACATGCAAACACTGTCCTTCCCCCCCCCCCCATCCAAGCAGAAATAACAAAGACAGCCTGAACTTCGCTGACGTGCAGCGGAGGCTCACACAGCGGCTTACGCTGCATCAGCTGTTTGTTTTTAAGCCCAACAGCAGCACTGGCAGCGGACACACAGATGATGTGGACAAGACTAAGGACTGAGAATCAGGTAGCAAAAAAGGCTGCACACAATCCAGGGATTGACTCCCTTATGGGTCTATAGTGAATAGTCTTTGTAGTCCACGTCTTTGATGTAATCCGTGACATCATCTGGTTGTCTAAAGCCTGGTCAATGGTCAACCAGGCAGACTCAGTTGAACAATGTGATGTCAGGCTTTGTAGTCAGAAGCCTGTGTTCATTAGTAAAAGCAACAGCAGCCATTATCTTGCTCAGAATACTCAATGCTCATCTCAAAAAGGTCTTCGACAGACTCTTTCATATTATACGCAGCCATCACATTTAAGCAACAAGGCTAAGAGTCTACAGCCATGCTAGCTCTGTGAGGTTGTGTTCACATTATATGGGGTGGATGGTAGAGATGGGTGAGATTCCTATGTTAACAACTACTAGCTTTCATGTAATCAAGTTGACTATATGATGAGAGTTGACCATGAGAGGATTAAAATACTGTGCAATGACAAACACCATATCATTTAATTTGGGTTTGACTGATGTCATCAACATTTGTTTGGTTTTCAGGCACTTTACTATTAAGGAAGTGCCAAGTCAGATATATCGATACTAAAGTCAACCTGCTGGTGGCGCGAGAGGAAAAGTCAAAGGATTACCAAATTAATTAGGATTTGTCCTCTGGGCATGATAAAATGTCTATACCAAATTGCATGGCAATCCATCCAATAGTGGTGGTTATATTCAATCTAGACTGAAGTGGTGGACTGACTGAGCAACCAACATTGCTGTCCCTAGAAATGAGCTGCTAGCATGGCAAATAATTCAATCAAGAGATCAAGAAGAGAGAGCAGGGGTCATGTGCTAAAGATATGACTTATTGATTGGTGTCTGTCGAGAGATAACATTTGACTTTGGCAGCCAACAATTCAGTGCATAGAGATAGTAGGCGCTCAGCATTCGCTATCTTTTTATGCTGAAGTCTTGGCAAATTGGATATACTGGTTGATTTGATCAGCAATAATCAGTAATGTTCTCACATGATTTTACTCCACTTAGTGATTTACTGCATTACCCCAAAGTCAATTCATAGGAAACTCTTCACTTGTCAAAACAAAACATGTTAGTGAGAAACCTGTGAAGAAGTATAGTTAACTGGAACTGGCCTCTTCAGTGGGCGAGACGTGTGTGAGTGTAAGGGAAAGGTATTTGACAGCAGCAAGGTTACAGGAAGAAGCGTGGAAACTTTCTGCATTGCAGCCTCTCTCTCTCTCTCTCTCTCTCTCTCTCTCTCTCTCTCTCTCTCTCTCTCTCTCTCTCTCTCTCTCTCTCTCTTTTCTCTCTCTCTCTCTCTCTCTCTCTCTCTCTCTCTCTCTCTCTCTCTCTCTCTCTCTCTCTCTCTCTCTCTCTCTCTCTCTCTCTCTCTCTCTCTCTCTCTGCCAGTTTAAACAGCTAGAGGGGGATATAATTAACCTATTACACGCCTCTGGGCGACATTTAACAACAACGCCAGGGGAAAAATAAGAGCAAAATACAGTCAGGGGCACTTACGCTTTTTTGATGTCCTCTTGCGTTGCATTTTTCTGGACTCCTAATGTCTGGTAGTATTCCAGCATGGCTCAGTCCTGTGTGAGGGTCCTCAAGGCCTCTGTGGAAAGAAAGTTAAGTTCTGTTAAGACATGTTAGCTTTGGAGAGATAGAGCCCAACAAACTGCGACTGAGTGTAGCCATGTGTGACGGGCTACATACTGTAGCTCCCTTCCAGACCCGCGGGATAAATCTGTAAAGGGGAGGGAGGAGGCAATAGCATTAAACACAGTGACAATACCCAACAATGTAATCAACTGTACTGAAATAGAGATGCAGGGAGGACAGCTAAGCTAATACAAGCCCAGCAAAATTACATAATAAGCGGGTGATCATCCCTTACCCGGAGGCCGCAGGAGAGAAAACGTGAATCATGTTTTAGAAATTTGGAGATAGCTATAAAGACCATGTGTTTTTTTTTAAACATGACTTAATGATGAAGTTATAAAACTTAGCCTCTCAAAAACAAGACAGAACAGGTCTGATGAAAAAGTATCAGAAGATATTCAAGTTGTCTAGTTTAAGCCCAGGATTTTATTTATTTTTTGCTAAATTACAACACAGAGAGGGTGACCTGCACCAAGACATCATTGTCATCAAAGCCATGCGCTCAAAATATCTTCTGCACTTTGTACCTACAGTAGTTGGCTAGGAAAATAATAACAACTGCTGCCAACATCCTGAGTCTGAGCAGGAATGGGCAACATTTGTGATAACGACGGCCACAAAAATTGTATCCTCACTAGGGCTGGGCATCGTTCACAATCTTTCAATCCGGTGCCAATTTCAATATCGATGCCAGTTCCTTAACGATATTAACATATTATAAATGAACTAACTAAAATGCAAAGGAATGTTAACAACAAAGACTTTAGTGCAAACTGCATAATGACACAAACCTTTAACAATAATCTTGGTGACTGCCCTGTTGTCAACATTGAACTAATGGAAAACTAACTTAAGTGCAAAGGAATGTAATTGCATTGTTGCTGAAAAGTGCTGTAGAAATAAAGTTGCCTTGCCTTACAACCTCAGCCTGTCAGTCAGTTACCAGGGCACAGAAACCACTGTTTGTCTCAGAGGAAGTGTAACGTCAACAGCACCGCGACCGCTTTTGCTTCTCCATTAATATCATATCGCAGCAAACACGGTCTGCATGAAGTTTTGAAAAACTGTAACCACACTTGAAACCACTTTATCGACATTGCCGTGACTCTCTGTGAGTAGTCTCTGTGTTAGTAATGCATTACTAAATGCATTTAGTAAAAATTTATATAATTGCCCATCCCTGATTTAGAGGTAGATACAAAGAACTTATAAAAGCCCTGGCAAAACAGGGAAATATTGCAAATGACTTTATAAAACCAAGCAGCTGCCGGGTTAACATAAATTAAGCCAAGAAATTGCCAGCAAGGACGAGTCGGCACCAGCTACAGCCCCTCTCATTAACCTTAATGCCACAGATGCACATCGAGATGCGATATGATGACAGCTCTCCGCGGTTACGGAGGCTTGACTTTCTAAACAGCAGCCCGCGGTGCTTATTGGGATTACGGTGAAATCTATAGAGGGTGGGTCAAACTGGCCAAGGTAGCATGTGTAAAACCCGTCTCCAGTCTGCCGAGAGAGGCTTCTCCCTGCAGAACCGCATCAAAACAGCGCAGGGGCGTCAGGCAGAGGCTTAAGCGCATTGTGAGTTGCAGAAAGACACTTCATCATCAGTACTTGATCATTTTATGAGCCAGTTTGTACTGTAGTTTGTATGGTTTTATTTCCTCAGCCTTGCAAATGGAAAATAGGGCTATTTTAATTCAGATCGGCACAATTATGTGCATGGATTTCTTCTTTTGCCCTCTCTGCCTGTAGCAAGTAGCTTACATTTCAATAAAAATAGGATACATCTACATCCCTTGTTGATATTATTGTTTATATAGCCTACCTATCAATTGTTGTGCAAATCACACAAGGGGGGGCAGGATTTTAGAATTGTTATTAAGAGGATAATATTTTCTCATTGCAATATGTTTTGCTGTGGGTGGGACTTAAATGTGCTCTAGGTAGGATTGTGAAGATCCAGGATTTAACCAAAGAATTTGAACAACTTTCTCAGTCCCTCCCCCCCTTTCTGGTAGAGCCCCCCCCCCCCTACAAGGTTAAATTAATGTGTGTGCATGAGCAGTGATTGACATGCAGTTAGACACCCCCCCTGGCCCTGATTGGTGCATCTGAACAGGGAGCTGTGGATTTTTGCAAATCGTACTACAGGCTGGAGGTGGTGCCACAGGAACTGGATTTTTTTAAATTAACTTCTTTATGTAGTTCTACTGGAACATAGGGTCAGTTTCAGCAAATATGACAGAATGTTAGTTTTATCTACTGCATCTTTAAACAGCATGTCACAAGTTTTCTTTCAACACCTCTACAAGCAGAGCAGGCTTTGGTTTTGTCATCTGTATAAAGATAAACTAAGTGGAAGATCTGTTTCTTCTTTATATTAAAAGCTACATAGTTTTATCAGTTAATCTCTGCATGTTTTGGCTTGAAAAACTTATTTCACTTAAAAAAAGGAAAACGAAAAAGGAAAACATGTCATGTTGTCCTATTGGGTTGCATTCAAAGCTCGACCTTACAGGACCCCGCTTTTTAAAATAATAAATAACTGCATCTTACTTAACAAGACCATTACTACATCCGGACATAAACAATTTGTTAGAAACAAACAATCAAATCTGCACTTCTATAACAGAGAATGAGGGGAGGAAATAAAAAATTATATGTTAGGAGATAAACACACACCAATTCTCGGTTTACTGTGACCTCTTAACAGACCTTTTGGATTTCCCTCCACACCTTGACCCTAACAAATAATCCAACGACTCAAAAACATATTGTCTTTCACAGATACAACAGGCTAACTAAAACAATGAGGAAAATGCTAAGAAAACCATTGGCCATTAATCATCGAGAGATATATTAGCCATCAACCTAAAAATGATATACAAATCAGAGAGGGCTACTTACACAGGGAGTCCACTGTGTCCTGTTTGTTTGCTATTTATAACCTGTGGCCTTTGCAGTTAGATTGTGTTTGTGTGTTGTAAGCATGTGGGGGGTTGGGGGTGTTTGGCACATGGCAGTGCCAGTAAGTGACTCCTGGTTGAGACATGGCACAGGCATTAAACTCCTCTCTATCAGATGCCTGAGTCAGGCAGTAGTTCCAAATCTCCCTCTGACTACATTTTCCTGTTGAATTCCCCATTTACTGATTTAAAATCTAATCCTAAATGTTAGACTGACCTCCTTTTCCTCTCCAGATTCTTATTTAGACCACAATCTAAAGAGATATGACCCAGAAAGTCTTCATCGTCCTCAGTTTTCTCTAAAAACCAACCCACTGCCCCGACTCATCATATTAAATGGATGTTCTTTTATGCCCCTTACTTCAGCCATTACTTACCCACTCACCTGCCACCAGTTCCCCTGCAGCAGTTAAGGAGTTAATGGACACTAGTGCCTGCTAGAGATGTAGTTACTCATTGTTCTGTGCAGTGTGTGTATGTGTGTATTCATACATGGACGTGCAGATTTATGCCTTGTGGTAGCATTACGCAGCTAACCCAGATCTGATGGATTCCTACTCTGCTCAGCATAAACTATGCTCAGAACTCAGTGTGAGCAACAGATCTGTCAGTCAATGCCATGACGCCTCAGTGAACCAGAGGTGGTGGTAATAAGATAATAAGATCACAGCCAAAAGCAGTCCATTATTATAATTTTCAAATTTGCCTGAAATAAGCTCTAGTCGGAGTCAAATGAATAATATAGTTAACAAATTATTGTTAATTAGAGCAAATGCAGAGAAAAACAGACGGAAAAGCAGTGTGTTGCCTATTTTACCATAATGTTGACAATGCTTTCGTGCTGTGCAGGAATCCCTGATCACGAAAGGACTTCATACTTTTTTTTTTTTTTTTTTTTAAATTGACTGTGGAAACAGCTGTTCCCATACATATTTGAACATTTAGGGATTTTCCCATTCAGGTCTATATTTTAAGAGGAAATCACAGTAACCATCAATCACTGTCATGGTTGTCTACAAGGACATTTTTCTGTTTTCATTGACGTTTAAGAGCTGGTTGATATAAAAGCCTAAGCTTAAAGTATATTTTGTATTTCAAAGTGAAGGTGAGATAAATCATGCATATGACAGCTAGTTAGGTGCAGTATGAGCAGCCAAAATGAAACCGGGCAGATCATCAGGTGAAGACCTAAGTCATGAGCTGCTTCTCCCATGTTTACAGGAGCCAGCTGTGGTGGTTTGGGGTTCTCAGCCCCATCACCTAGCCTTTGACAGGTGTACTGAGGACAACTAACTGCAAGGGTACCTCAGGACAGGACTTGGGAGGGACTACATCACCCAGCTGGCTTAGGTATGCGCCCAATATACTTATGGCGCTTACCCACTGGTAGTAGCAGCTCTACTCAGATCAGCTCGACCGCATTGCCCCGTCCTCCTTTTTCCGTTGCAGATATAGTACCGCCTCATGCGTAAGGAGAGCGCGGCTGGTCGTCATAGCGTCGCCGGAGGAAACTGCCGTGACCTAACGTGACACACACATAGAACGTCGAAGGTGTGTTGTTGTTGCCGCAGCCAGAAGACAAATTTTGTTTCAAAAGAAGCTGGAGGCAGCAAAAAAAAAAAAAAAAAAATTTAAAAATGGCGGGTTTGTTCAGGACACCCTCGTCTGTCGCAAGCAATGATGACGCAGTGATTAGTGACGATTCTCTCCGACCAATCAGTAGCCTGCAGGTTTTCACGTCACCTTTTAGTATTGCCTCAGCTCGCTTGGAACCTCGACGGAGGGGATACTAAAAAAAGTACCAGTTGGCAGTAGAGCTGGGCAATATATCGATATTATATCGATATCGTGATATGTGACTAGATGTCGTCTTAGATTTTGGATATCGTAATATCGTAATGTGGCATAAGTGTTGTCTTCTTCTGGTATTAAAGGTCCCATGACCTTAGTGGTCCCCTAATACTATATCTGAAGTCTCTTTCCCAAAATTCAGCCTTGGTGCAGAATTACAGCCACTAGAGCTATTCCCACAATGAGCTTTCCTTAGTATGCGCCATTTCTGTGTCTGTAGCTATTGAGGAGGAGAGAGGGGGGGGCAAGGTGGAGGGTGGGGGTGTGGCCTTGACCAACGGCCACTTTGCTCGTTTGAAAGCCATCATGTCTATCTCTCATGGGTGGGCCAAATTCTCTGGGCAGGCAAAGCAGAGAAAGGGGAGGTAACCTTGCTCCTTATGAGCTCATAAGGAGCAAGATTCCAGATCCGCCCATCTGACATTTCATTTTCTCAAAGTCAGAGCAGGATAGCCAGGGCTCGGTTTACACCTATCACCATTTGTAGCCACTGGGGGACCATAGGCAGGCTGGGGGAACGCATATTAATGTTAAAAAACCTCATAAAGTGAAATTTTCATGCCATAGGACCTTTAAAGGCTGCATTACAGTAAACTGATGTCATTTTCGTTGTAACGGTTATATTATTTGCCTTTACCCACTTAGTCATTATATCCACATTACTGATGATTATTTATCAAAATTTTCATTATGTAAATATTTTGTGAAAGCAACCATAGTCAACACTACAATATTGTTGCGGTATCGATATTGAGGTATTTGGTCAAAAATATCGTGATATTTGATTTTCTCCATATCGCCCAGCCCTAGTTGGCAGGTACCAGGGACGTTTTTCATAATGGAAAACCAAAAAAGGCGAGTAGAGTCGAGGCGAGTCGAGCAGGTACCATGTAATGGAAAAACGCCATTAGACTCAGTCCTTATCGCAGTGGACTGGTTTTAAGTCTGACCCGCAGCCCTTTGCTGCATGTCCTTCCCCCTCTCTCTCCCCCCATTCCCGTCTTCAGCTATTCTGTCAAATAAAAAGGCCAAAAAAGCCCCAAAAATTACTTTAAAAAAAGAAATCGGATTCTAAGGAGCAACGGGTGAAGGATAAAAGGGAAAAGCGAGCGACTGCAAAATTCGATGGATAGATGCAGAGGATTATTCAATGATTTAAAAAGAAGCCTGCCTGAAGAAGAGCTAGCTAGTCAACAGCAATGGTCTACTCTCAGTACTCGTCTTTTTCATGAAGCACTGACTCTGTAGGAATCTACAGGATTTTGGAGCAAACACTTCCAGAAAAGTTGAGCAGCTAGAGATTACAAGAACATCTGTTCAAGTTTGTTTTTTCAGCTGTACAATACTGGTGTGCCAAATTAGATTTCCCTTGAAGGGGCAATATTGTGTAACAGTACATAATTTAGACTAAATGTCAAATTCTTGCAATGGTGAAGATAAAAGTTTTACTGAGGCAGAATGTTTTACAGTTAAACAATAAAGTGTAATGTTAAAGATAATAGTAACGATAACACATTTACAGTACATTTTGGTTGGTAAACTGTTAAATAACAACTTAAATAAAAACAGAAATACGTCAGATATATTTTGAACTTCAAAAAAGAAAAATATGTCAGCAATACATAAAATTTCAGATAAAAAATATACTGCAATTTATATTTGCATATCTGTCAACATACAGGCTAGGCCTATACCATATAAAGCAGACATATGTGTGGCAAATCAATGTTGGCTAAATAATATCAGCCTGCTGATACTGTAGGTCTGTATTTAAACTTCAGAATTTAAATGCTGTCCAAACCTTCCTGTCACAACAGAGCTATACTGACACACCACTGATATAACACACTATTCCCTATGCTACATACATTATACCATTAAAAGGAGAGATGTGAGGTTTCTTGATGCTGAGTTATTAAGCAGTTATCAAGCATAATCTAAATTGTTTTATTGATTTTAATGTGGTTCTATTGTAGGCCAAGTGTGCATTGAGTGGCTATATTATTCAGGAGAAAGTAAACAAATGCATAATAAAAATGAAATACGGATGAGATTCAGTCTAACCAGAAAGTCAATATAATAGAATACTGATCAGGATTAGAGGCCCAGAACGTGACTGTAATTTCCCTCACAGTAACCGCAAAGTTATCAGCCCTGAAGTCTTGCATGCTTACTATAAGCAACATCATGTCAGTATTAGATCATCATGGTATGTGTTCATAAAAGGTACATTGGTGTTGTAAAAGCCTTCACGTTTTACCTTTGCACAGCAACTCCCCAGTTACAAGCAAAGCAACTCTAGGTTTTATCTCTTGATGAAAATATCTGATTAGATGTCAGTATTTGGGTTTCTCTCAAAGATTACAAATTATTATACTGTTATTAATTTAACACTGAGTACAAAGTCACCCTTACTGTGATTGCAATCAACAGAGGCAGCTGGAGAAGGTATGTCAGTGAACTCTCAAACACAAAACAGGTTCTGAGCAGCCGGAAACCAACACCTAGCACAAATCACAGCTAAACAAACACGACACACTAACAAGCTTGTAACTTACCTGATGAATGGAGTGTTTGTGATTCAAAACACTACAAAGTGTGCACATGATCAGCAGCTCATTTGAGTTTTCTGGATTTTTCGCTTTACTTTCTATTAGTATAAAGAAGTTTCAAGAGGCCATCAACCCAAAAAGACCTAATTTACTGTAAACAGCAGTGACCATCGTCCTCTTAGACAGGAAATCCATTTACACATTTGAATGTGTAGGAACAGGACATTGTCTATTACATGTTCTCAGATCCCAATATGTTTTCAAATGTCTTGATTTGTCCAAGTGACAGTCCAAATCCAAAAATATTTAATTTACAATAATCCTCACATTTAAGCAGCTGAAACCAGCAAATGTTTGTCATTTTTGCTTGATAAAAGATTTAAGATTCCCCAACCTACTAATATTTGTATTTCTGTATTTTATTACACTTTTTCAAATATAGCAGCCCATTTCATGTGTTGAACTTTCTCCTTAAAATACTTCCTCTCTCCCAGGCCTATGTAACCAATGGCAACACGCAAACTGAAACCTGTAAGTAATTTTCTTGCACCTTCTGGAAGCTACCATCAACAGGCAAATCAACGTCACAAGTGTGGGAAACACAGCAGACCGATCCGATTAACCGAAAGGCTCAAAGCCGAATAAAAATGTTTGAGATGTGTAACAGGTAGAATGAGCATATTAATAATAATAATAATAATAATAATAGCAAAAACGTTACATAACAAGTGAAAACATCTCTAAAAATAGTCGTAACTTTAATATTGGACTGCTCGTCTTGCCAGACTTTCACTAACTAACGTTAGCTAGCTAGCTACGTTTAGACTGCAGCACATAACTTTTTATATCTCATCTTTCCCACCAGATGCTTGACAAATGTTCTCATAATTAACATTAAACCTAGCGTTACACCATTTGTAATGGCCTGTATAGCTAGCTAACATTGTAGTTAGCTAGCTGTAACGTTAGCTACCTAAGTTATTATTTATGTTAGTGCTATATCTAGCTAGCTATGTGGGTTAGTAACGTTAACGTTATAACGTTAGCTAGCTAGCTAGCTAGCAAAGCCAGGCAAAAGCAGCGAGCTCCACTCATTTGTTTTAGGCTAGTTTAACTTAACGTTAGCGGACACTTGATGATGATAATAATAACAATAATAATAATAATAATAATAATAACATATCATTTATAATTCCGACGATAGTGGGCTGACATCAGGTTGCAACACCACAGCATCCCCAGACACCGAGTCTAACGTTAACGTTATGCGACAGGAGACAGTAACGTTAAGCACATTCAACGGTCTTTCAACAAAGTAAAGCCACATCGACACATACACCGCTTACATTTCTACAAGAAGCGCTCACCTGTTTAAAGGAAGTGTCCGCTCAAAGGGCCTCTCTTTTGTCGCTATTTCCCTGTCTTCGCCTGCCTGAGTGAAGAATCTGTAGGTAACTGCAGCCGCTGGTGGCTGTTGGAGGAGTAGCTAGCTACTGATATCGACTAACCCACTATGCTGCTGCTGCTGCTGCTTTCAAGTACTGTCGGATATCGAAATTGTCACATAAACGCACATGGGTGGGCTGTGGATACCCTTCAAACCAAACAGAATAGTAGTTGGGAGTGTAATTTATCATTTTCACAGACAATGTCATTACTGACTGGCCGTTGGACAGGTTGTCTATGAGGCAATTTGATTACATACAAATATGTTTGGTAATTTGAGCCACTAATGCACAATACAAAATGAAAAGATCCATGGTGGGGCTGTGGCTCTTGTGGGTTGGTGGTTTATTCCCCAGCTTCTCCTTACCCACAAATTGCTCATAATAGTTAGGCAAGCATCTTGCATGGTTGTTCTGCATCAGTGTGCGAGGCAAATTGTAAAACACTAAATAAAAGAGCTATAATGAGCAAGGTCCAATAACCCTAAGATCTTTTTACCTATTTGTGAAGCCTTGTCATTTTCAGGGCCTTGTCAAGTTCTAATCTTAATATTTTTGGCTGATATTGCATGTACATTTAGCATATTTTTAAACAAATGTGTGTTAATCAAATTATCACAAACTAACATAAGAAAATCCAGGGCAAGGTAGTGTTCCAGCATAGGAAATGTGGTTGCATTTTTGCACCAAGGCCACACAGCTAGCCTAAATCCAGCCATGTCTGGATGGAAATGAAATTCTCCCTGTTGAAACTGAATCATAAGTACAAACAATTAGCAAATGCATTGATAACGTTGTGTTTTTAAATGAAGAAGCCAAATGTTCAAAACTGTGTAGCTTATTTGGGGAATACTGTAAGTAAATTACAATTACCAATAAGCATTAAAGTGAAAAACAACAACAACCATGCAGTCACCATGTTTAAAAAATATATTGCATGTGGTGTACCATACTGTTATGGCACCAGTAAAGACAAAGCATTCACATTGTTCCACAACATGTTTTGCATTTGAAGTATTCCAGAAGAACTCTGGTCTTGTGGCCCTGGCTAAAAACTTTTCTTGGCTGGTGAGGCCACGTCAACATTTAATGAGGTTTAGGGAAACATTCTTTTGTAAATACTTGTACGGTGTCACCTCAGATTAGATATAGCGGCAAATAATATTTTGTTAATATTATATTGAATTAGAATTTAATTGTAATACATAGGCTACATTACATTAACAATGTATGCATACTTCCAGATTATAAATTAAGCTTACTTTGCTGCTATTGTACTCTGGCACTGGAGAGCAAAATAAAAGGAAAATGGTCTTATTGACTTTTTATTATTATTTTTATAGATGTCATTTTTTTCGTTGCAGAATTGTTTCACAACCCATTAGAACCCATATATAGAAAATATAAATGTAATAAATAATAAAATAAATGTACAATAAATGTAGGCCTAATACCAGACTGAAATGATAGGAGAGGTCTGGTGCCTGGTCAATATTAACATTGAGGAATACCGTAATATGCACTCCTGTTCACTTTAAAGTCTCAATCAAGTTTCACGTGTGACTTCTTTAAACCTAGTTTATATATTCCATGCTCCAAACCCACGACAAAGGTTTTTTTCGAGGGGCCCTTGAAAGCACCATGTCTTTGAGTGTCGACTGTCGCCAGCAGCGCTGTTTCACTGCAGCTGCACATACATCCATGACACTCAACAGACCCAGCGAAGAGAGGACTGTTTTTACTGTTCACATGCGCATTGAGCATGAACTGAGACTGAGAAAGAGACCTCTCATTGCGCCTCAGATATTCACAACATGTCGAATATTTAGGTTAATTGTCAATTAACTGTCATGCAAGCTACAGGAACAAAGACTAGACAAACGACTTTGTGCGCCATCTGTCGTGTATTAGGGCCCTAATGTTGTATGGCTCACTGGCATGGCTTGCTGGTACACTTAAATGGGATAGAGCCATCATTTTTGGTTATGTTAAACCTGTGCTCTTCATAATTATAATTATCATGACAAGCTCAGATCTGCTTGAAAAAGTTCTTTATCTCATAATTTTGACTTAAGTTAAAACGTTGAGATACAAACATGGAACACTGACTGCCTTTGCAGAGGTTTTATTGTAAATGCAACTTTTAAATGTCCTGCACTACCACAGGTATTTAAGATCCAACTCATTGCTTTTAAAGCATTTATGGCCTGGCCCCAGATTATATCTTTCTCCTTGCACGCTCAACCTGAACGCAGTCTGGTGTCCTCAGGCAGGAACCTGTTGGCTGTTAGCACCACACTGGGGAATGGCCTGCAAGAGAAACTTAGACCTGCTAAATCAGTGTTTTCTTTTAAATCACTTCTGAAAACTGACTTCACTTACATACAAAATGCATTTGTATTGAAAAATATTTTCAAGTTACAACTCAGAAAACTGGGCAGGACACAGAGGATCTGGGTAAAAAATGAAAATCAGTCAGCTGAACTCATCATAACCCAAAGAAACAGAATGAAGCACTGCAGGTTATTGCAGGTTTGAACCGAATTGAGGCTGAAATTACAGACTGGCATTGATTTTAAATGGAAAATGAAGGTCGTTGTTGCCGTTAAAGCCGGACGGAGCTCTTGCCAGCTAAGGAAGGCCCAATGAAAATGACAGATGGCTATTAATTATACTGGACATTATGGCCAGTCAGTATCTAATTAGACTCATTGAGCAGGAGGAATCACAGCAATAGATATCATGCATAGGTCATTTTTTATCATACAGTCAATAGCTTTCTCTAAACGTATTCACAGAGACTTTTATATGCATTTCTTTGATTGTTATGACTGCAGGCTGCAATTTACGTCATACATTGACAAATGCAGAAGGTTAAAAGAAAAAACTATCATAATTCTTAACCGTAAAGCAGCCTAAATATTGCAGACTAAGCTGCTGCTCACATACACATTTTTGAAACCCAGAAATAAGGTTGGCCCACTCCCTGTACTTGTCTGGACAGGCAGAACGCACACTCATAATGCTGCGCTGTCACACGTAATGTGCTGCTACACCAAATTAATAAACCTGCATTTTGCCTGACACCTCTTTGGGCTTCCAAATCCATATTGCCCAAGCTTAATTTATTGTCTTTTCTGCTGTAACCAGGCAGCCAAATGATATCAATTGAAATAATGTTCAATATCAAAAATGTTTCCAGAGGGTCACAAGCACAATGAGCTGTAGTTTGCACCATTTCATTTATTACAAGCTGGCACTGGCAGAAGAAGGTGCCTGATTTGACATGAAGTGTCCCACAGCCCACAGATGTACAAAATACAGGCCTGTAAACGTTCAAAATGTTCTTCGTGCAGTACCACTGGTTGACCACCAGAAGGCACTCTGTTATAACAAAACAAAACCAGAGAGGGGTGCAAGACATTTTCTCTTTGATGCAGTACCTGCAGCTATGAATGTCATTCTGTCTGATGATTTGTTACTTGTTCATTGAAGACTGAATCAGGTATGATTAACTTGTCAGATATGCTTACATGTTGGGCACACACGCATCTGGTTTAATGCTCTCTTTCCAGGCATGCACAGTTGATGGCACTTTTGAAGTAATCTGGTGCAAAGTAGGCTACAATCCACAACCACCCTCAAGTGATTTTTGATGTTTCCTCGCTTTGCACCAAGATAAACAAGCCTAAAAGCTTCAATTAGCTCTTAAAAGGTCTATGAGAACGCTTAAGTATATTACACTCTGAGGATGATTCATAACATCCTGCATTAACTTTGTCAGTTATAATCCATCACAAGGTAATAGTCTTAAATAAATCTCATAGTAATTGAGATGAATCCCTCATTTCAATGACAAGTCTGGTTTTTAAGACCCAATTATCACATTGAGTTCCCTGGCCCAGCGGATGCGAGGGGTTCGGGCTCTGAGAGGAAAAGAGGGGGCAGCAAAGTTGGCTTTTTCAGCAGGGAGGAGAGGATGGAGATGGACTCAGTCCAAAGAGGGATGAATATCTTCCTTGGCTGTACTGCATCAGAGGGCAGGCAGATTTATGATAAACTCACACAATCTTAATTTGTGCTCAGCCCGATAATGCATCTCAAGGCCAGAATAGTTCTGCTCAGTGTTTCTTAACTGGATGTTTCTTTAATTATATGTCAGAGGCCATAAAACTCAGGAGGAGATTTTTCCACAAAGCACTGTTTTATGACTTGGTCATTACTGTAAATTACAAGCAACAAGAAAAGAGACTTATGGAAGAAAAATGCAAAAAGAAAAGTGGGTTTATTTATTTCCATACTCTCTTTTCACCCTGTTGGTACACTAATCATTTGTAAGCCTTATCAATGCGACACGGTTGTTGCTCCCTAAGAGCAACTTCAGGGCGCTGACCAGGGAAGAGATTGTACACCTTAACGAGCATGTGTGAAAACATGAGGCTTCCATTCATCACACGAAAGGAAAGAAAAACAAAGCTGTACAAATACTGAATAAATGAATAATACAAGAGTAGTTGTAAACATATACATATTCACAAATCCATAGTAATATGATACTTCCCCCAAATTTAGTCCAGCAATATGAGCCATTTCCACACTTCAGATGGCATGTGCACACTTACAGTATGGTTATCGGACATGACAGTTATTACTCGTAATAATAATAATCATAGGAGAAATCGCAAGAACTGGAGTTTTGATGACCTCTACATGAAAATGCATGATGGCTACACAATAAAGCTCCTCCACCCCTGCAGCCCTTGGCACACCACAAGGTGGCTTTAGAGTCCCTCTATTTTGCCTTTTTTATATGATGCCACTTAATCTTTGGTGAAAAATGTGATCATGTTCGATTACACAAGAGAGCAGTTGCTACTCTTGTTTTTGTTTCAGCGCGTGATATTTCCTGCTAGATTCAACCGTTGCACTGTTCTTCTAAAGGGTTCTGACAAGTGATTAAACATTTAAATTACTTAAAAGCAACAAGGATAAAAAAAGGCTTCCTACCCATTCATCCTTGCACCCCCTTTTCTTCAGTCTGCAGATGATCATTACCTCACCCCTGGCTTGGCACGCACACACACACACACACACAAACACAGTAAATCAGGCAGGTCAGTGCATCATTTGCTTTCCCTACTGTCATTTTTTTTTTTTTTTTACTCTGTCTGAAGTCTTTTTCTCCCAAGCCATTTCTGTGTGGCGTCCAGTCCATGGAAACAGGGACAGAGAAGCTCTGCCCTCCTCAGCTCAGCTCGAACCCGGCGGAGGACTCGATGGCGTACAACAGCTTGTTCCTCATCAGGTGCTGGTCGCAGAACTCCGGGAGCTTGAGCAGGTTCATGCAGGTGCTGGCCGTGGGCAGGCGTTCCAGGTCGTTGCCGCCATTGTGGATGCAGAAGGCCGGGTAAAGCTCCTGTGTACATACGTAAGCTGGTAATAAGCACCCGACAAAGTGGCTGCCGTCACAGAGAAATTGGAACATTTTGAGGCATTTAAAGACAGACAACTAATGAGAGGTGAATCAACTCGCGTCAGTGATGATCGCAATGTCCAAAGCAATCCCGATTAAGCAATAAATGTCAAATTCCATAAGGGGATAAATGTTAAAAGAGAGACATTAAGCGTTAAGCTAATACAGTGGAAATATAAATTTAGGAAATCAGGTTAGTGTTTGAAAGGTACTGAGTGGGAAACTGGCCCACAGTTTGACCCCTGGATGAGACACTGAAGGAATGATCATTTCATGTTGTCTATCGGGCATTTTTTAAATCAAGCCTCCTTGTGATGAGGCCACCTCATCTGCAGACTGTGACACTGACCGTTTCCATCACAAGCTAGGCCGACGAATAAGCTCCCCCGCCCTGATTTCATCCTGCTATTTAAAGTTAGCGTATACAGTTCAGCGGCCATACTCACCCGATTAAATGGCTCTTCGGGGGCTTAGCCGTAATGACCCCATTTTTTTGACAATTACCGTATTAAACTATCGTTGCTTATTGAGAAAGTGCCATTACCACGGCCATCATTTCGGAAAAAAAGAGGGTTTCCATTATCTTTTTTAAATGGCTTCTCCTGACAGAGCTATTTCTCCTCTAATGAATCCTGGGCTGTTTCACGACAGCTAATTAAGGCTTAGCTGGCTCAGGCGGAGGGCCGGGTCAGGGGCTGCTCCCCCTACGAATTACCGCCCTTTCCGGCCCAGAGAAGAGATGAGAAGGAGGTGGGGGGGACATCCACACACTGGCCAAAGTCAAATTGATTAAATGAGGAAGGAAGGCAATTCCTAAAACCCAGAGAGGAGGAACTGCAAAGGATTTTAAGGAGAGTTTTGTTCCCGCCCTCTACTGCAGAACTGCAGTTAGGTTTTCTTAACTAATGACAGTCATAAAGAGTACTAAAACCTATCATATGATGATTACAGCTTCTGGTTAGACGAAGTAAGACACATTAAAACTCTTTAATGGCCCAAAGCAACACTTTTTGCTCTCCACCCTCCATCTCAAACTACCTAAGTGTCCCACAAATCAAGTCAGTGAGAAAGTGAAATGGCTTCCAATTAGGAAACCATTTCAGAAATAGGAGCAATAATGATTCAGCACTGCTAAAACAATGTTTAGAAATACAGGATATAGTTCCCTTGTATGTTCATTTCAAAGGAATGTGCTGCCCTCTGTCATGTCATACAGAAGGCAAAAGTTTAAAAGTTTAACCTGCTACAGAGTTCTGAATGGCAATATTTGTCCAGCCAGGATCTCCGACCAAGCACACACATACAACACATGTAACCCTTCAACAGGAGGAAGGTCATGAACTATAAAACAACAGCGGACGTGGAGATAAGACCTCACCACACTGGCTCGGTCTTATCACAGCCTAATTTGAAAATGATCATTATAAGGGCTGTTATCAGTCTAGGTATTTTCATTAGAAGCTCATTAAGAGGGAACACTCCCTTCTGTATACAGGTTGTACACAGTCTGCAGAGTAAGTATAGGAAGAAGAAAAGATATAGCGAGGGGAGTTTTCTGGTAAAGCCTCACCTTGAAGCCCAGCAGTGGAGGTCTGGAGCAGCTGGTGACAAACCTCAGCAGCTTGCGCTTTTCCTCGTCTGTGAAGCTTTCGACCACCTCCCAAAAGATCTGGATGACTGGGTGAGTGGCCGTGTACCCGCCTGAAGGAGACAACGATGGGAGAAAAATTATATAATTTAAGCCACACTCATACATACAATACCCTCACCATATCTATTAGTCTGTAATCTGAAGGGACCCCAGCTTGGGCTGCAGACTAACAATTTAAATGGAAAGCCTGTGTTATACTGGAGGTGTAGATAGGCCTGTAACAATTATTAAATAATTGTTGTTAACATAACTGCGGTTATTTTGTGTAACCGCAATTAAAGCATTAGAGCATTTTTTTTTAATGAGATGGGTCACACTTTTGTTTGGATCCATCAAACACGTTTTCACGTAGCGTCACAGAACAGAGGATACCCCACCCGCAGTTTCAAACGTTAAAAATCCACCGAAGCACCTGTATACATGTTTTAATAATGTTGTTAGTCTGTCAATTGTGTTTAATCTACTATTGTGCTTTGTTATATTAGCAACGTTACCGTAAATGACGATGCTGTAGCAGAAATGGCCATCATTCATTAACGTTATGCTACCGTAGTTCCCCGGGGATTTGTGCCCTTATTTTTCTAATCTGTAAACAACATTTGCTAAGGTCCTAAGGAGTATGACTGTTGATGGTAATTGTTGATTTTGTTTAGATGTGCAAAATTGTAATTCGGACCGTTGAGCCAACGCAATGCTAACGGCAGCTGTCACTTGTTGCCATAGCAACTCCAAACATCCTGGGCTGTAGCTGACTTAAACCAGAGAAATTGAACACTATGTTTTTTGTTAATGATTAATGCTTTGTTTTTTTATTGATTGGGATAAATGTTCTATGACAGTAATGTTCTATGTTTCACGATAATAAAGAGGCGTGGTTTACTACAGAGGCTGTGTACTCGCATATCTGGGTCACATAACATATATAACATATAGCATGTCTCCTGGGATTCATTCAAAACTTTAATTTGTTTGAAAAAGTCATAAACAAATAAATATATTTTTAATTTGACTGAAAGAGACAATTATATCTATAGGCACCACAGGAAGTTGATACGCCAGCAAAAATATTTGTTAACATCAGCTCCTACCTGAGTAGTTTGTGAAATTTTTAAGGTCATCCAGACAAATTGGCACATGAGCCCCAGATATCAGCACCTATTAAAAAATTGTGAAAAAACATACATTTTAAGTTTCTGTAAATTATAAATATGTTGCAGGTTGATAGACAGTTGTGCTCATCGTGTGCAGTGTACCTGGATCTCCTGCTGGTCAAACATGCGCAGCCACTCCAGGTTGACCACATTGGCCAGGCCCTGTCTGAAGGCCAGGCAGTGAGGCCGAATCTGCTTGTTCAGTCTGTAGTCAGCCACCAAATGGATGTAGGCTATCCGGTTTGCTGTGGTCACAGGAATGTCTTTGCCTCCTAGCTTCAGCTCAACCACCTGAAGGTCAAAAAGGCACCACGCATTTACAGTTTCCTCACAGTTTTAGTTCCAGTATTTCACTTTTTTTGTACATCTTACTTGTATTGTCCTTGTATATGACATATTCTGATAGTAGCTGAGTAATATTACTATTAGGTACCCATACCGCATACTTCATTATGCAGATCATATTATGCATATCATTGAGCCTGCCAGATGACCAACAAACAAAGAAAGTGCTTTAATTGTGCCAGGTGGATTTAATTTAATCACAGAAAGGTAATTAAAATGTTTTCCAACAGCACTCTGATTAAAGGTATGGCTCAATGTGAGTGTGGTTAAGTGCATTTCAGTGTTTCTAAATATAGCACATCCAATGAACATCTGGTCCAATACAATTTGGCCTCAAGTTCTCTTTTCATTAGCTATAGAGCAGTTAGCACTTGATAGGATGTGCTCATCTCTGTTCATAAAGCAGGGTGCATGACGACATCATAGCAGCCACAGGGGGACAAAATAATGTGAATGTTCATCTTCTTCCAATGCAGTTTTCCTGCATTATGTATGATTTAATCTTAATGACTTACTTCTACAACTGTGAGTTAGTAACTATAGGAACAAATTCACTTTTCATGTTTTTATTTTTACATTGACCCCCTCCTATAAATCCCAATACAGATGTAGAGATCCGTCATCTCAATTTTTATTTTATTTTAGTTTTCAAAGCAGCATGAAGCAGCTTACTGGGGTGAAAACAGGCTAAATAGTTACTCCCTGACTTGAGCAGAAAAATGGCAACATTATACAATGGGGAAAGGTGCAAGTTCCTAAGAACTGGAGGGTGTTCATACATGGGATAAAACTTTATTCAGGCCTGATGAAGAAGACCCAGTAGGATCAAAACATTGCCATTTTTATTTTCATCAAAAGGGAAAAAAAAAAAAAAAAAAATTTTAAAAAATCCAAACAGGAACACTGCATCTGCACTTCAGGGATTGTTCGCCGGAAATTCTGCCGGATGTCTTTTTTTTTTTTTTTTTCTTTTTAGGCCGGATGTCCCTCACCTTCTGCTTTCTTTGTGTTGGCATTCTAAACTCCAGTCAATTTATGAGGACAATGGTTAACTGCTCCTCAGATCTCTGCAGGGTAAATCCAGACAGCTAGATAGACTATCTGTTGAATCAGAGTTTTCTCTTGCACAACTGAAAACAACTTCTCAACGAACACATTCCACCAAAACAAGTTCCTTCCCAAGGCTATTTTGCAGAGGCACCGTCATTGTGTCCGGGGCTTAGTGCTGCCCAAGACGATTGTGATTGAATGCTATGTGGATTATCCAGACCTGGCAATGCAAGGCTATACATAGACTGTCACAAAAACTGACTGAGAGAAACTTAACATGATATTTGTTTAACAATAGCACAAACTGCAGTCACAATTTACAATAGACGTGAATCAGCACCTCTCTGACGCAGTCTTAACAAAAACTGATTGATAAGCTTCACAAAGGTATTTAGTGCAGCGAGATTGCATTATAAAGTAAGGTGTCCCTTTTATTCTGTCCATCCCCTGAATGCTGCATACAGCATGTGGTCCTCTGACAGGTAATCATTTTCCTTTTTTCTCCCCCACAGTGGATTCTGATTATGTGCTAATGTAAGAGAATTACTGTCCTTATCTTGCTTGCATTGGCTATCTCACGAGGGCAAATGCAGGGCAGACTGCTCCCGGGTGTGTGCCTAATCTTTCACAAATTGTTTTCCCTATCGTGTTTGCGATGCCCTATTTGCAACCAGGAGGGCTACATTGTAACTCGACCATTTCAGGTGTTGTTTGAGAAGAGCTAATAAGACGCGTTAAGGCCCTGAGCAAACAGGGGCTCTGGGTAGAGTGCAGGTCTGGGCCCAGGTGACTCAAAGTGCTGGTGGCGGCTCGTCTCCGCAGCCTTGAGCTTTGGAGGGGACGTGCTTAAGAGCAGCTAGTTGCTTCTGTCAGGCGTGTTCCAAGATAATTTCTGGGGGGAAAGGCAGGTGGAATGGTCAACAGAGCTGCTGTGTTCCCTACACTGCAGCAGAGCTTAGGGCGACAGTGGCAACGTGCTTTATCTCTCTCAGAGCTGAAAAGTGGCACATCATGAGGGAAATTAATTATTAACGCAACAAAGAGGAACCAAACAGGAGGAAGGAAAGACGGCTGAATGAGAGGTACTGACCGGGGTACAAATAGAGATGGAAACAAAAACAACATTTATCCGACTCCATCCCACCCTGTCCCCAACCCCAGTCACCTGAGCCTCTCCCAGATCGTTGTTGACCACAGTGAAGTTGAGGCCCAGCTCCTCCACGTCACCCTCATAGCTCTTAAGGAAGAGGAGATTGCGGTACATCTCCGGGTCCAACGATGCCAGGTGGTGGATGTCTACTTCCGCACTGGTCCCCAAAAGTTTGGACAGGAAGAAACTGGCAAAGGGCAACTCCACCAGCATGTTCTCATACAGCGCCTGTAGAAAAGTGTGGCTGTTAACTGCAGGACAAGGATACACTTCATTCTTGTAAATTCCCCCACAAACATCAGTCAATCAGTACAATTGAGGAAATGCTCTGAGCATTAAACACAGCAATTGTTTATTGCTTGGGTGTCACTGAATAAAACATGATGATTAGATAACCGAGATAACTAAATGGACTGCAGCCTGCATCAAGTGGCAGGCATAACACTACTAAGTACATATTCAAAAATCTGATTACAACATACATTATACATTAAATTTGCCTACTACTCTTATATCAAAAAATCAAGTGATAAGATAGTAAATCTGGTCACATCAGAGTGACTGAGAGCAAAACACAGAACACAATCTATCTAAAACACACAGGCTTCTCTTTCACCCGCCTCAAACTTTATAAATGCCAATTCTCACCTTGACCTGAAATGCCATTAAGAACCACAGCTGGGCAGGTGACTCATAAAACCCAAAGCTAATGTACTGGAATAGTCCGAAAAAGAACCCGTTGGAGGCATTAAAATATACAGGTCTTTATAAATGATAGTGCTAAAAACCCTGACCGCATCAGCTAAATGGATTATAAATCTAGAGGATTTCCATAATGCATGCATCTTAAACACACATGCACGCATAAATCACAGCTATTTTCTAAACACAGGTTAATTGCACAACTTCAAACATTGTCTATTTTTTATGCAAAATAATCCACTTAGTATTTCTCTCGTGGCCGGCGCTCATTTCAGACCATATGCGCCGCGTGGCCCCTTGAAACCTATCAATAACACTTATGCCGGGAAGAGGCAGCAATAAGTATATGGAAAAAAACCTGTAGCCTTATTTTTTCAATGCCACTTACTTTATTTATGGGTGTTTATTGCCAGAAATTGTGCCAAAATGACTTGGGCTGGAAAGAATTAATTATTATGGCCCAGGCCTTTTAATATAAGTGAGTGCAGTGGCAACGCAATTAAAGCAGATCGCGGCACCATCAGGTGGAATAAATGCCAACAACATAGCAGGTGCATTCTGTTAGCTGCCAAATACATTCCTTAATTTACAACATTAAGAATCAATAAAATTATAATGCCTTTCAAACGCATCTCTATTAATAAGGGGGGCAAACCTCACACACCTCTAACGGGAACTATCAGTCGCTGGAGTTCAGGGAGAGGAGACTGGTGGGTAAGTCTAGTAGGTTAAGGCGGGAGGATGAAACTTTCATCACGCTCACAGTTTACGGAGTGGAGAGGCCACTGCTGATGAGGTTGGAGGTTTTGTAGTAATGAGAGACAAATGAGGCACAAAGAGAACCTCCTGTAGGTCTATTACATAATGAGAAATGTGATTTTGACAAAAACCATGTCAGCAAACACTCCCATCAAGATTAAATTAACTCTTCAGTCTAAAGCCTGGAAGGATAGAACCACAAAACCAAAGAAACCTGTTTTCAGGTTTCACCATTTGTGGCTTAAATCTTTCAGCTTGTCAGATGGGTGGACAAGTGAGGAAGAAGGATGATGGCCAGCCTCTATTCTGATGTTCAATCCCATTTCAGTGAGTACCCTAGACAAGCCACTCCTGCCTGTAATACATCACCTCCACAACAATGGCACGCCTCGGACATTAATTAACAATATTAATCTCCCGTGTCCTTTGAGCCGCAATGTGCACAGTGCACACTGCAGCCGTGGTGATGCAATCCCAATCTATATAAACGGTTGCCTTTTATCCCGGCAATAACGGCACTAAACAAATATCAATACGCCTCTCAAATGGCCACTCAAACGTCCATTTTTATGGAGAAAGAGGAACTTAAGGTAGGGTTAATTGAAAGTCAAATTCAAATTAATTTCCCCTCGCCTAATTGCCTGAAGCATTAGCTATTGGGAGTACAATATCGAGGGAGTGGGGGCGGAGAGCTTCTAGCTGCTGATTGATCATTTCCCACTTGTGAAGAATACAGAGAAGAAGAATAAAAAGAAGAGGAGCAGGAGGAGGAAGAGTTACGATGCTCTGATAAGTGGACCGGACCATCTCGGACCGAGCAAGAGAGAAGCGACCTGGATGTTCCTGACTGTAAAACAGATCAAAATGCTATTACCACATGCTTTGAACGCTTATTTATGTCCCGTCTGTGTGGGCTCACTGATTTAGTGCCAGCCAAATGCAATCACTACACAAACAAGAGGTAGGAATCATCGGCTAATGGAAGCCCTAATTGAGAGGCGACCGCTTGTCATGAGGTAATTCTTCTCCGGGTTGAGATGATAGCCCCCCCACGAGGAAGGCATCTTGATAAACAATCACTACCACATGCATTAAGGATGATTTAGATACATTAGGCTCTAATAAATAGTGCCATCAGAGGAAGGAAGCGACAGAAAAACAATGCCGTCAACAGATTATGCACAGGGCTAATTAACAAAACTAAAGCTCGCACGAGCGCCAGGTTAAAGTTCTAACCCCAAGAAACAAATGACGGCAATTTCTCCAAGCATCATCAGTTTCTAGAACAAACACCAAAACAACCCTTAAATGTATACATGCAGCGAGGGCAGCCTTGACACTGACTGCTATTGATCTTAACTGATGTATTGACCACCAAATCAAGGCAGTCTGTGACTAAATCTTAGTATTTCCTCGATACTTTTACCAACAGCTTTAATATCTTTGGACATTCCTCCTTGTTTAAAGAATTTTAAAGTTTTTTTAAAAGGACATGGAAATATCTAACATCATCATCATTATTAGATTTTACTCTGGAGGCTCACCTTTCCAAGGATCCTGCCTAGAAAATAGTAATGCCTCGTAAAGGAGTCTCCGATCAGCATCTCTGCAGCAGGGTTGGGGTACAGCAGGCTCTCGTTGGTCGTCTTGAAGAAGCCCTGGTTGGGATTGAAGCCCGACTTGAGGAGCTCATTGAGGAACTCGCGAAAGATGCCGCCACCGTCAATGCCGGCCTCATCCAGACCGTGAGCATTCAGCAGATGGACTCTAATCCTTTTCTTCAGGTCCGGTTCTAACATAAGGACACAGAGCATAAGGAGGAATTTATTAAGGTACAAAAGAAACAAGAGACAAACAAAACATAAGTTATTGGTCCTGATGAACTGTATCTTCACTCTGATAAATGGGGCCAAGACCTCAGTAATTCACTTTATTTTACATTATTTTTAAAGATTTTCCACCAGGAGAATCAAGTCGAACAGTCTAATCTGACGGTATCTGCAATTTCGAATAGTTGATGGTAACATTCATAGTTTATAGTGATTCTAATCCCATCCTCAAATGTTACAGGTTTGGACACAAATGTCAGGTTCATATTAGGTTTTAACAATAATTCAGAATGACTTGACGCCTTAAAGCTACTTATTTAAATGGGTCTCTGATATGAAATTAATTAGGAAAAATCTTTTTTTGTTTTGTTTTATGGAAAACACAAGTAATGTAGGGGGCTTAATCTCCTAGCCTGGTTGACACCAGACCCTTCTCAGTTGTAAGTGAGAGTGGGTCTGGGCAAGCTTCATTCACAGCCCATTTCCAAAGGGGTGTCACCAACGAACGCCACTCAAATGCCTCTGGGCGCAATTGGATAGTCCTTCAACCAATCAGACCAACGATCCGGGTGGCATAGCAGCGACAGTGGCATCAACGGGTTGCTGCGCTTCAGTGACCGTCATGTTGAATGTAAACAAAAAGCTGCTCACCGTCGCTGCGCTATCGTCATCGTGTAAAGCCCACCTCAACGGTTGTGATTGGTGACTTGATTTGGAAAAATTGGAAATGGGTTTGAATGGGCTCTTGGCCAGACGGACTTGCAGAGCAAATCTCAAATTTGCCGGAAGTTAGTCAGGGTTTTCCCACGCTATTAATCTCCTGTAAATCCCTGTGAAATATAACTTCAGGTTTTATCAACAGACTCCTAATTTCTAATACTATTTGCAAGTTACGGCTGTAGCATAGTATAACTAATTATAAAATAATTTAAATCTGGGCAATGGGCCAATGAGATTAATTTCTTGTAAACTTTTGCTTAACATTTAAGCTTAACACACTCCATTTGTAATTTCACTTTTCTTTGGGAGGAAGTCTGTGGAACATATTGTCTATGTACAATATCAACATAATTTGGTGTATCTGCAAATGTCTATTTCATTCTTTGATCCCTCTAATTTTTTACTAACACTGCCTCTATGCTATTCAGTTGATTGATTGTATTACTGTACTTTAATTTTAAACTCCATTGTATTAACTTATCTAGGGAAGGTTCACTTACAAGGCCTCACCTTGTTCTCCATTACATATTCTTTAAAACTTGGGCTAGCTGTATTTGCTGCTAAATATAAATATAAAAGATTACCAACAACCAATGTTTTCAATTAATGACCTGATTATTCATTTAAATAGAGAAAATTGAGGAAAAACATAACAATATTATTCCAATACCATTTAAATCTAGTGTTGTTGTGTTTTTTTCAACAAACATTTTGCAAGAAAGCACTTTTTTGACCTGCAGAATATTCAAATCAAATTCTATAAGAGGTCATCTTTCAGAATAATTAATGTACAGTAATAAATCAAGGCAGCTATAACTTATAGACACATAAATGATATAGATCATGTCTTCAGCCCAGGTCTCCTACTACTCTTTTTAATCAGATTGTCCCCACCGAAGTGCCCTTTCAAATTCAAACACAAAAGAGGTGACTTAAAATAATTGATTCTGCTTTTATGTGGTCCATTATAATAATCGGAACCACAATTATGCTTTACCGAAATTCAATATTCTGCACAAGGAGAGAGCTAACCTTCATCTTTAATGCTAACTGGAAACTTGATCCTCAAAATGATGATATTATAGAGTACAACAAGAGCTTCAGTAACATTGTCAACACCTGCTACACCGTGTTTCTTCTCCTCTTGTACTTGTCATCTTGAAAATAAAACATAATATCACAAAGTGTGCTGGCCTAAAGTATTTAACATAACGAAGAATGCACATGTAAAATGGTTATTTTATTTAAACTGTAAGTGATACAAGCCGTACCGTTTTCTGGAGAGAGTTTATCGTAGGCATCTTCATAGATGTAGTTGCGTCTGATGGTGACACTGATGCCATCAGGGAATGGCCCGTCCCCCTGCACGTCCCGTTTGTCAGCATAGATTAACCTCTGGAAGATCTACAAGACAGATGTTAGCCCAGTAGCAGGGTCAGTGACAAATCCTTTCAGTTGTAAATGTTTTTAATTAATTTATTTAATTCTACTATATAACATGTATCCTTTGATCAGCTTTTTGGCATGTTATGCCTTTTTTTGTACTTTCGAGCAAAAAGCAACATAAGACTGGTGATCATATACACTTAACACAAACTACCTCTATCCAAAAGAAAGGCACCACCAACCAATCATAAGTAGAATCAAGGCAGGTGTCTGGGGCGAATTTTAGACACAAATAAATCACAGGGACCTTATCTGTAAGCTCGACTAGCTGGTAATGATATACTAACATGACAGATGTACCCACACACCTGACTAGACATCAGTTGGAAGTTTGCCCAACATCCTGTGGATAATACTGGCAGAACTAATCATTGTTACCCAAATGGCTTCCCTAATGTATAAACAGTACACATAATAGTTCATAATACTTCAAAATAAGATGAAATACTTCATAATAAAACTGTATAGCTTTTATCAATTTACTACCCATGTTTAGTCTCACAGCTTTTTATACGATTGGAAAAAATATGCAGCACCATTATGGTCTACTGTAGCACTGTTTCCCTTCCAAAATAGGATGTCAAATGGATAATTGCATGCATTTTTAGCATATACAAAATGTCGATAATATGCTTATCGGCAACAATGCAATTCTTCGGAGAGCTCTGCAATACTCAGTCCTCATACACCAAACAAACATGTTTTTTTGTGGTTGTGTATGGGTAACAGTGCATCACCTTGACTCGCTCTTCGAAGGGAACCACGAAAGGGAGCTCTGTGAGGATGGCCAGATGTCTCTCTTCCGACACAGAAAGCTGTGGCGGCTCTAAACCAACTGCAGAAAGACAGAAAAAATATCAACATGTTAGAGCATTTCCTGAACAGTCATTCTCTTTCTCCCTTTGTCTACCACCCAAACATTTTACAGGCAAAATGAAAATAAATTTTATTTTATGTTAACTTTTAACAACTATCTGAAGATTTATTATTGCAAAGACCATAATGTATTTAGGACTAAAAATGTAATTTACTTTCACGAGGCAAAACATTTGGTCCTCTTCACTGCACTCCATTTTTTTTTTACGTCAATTGAAGTTGAACGAAAATCAAACTGATCAAAACTAGCACCCAAAATTGTAGTCCAATATTTTGAGTGTGGTAATTACTTTTCCAAACACATTTAGACATTCACATCTTATGATAGTTCTATCATAGATTGTTTTTTATTTAATAAGAAAATATCATGTTTATCTTGGCTACTGGGCCTTCATCATTACTAAGTGACATTGACACATATGAAGGTTATTTTGACTTCCTGGTCAGGTCCAACTAAAAGTGGACAGGAATTTATCTGACAGGGATTAAAAGCTTTGCTCAGGGAAACTTTATCTGGAAGAAACTTCCCAACATCAGGTGTCCTCTGCGTGTAAAACTCATCTAACAGTATCATTACCTTCCTCACTGCTAAGCTCTGTAAGTAAGACCTAGTCCACCGTTTATAGGCCAGCCATTAAAGACATTTCCATCCATCCTACACCGTTTTAATTAACCCAACTGTGAGCTGCCGGGCTCTATCCATTAAGCTGATGTTTGTTTTGTATTAAACTCTGGGTTTAGACTGTTTAGCCAACACAAAAAATTGCCACAAAAGCTAAACCGCTCTTCACCCTCCTCAGTTTGCGTCCACTGCAGCTCAATTATTCTGCTCAATTAGTCAATCTGATCTGCATTTTCCCATCAGGTTTCCATCTTTGAGGAGAAATATGGCCTCTGAGTGGTCAATAAGTTGCTCATTCATCAGCCATGGGCCTGTCCATTTAAGGAAATGAGAAAAGGCCAGACAAACACATGGACCAGATGTGGCTGAGTTCATCAGGTACTTTCACACTAATTGAATTTATCCCATACAGCCTGTGAGTGGGATTAGGCAGATCATACACACATTGTTATCAGCTTGTTTTCACACCATACTTCACAGAAACCTGGGATGGCTCAAAGTGAGCCAGATGAAGCCCTGCCTGCGTCAGTGTATTTTCCTCTGAGTGCCTAATTGAGTCAATGAGGAGAAAATGTGGTAATATATCTAACAGAGAAGGTTAATGACTTTTCTGAGTTTTATCTCTCCCCCCCCTTCCTGTGAAAGAAATCTTTACATTATAAGGCTTTTTTTTAGGGCACTTGTTTAGGGAGAATCATGTTCTAGTCCTACATCGATGGACAGTTCAATTTGCACCCTAACTGCTTCCCTCCATTTACTATAGATTGAAACTAAGGAAATGACTCCTAGCTTATTAGCTTATATGAGAAATAATATCAATGCACAGCTCCATAGGATAGGAAAAGCAAACATGGAGAAGGTGACTTCGGACAGCAATTAGGACGATTTCCTGAGCTCTTTTTCAAGCTGAAACAAGCATTACCGTATATCATTCGAAAAATTGTATTCACTGCCAATGAAGTAGCTCTGTGTTGTATACCTATACGACATCCATGAAGTTGGTTATTAAAGTTACACCTGATTAAAATACTGCATAGAATATTCTATGACACAGAAAATTGCCCTACATTTTTTTTTCTAAAGGTCTCAAAAGGTTTTTAAATGTTTTACCTGCCATATTTGTTTGCAGACTTAACAGCAAAACTTTTTCTTTCAAATTCCATTGGGCTACTCAAAGACCCACATTTAACTAACATTATATTTTTTTTTTGCTATTGCTTTTTAGATCAAAGTGGATTTGTAACAACAAAAAACTGTTAACATATTACACTACCATCAAGTGTTGACTGAAGTGGTCCAATGCGGCCCATCCTTCGCGTTCTCCACACATGTCTCGCAGAAGGGACGTACAACTGGGTGACCTGGAGAGAAAAGAAGACATCAAAGCTCTGAATATCCTCCTAGATAAAAAAAAAAAACAGCAGCCTTCTTTTAAAACACCCCTAAAACTTATTTTCATAAACTTTTGTTCCTGATTGTTAATTAATATTGTTTGTGGTTATTTAAATGGTTTAATCTCTGTGAATCCCTTTGTAACTTTGTGCTATATAGATTGCAAATAATTATTACTAATTTATTAAACTGGATAATTAATCAACCAATCATACAAAGTGGTGTGTGGATGTCTGTCCTGCCTCTCTTACCATTTACTTCTCTGCTTAAAAAAATATTTTAATGCGCATAAAAGAGAACATAAAAAGGCATAAAAAGGCTCAAATCTGACATATCACATCCAACAATGAATACACAAAAAACCTAAACAGCTGTTATGACAGTCAAGTACCTTATCTGCGCGGATGTTGACCTCCTCGGAAAGCCAGTGACCTGCTGGACAGAAGGGTCGTCTAATGTCGCGAGCTTTCACCATCTTCACCAAGTTAGTGATGACCTGGGTAGTAGATCACACACAGACAGACAGGCACCCCCATACACACATCACATTAACATCTCTAACTCAGGCAATTATATCCCCACAAAATCCACTTCATTATAAGATTAAGAAATGTACACTTTAAGTACTTTTCAGAGTGGAAAACACAACACAGATGATAAAGAGGTTTCTCTGTGTATAGGCTGTTCAACAGGATGAGGTGCCTTCGCTTAGAGAGGGAAAAAAAGCAATTTGAGAATTCAGCCATTAGTACGCCATTTATGGGGAGTATAAAAGAAAAACGATCTGAGCCTTCCCTCAATGTCCAGCCCTGTTAATTACTGGCGAGGTCTGCTGACATCAGCCATCAGAAAGAGAATGCAAAAGACAAGGCAGCATTGGTTCACAGCACTGCAAGCACAAGCATGGCTCTTGACTGGCCTGCCGACGGCTCAGGATTACAATAATATTTCAATTTGAAGTTATGTTGTGACTTTGTAACATGCACAGAGCCATTTCAGGTGACCATTAATGTAGGCTACACTGACAATCTGTACTCTGAAGTGATCCGTTTGCTTTTGTCTCAACTATTACTTGCATGTGCTTGAAAAGTTATTAAAATATGCAGATCTGTGATATAATCAATGAAAATCCATTCTCTACAAAAAATAAATCGTTTTTTGAACAATGTCTACCTGGCACAATTAAAAATTAATATCAACTTTTCCCAGCAGGATTTCGGTCCAGGATTAGGACTGAAAACCTTAGAGTAACACATTTACCGGGCAAACTTTTAGGTTTCAGCCTCCTTCGACTGGACATAATGGGGGTAGTCCTGTCAGACATCCGCTATATAACCTCCAGCAGGTCATTGCATGGAGATTCATTAAGGGAGCTGTTATGTCTGCTATAACAGTTACAGCCAGTCCATTTCCATATAATACCCAGGCTAGATTATTTCAATCGAAATGTTCTTTTCTAAAGCACGTAATTTTCATAGAGCGACAATCAATGGCGGCCAATCGCTGCGAGGCAACCAGTGTCCGCAATAATGGCAAGTGCAAAATGCTGTAAAAGGCGCGTGGCGATGGGTTTGGAGCAGGCCTACCCCTTGACTCTGGGAATGAATAAGCATTCCTTAATTAGCCCATCAGGTTAAGTGCAAGCCTTAATGGGCCTTTCCCAAACTCCGGCATGACATCGTTCTCCAAACATAGCCAAGAAGAAAGTTCCATTAGCAATATTAATACAAGCTTAGTTGATCATTTTCATTCAATTAACTTCTTTCAATTAAATAGATAGCTCGACAATGGAGGTGATAAAAGATGGGGAGGGACGGCTGATGACACGAACCAAACATTAGCGTGTTAGGGGTCAGCAGCGTTAAACCGACTGTAAATCCCACTGTTCAATTTGGAAAATGCATTTCCCCTGCTCCCCACTTCTTTAATGGGTTGTTTTAGCTGACAAGAGGCCTTTGAGCAGATCTTTTATGAAAATTCCCGATGTGCTCTTCGCGTATTTGCCACCTTTTACAGAACGCCAGTGTTAACTTTTAAATCCTTCTGTCAAAGACTTACAGCCAAAAACAAAGATGCTTTATTACCGTTTCCTTGATAGAGAATGGAGGGAAGGAAAGGGGCAAATTGGAAGGAAGATGTGGAATGGGAAAAAGAGCCGAAGAGAATGAAGTTAATACTGTTTTCTGCCTCATTTCTTCTGGGTAAATAACCAATGGATGACCTCCATGGCAGCGCTCCACCTTGTCTTTGCCTGCTCATGCATACATGCTTGATTTCCACTAACACAGACAACGCATTAGGTCACTATACGCTGAATGCACAGAGGGGCTACACAAGGATTACCCCATATGTGTCACATTTCATGATTTATGATCTTAGGTATGAACAGAATCAATCTGAAGTTTTTTTTGTAAATGTTACATGTACATTTTTGCCATAAGAATGAGACAATGGTAGCCTAGAAATCTAGACGCACCCTTGCGGCAGCAAATTTAATTTGCAGCCAGGGGGGTCTAGGCACTCTCCGTTGACTTGCGAGCTGGAAAAACCAAACTCTAGTCAGGCCAATCACATCGTGTATAGAGTCGGTGGGCGGGCTTATGGCTCCTGCTGCTGGGAACAGCGGTCTTCTGGAAGACTCGCGGAGTTAAGCTTTTCTTTGAGGAAAGAACGGCACTGAAATCATTCTTAAAAAAGGAAGATGTGTTAATGAGTTTTGCCGACCGGATACGGCAAAAGTTTAATCTATCAACTACCTTCGCTACCTTCTTCGTTGCTCTGCCTGGTTCTAGCGCTATCCTATTACGTGCAGAGGGAATTTGAAAGACAACCATTTATCCCGCCCCTCGGATTGAGCCCTGTCAATGGTGAGTTCCCAGACCCAACATCTTGATGTGGGTCTGGCTTGTCAGGCTAAGACAATGGTTCAATGAACAGGAAGAATTCTCTGTGTGCATCTCACTACTCAAAACTTCCAACTTCAGTTTTCATCTACTAAGCAGACTTCTGTGTGTTTTTGAATTGACAAAGTGTGAGTATGCGCGCAAACACACATTGACAGTGCAGCCTCCCAACCCCTCCCACCATAATCCCCATGCTGAATTAAAAGACAAAGCAAAGAGAACAAGAGATAACCAAGTTTTAAAGTGATACAGTGTAGAGTGTTGTTGTTTCTTTAATACTGCATCAGTTTTGACAGCACTCCCCAAATAGAAATCAAGTAAGCAATTTGTGGGCAAAAACAAGATTATTTTATCATCAACTTAATGCTGACAAATGCAAAAGTCTAAGGATCCATTATTTTTACTTAATGTCAAGATTGGACTGAAGAAAAAAATTCAGTTGCATGCCAGGTGTGATTACCAAACATCAGTTATTTGACAAATATGAAAGAGACTGCACATTCAGCTGTAACGTGCAGGTAGCTTAATACATCTTACCTTGAAGAGCTGTACCCAGCGTTTCTGCTCGGCCTGGATCCGCTGCTGAACCGCAGTGTTTGTCTTGACACCCACACTGCGGAAGGCAGCCATGTACTCTTCGCGGTGCTCTGTTTTGGTCTCGGGGTAGGCCAGCTTGATGATTCCCAGGCACGCGTCCCTCAGACAGCGAGACAGAGTCACCAGCTCTAACAGCGTGAAGGGCATCATGGAGGACTGCGTCTGACCTGTTGAGAGGGAGAATGTACTTATTGTCTTTTACAGATATTGATTTTCCCATTTACATGGTAGCAAGACAGCGTTTCACTGCTGAAACAACCGACAATGACAATATTATTTTTTGCTAAAATCACTAAATGAGGGAAATTGTACAGAATAAGCAGCTCCTGTAAGATGTGTCCACCAATAAGACATTTACACTATATCCAGCAATGGTTAATTTTTTTGACAATGTATTCATTTGTAAAACAAAAAAAATATATATTATGAATAAAAAGCTTAAGGGTGCAAAACAACTGGTAAAACAGATGAAAAAGTTTACTACCTTCCAGTTCATGACCGAAAAACTCGCTGTCGTGCACGGAAATAAGCGAGTGGGAGAAGAGAGAGCTGAAGAGATAGAAGAGGGGAATGATGCGGTTGGAGTCCTCAAACGACATGGGAGACCCTCGCGAGATTAGCTGTAGCAGCGGCACCATGGAGCTGAGGGAGCAGACAGAAAGGAAGAGGCTAAGTATGAGGCACGTACTGTACGTACACAATGGTACATTTGCCAATGATCAGATTTGAATTAGCTCACCCAGTGATCATTTTTGTTGTCATGGAAGTTATCAGGTACCAAAGATGCCTCAGGAAACGTGCATTGAAAGCTAAACTGTACAAAAGTCTGGAGAGAACAAAGAAGCAGAGTGACACATTTTATTAAAACATTTATTTTGATAAAGTATGCAGCTCTTATCAACAAGGCAACATGAGAGATATTTCAATCAGATGACACAATCAGTGTGAAGAACAGTAAAATTACTTTCCGTCAATCTGTCTGCTATGTTGAGATTGTTAAATTTGCCCTGTTAACCAAAGGACACAAGTAAAAGGGGAAAAAAATAAATGACACTGTTAACAAACATTTCCCTCATATAATTTTCTAGGCCTTTCTCTTCCATTTTATACCTTGTAAGGACCGAAAAGAGATTAAATGAGCCATTAAGCTTTATTTAGGCGAGGCACCTTCCATTAGTAAACTAGTTGCTGGCGAGGGTACCCAGCTCAGGTCATAAACAGCCCTCTGGTTTCCTGCTGGAGCCCCATTTAACTTAATGGCCAGGGGAGCAAGACAATGGAGGACGGAGGAGGAGGGGAAGCCTGGCCCTCGCTGTGACCCTGCAGCGACAGCATGCTTCCACACTCACAGTGAATTACATGATAACACTGAGGAGGGCCCACATACCTCCCTATAGTCGCTTTGCACTGAACGGCCTGTGGCACCAAGGTGTGAAGCTGCTCTTTGTTCAAGTGTATGTGTGTGTTTGTGTGTAGTCCTAAATTGCATGGCTTTTCACACAGAGGGTAAGTACAGGTGACAATAATGTGGTAAGTAAGCTAAAAGGCAAAATAAAGTGCCCTTGTATATAATAGGCCCTTGTTTAAGATTGACAGTGCTGACACCTATAAGGATGCTTGCATTTAATAGGACAGCATGGTGTATTCTCAGTAGAGGAGAGGAGTAAAGGTCAGTCGAGAAAAAGATCTAAGCGACAAAAAGAGAGAAGAAAGTACAACGAGAGAAAAAGTGAGTCCTATATTTGCTGCATATTCTCATCTCAATGTCAATGTTCAAAATCCCATTCAACCATTCAATCTACCAAAACTCCCCAAATGGAAATGAGCATTAGGAGCAGAGTGTCAGACAACCCACAATACAGCTTGAAAAATGGTTTGTGCCGAGCACACACCATCTGTCAGTACTACAAGGCTCAGGAGAGAAGCATGGAGTAGTGCTGTGGGCTCATAACAAGTGATGCGGGTGTTTGATTGAAATGGGAAACAAAGCACTAAATGCCAGCTGACATGCTGATTTACGGCCTGAGAGAACCCAAACCCCCATTTCAATCATGGAATGAACCACTAATAAACAAAGTCAAGACATCAAAAGGGGTTGCATGTGTGTGTGTGTGTGTGTGTGTGTGTGTGTGTGTGTGTGTGTGTGTGTGTGTGTGTGTGTGTGTGTGTGTGTGTGTGTGTGTGTGTGATAAGCAGCTTGATGAATCATACCCAGATCATTTCATTTTGCAGTAATGAAAGAATCTGTGTTAGGCAGAAGAAAAAAAACAGCAGAAAAAAACCCCAGCCATGCTGGAGTCAGATTTGATATCATATAGACTAAATGAGTGAGTTTCCACCTAAATACAAATTTGTTTTGCAGATTTCTGTATTAACATGATAAACATCATTATCTCACGACAACACAAAAATCACAGCAACCATTCAAAAGTAAATGAAGGACCAAAGCTCACTTTCATCAGAGCGAGCCCCGTTAGCAATGGAGTGCTACATTGGGTGAAACCAAACTATCAAAGTGAAATTACACCAAATATCCAACGCTAAACAGTTAAGATGAAATTAGACCATACCCACTTGAACAAACCTGGGCTAAGTACAATTAGCAAAGCAATCAAAAATCAATTTTGGTCCCGAATCATTGTACAGCTTTTAAGTTGTCCTTTTAAAAAGAAAATCATTTCATGAGACATTTTACATATTTATTAAAAAGGCAGTGTGCCGGGCTGGCTGGACGACTGACCAGCCTCTCTTTTTTTTGCTGTAAGAGCAGTAAATCAAGGCAGGGATGCAATTTGCTCCCCTTAGACTCTTGTAAAGCTATCCCATCCACTCCTGCAGTGATTAATCTTTCTCAGTGAGCTAATTATTTTGTACAGATATCCAATAATGATGGAAGACGAAGGGCATGATTTATGGTAAAAGCGAAGAGAAGGAGGAAGCCGTAAAAAATTAAGGGGAATGGGCGATATTATACACTGAAATTCCTCTAAATTCTGTTTAACCATTTGTAAGCAATGCTTCAAAATAACTAGTTGACCATTGGACTTTAGCATCACATGTCCAGTTATTTATTACTGAGGAAGCTAATTTATGTTTATTCTTTTAGTTTTGGGTATGTTAAGGCTTAAAAAGAAGTAAGATGTGTTGTAAACGTGATATGAATCTTAATACATCTACATCCCCACCCACACATTTACATCAACTGGCAGCACTGGTTCACTAACAATTAACTAGAGCAGGTTGACCATCCATGAGGCTCAGTCTGGATCACCCCCCGTCAGTAAATGCACCATCCACCCCCCCACACCACCTCTGACATCCTGGCCCTAATGTAATCAACCTGAGAAGGGGTAATTGCCCTCATCCAGAACTGACAGCTTCCCTGACATCCCTGATTCCTTTGCCGGTTGTAAATGCCAGTGGGTGCGGACCACTGATAACTGCCTGCCTCACTTCACCGTTATTTACATTACTGCTTACAGCGCGGAAACACATAAAGACACAGTTTTCCTCTCAATCAGGTAAGTGTGTAAACAAGCTCTCTGAACGCAAGGCTGATCTCGACAAGACGTGTAAAATGTTATATGAAATAACAATGAAAAAGGCTTTACATTTGTTTTCATGTTATGTTTTGATTCAGAAACACCTGCTTTACGATGCAGGGCTCCAGACTGCGACCAAATGATCACATTTTGCGACCAAAATTTGAGAGTGTGCGAGTGAATTTTACATCCAGTCGCACATGTGCAACCAGTAAATTTGCCCCCTTTTTTTCATGTTAAAAGTTGAAATTTTGGTACCTGAGAGCGCGTAAGGAAGCTTATCTGTCCTCTCTGAAAATTGACAGAGAGCAGAGCTCTGATACAAACACACACCCTCGCACACACGCAGAGCTGCAGACGATGCGAACTACGTCGGCTCTGCAGTTTTGTTGAAGTCACAGTGAGTCGCGGAAATGCAGATAAAGCGGTTTCAAGTGTGGTTACAGTTTTTCATAACTTCACGCAGACAGCGTTTGCTGCGATATGATATTAATGACGAGCCAAAAGCGGTCGCGGTGCTGTTGATGTTACGCTTCCTCGGAGACGAGCAGCCAGGCACAACAGTGGTTTCAATGCCCTGGTGACTGACTGACAGGCTGAGGCTGTAAGGCAAGGCAACTTTATTTCTACAGCACCTTTCAGCAACAAGGCAATTCATAGTGCTTTACATGAAACATTAAAGAGCAATTAAAAACAGTCATGATGAAAATAAAACAGGCTAAAAAATAATATACAAATACAATAATAAACAAAATATATATATATATTTTTTTACTGTCATGACAGCGATGGGGCTGTCAGTTTAACTTATATGTTGCATCTTCAAAAGTGACACTGAATTTGAAATGGCACATTGTAATTTCTGCATCTATTATCAAAGTATTTATTAGTAATACAGTGGAAATTAGTAGAAATGTGAATATTTGGTTAGCATGTTGATTTACAGTGTGTGCCCCTAAATTTTCTGGTTGTGCCCCTAAAATTTTCAGTTGGGGGCCACTGTGCTCCTAGTGAAAAAAGTTAGTCTGGAGCCCTGCGATGAGTTGCACCTTGGTTACAGTTACTATATTTAAAATAGCAAAAGTGTTTTATTGAAATTAAGGAAGAATGCCTTTCAATCTCTGCCTTTTTTGATGAAGATACATTATAAAGTTGTCTTGTCATTTGCATGATAAAGCAATAATGACATACTAAAAAGATCCTGTGTTGTTCTGTAAGGCCTTTCAGGTTCTTCCTAAAAAAATAAACCCATCAGATTTGTGTATTTTTACCTGACTTTTGGCACCATGAGGCGATGCTGAACCATGAGTGTGTGACAGATGGATGCCATCATGGTGAAAACCTCCTCGCTGGCCGAATCCCTCCACACCAGGTTCAACAGGGCGTTAGTCTGATGCTTAGTGTCCAGCTTGTGGACACACTCTTCTGTGATCAGCTGCACAGAGATTCTGCTGTCATCCTGATAGAAAAGGAAACATGTGGGTTAGACGACTGGAAAAACAAGATAAATTGTCATGCTGCACCAGCACATTAATAAGTATTTGTGACAAAGTAAAGAAATTAAGTAAAAATCACAGTTTAGTTTATCATAAGGATTTGGTCGATTAATAACAAAAATTTCCATTTACATCAATTGATTGTAACGGTTACCAGTGCTCTTCCCCTGATCTTGGTAAACCATTACCATTTTGTGTGTAGGTATATGTCCATGTGTATGTATCATACCTGCTTGGGTGTTGGATGGATGCCACTCTCATCGTCATCCTCTGAGTCACTGGTAACTTCAGGCCTGCTGCTGCTCTCTGACACGGGCAGCAGCGGCAGTAGTGTCTGCAGAGCCCGGAGGTACAGCAGGAGACCCTCCTCTGACAGTGAGCCTGCCAACACACGCCCATCACTATTAATGTTTACACCATCATATCTTCATCTCTATAAATCAAAGTTTATACTTTAAATGAGTCATATATACAGAGTGTACGGTACAAACATTGGCCTTTGTGCACACCTCTATACTATGCCACCCACCTAAGCAGTTCTCCCCTGCAGAGAGGACAAAGTAAAACACCCACGGTGCCCGGCTCTGTGCTGCTGAGGAGGAGCCGATGGTGGCCCGGAGGGAGCTCAAGAAGGCCTCGAATGGAAACGAGAGACGGATGTCCGACAGTGCCGGGATAAAGAAATGAAAGATCTGCTCGGTGAACGGTGCAGAGATAAACTCCTCAGTAAAGGCTGCAAATACAAACTGCCTGTAAGACGACAAACAGACATTAGACAAGTTAACGAATTGCATGCTAAGGGTACCATGACATGTAAAAATAAAATTAAAAAAAGGCATCAAAATACTGTATGTTCATATAGATATAAGCTAAGATGGTAGGGTGTTCTAACATCACCCTGCTCTTTCTGCAGCGTGAGTGCTCCAATATTGTGTCTCCAAACAGAGCTGCTTTGTGTGGCCCAGTCACACACATCTGGTGGGCCAAGTCAGATAATTAGCTGTTAGAGTCAGTGTGTACACAAGTTTCTCTCACTCCCGCCTTGCTTTTCTTCAAAGAAGAAAAGAAGTTGCCTGTCGTTTGTTATTAAGAATGTCTGAAACTGAGAGCAAACAGCCTGATATTCTGCACCCTGGCGAGCGACCGAGTCTAGGGGCCTTTTATGGCTTGTTGTAAATTGGTCTCGAGAGCAATTACTGTTTCACCACTGACTAGAGGGGACAAAAAACTGCTGGAGTTTGTCTTATCAGTTTAATGGATGATTTTTTTAAAGAATTCACAAGGGACAAAGACTTTCCTTTCCTGCTATCATGCCATTGTCTTTTTTTCTGTACTCAAAAAGCAGCAATTTGGTAGGTCTGCAAACATCACTACATTTGAATGTATTAATACATTCTTATCATCCTATTATGTGACACTATTAATTGTCATAAGAGGGAATTTTCTTTAGTCCTCCAGAGAAAAGTCACAGAACAAGGTCAGCAGTGCAGGAACTAACCAAAAGTCTGTTGCTCGTGGACACTTTAGCAGAAGATGTACCATCTTTCAAAGTATTTGCTGCTAGTTCTGTTCATGTTTGATTCCGTTTTATCAGCTTTTTATTTTTTTAGCAACTTCATGTTTTTTGTGTAAGCCACTGCTGCAGCAGCAACCTCTGAAATTACCTCTCAAGTGCTAAATAGAAGGAAAATTTGTTTATAGTGGAGAACTAAGTAAGGGTGACCCTAATGAATACCTTAGATAATAGTCTACTACTTAATATGCCAATTTGTCATATTTCTTTAAAAATACATAATTTATTTTGGCTATTGAAATTAAACTTGGCATGTACATTCTGCAGTTGAATTTTGCACACTGCCAAAAAGAAAGCTCCTGCCACTATCTGTATCCCTGATCTAACAGTTACTTCAGTCTGGTGCTGTACCTTGCGCCAGTTGTGCAGGAGGAGTAGTTAAAGTGCAGAGGTTTGAGGATGTGCTCCAACAGTGTGCTTGCCATAGGGATAGAGGGAGAGTCACTGTACTCCAGACTAGAAGGGAGCCTGTGATTCACAAGAATATACAGCGACCTGTAGTATCCTAAAGAGAAAGCACAGAGTGAAATTAAGATTCAAAGATGATGTTAATGTTATATGTGATATGTGATGATGTTATAAAACATCTACTAATATATTACACACTTTACATAAACATAAGAATCAGTAAATGTTCCTGTTTGCAGTGTGGAAGTAAGAATTAAAGAAAGTCAACAGTCAGCCATTTGAGCTTTTCTCAGTGATACACCAGATATAACTTGCTCTTAAAAACAGCATCAGATAAAGTATTATATATAATGAGAATGTAAAAGGAGAAGCAAGGATAACCTGCAAAATTATTTATATTTTATATGTAAAAGTTGGGTTAGCCAGTTTGCATGGTTAGTTATGCTTTAAGACATTGGAATGCAGTTGACATAGTGCCAAAAATGAAACAAGATGCTTTGTGTTGACAAGTATGAATAATTTCAAAAGTGTATTTGAAATGAGTCATACTTCTGGGAAAATGTAAACACTATGAGATGTACTTGACCTGTGCACAGCAGAGTAAAGACTCAGGTGCCACTCAGAGCAGGAACTGCCCATGTGCAGATAAAAATAATCCAACACATTTTAGACCAATTTATATTGACACACATTCACCATCTCTTTACAACCCTTGATGTTTGACAATTAGGCCTTAAAAAGGTTTATTTGTGTCAGTGCTACAGTTCACGCTGGAATAAGTTTGCAATACTGACTTTTTGAATCCTCCACAAAACTGACAGCAGACTCAACAACAATACATTTTGCAAAAATCATGGACAAGACAATAATGTCAGTTCTGATTTTATTTGACTTACCAGTCTGTACCATATAGTGCAAAATCTGCTCAAGTAACGAAGCTACATAGTTAGCATCTGGAATAACAGGAAGATAGGTTTTCTCTGAAGAAAAGATGTCTAGCATCCGCATGGGAACCGTCACATTTAAACTGTCATCCTTGCAGTTCTGTAGAAGTCTAGGGAGACATAAACAGGGACACGTGAGATGGTACAGTAACAACAACTGCAGCTTTCTTTGGTATTTATGCATGATCCAGCACCCAAAAATATGAATTCATTATTTATTTTTTAAGTACTGTACCTGCAGCAGAAGCCTAAAATCCTCTTGATCTGAAACATACATGTCTGTCTCTGTGGGCCCACCAACAGCTTAACAAACTGACCGTTGTGTTTCACCAGATTCTGGCACAACCATATCTTGAACATACAAACAGACACAATTTGTAAGATCTACATTTGACATCTGGCAATAATGGCATCTGGGAAACAATCAATATGCTTGTAATTGAAGAGCATCAAAGGCATATCAAATTCTCACCAATTTATGTGCGTCCACACTCTGTCTGTAGAAAAATATGAGTTGTCTTGATAAGAGGCAGAGACCAGGACCGTCCAAGACATGCAGAGCTCCCCCTCCGTGCGTCTGGCTGACACACTCGTCAAATCTGGCCCTCTGGATGGCATACTGGAAGAAAATGTTCTAAGGTCACATGTTGCAAATGCTTTGTGTGCACAGACTTGTTTGAATAATATCACAAACATTACAAGTTTACAGAAAAGGTAAAGCTACAGTAGGCAGTTTTCAAAAAACGCCCGAATGTGAACTACAGTGAGACCTCCTCCAGCCACTCCCATCAGATGAGCATGGACATATGCACCGGAACTAGTCATCTATTTCATCCCGATGCCGTTATATAGCAGCAATTCTATGAGAAACACCGTCCTGTTTTCTTTGTAAAGCCCTTTGATATGACATACTGTGCTTTGAGGCTCTTACTAACTACAGAAACATGCTGTTGAATTAGCTGCAGCCATGAGCTATCTTAGCAGAAGGCTAAACTAGCAGCTTGTCTGCTGCGTTTACGTTTTCTTTCCCACCGCCTTCGGCGTCTCCCTTATTTGGATGGCAGCAGTAGGCAGTGCGACGTTTTCAGCCTCTGATCCTCGTAGCAGGGTGCTAACATCCAAACAAGGACACACCGAAGGCTTAGTGAGAGGAAACTAAATTAACAACAACAAAATTAAACCGATATTCGTGCTAGGCTAAAGGCTAACCCCAGCAGACAAGCTCTCCGGACTGTTTTCAAAGCAAATGTTCGCTCCCTGGACATAAACTGGACTAAATTTTTACATAATTCTGTTCCTCTATGTACTGGTTATAGATGGTTGACAAAAGAGTCTCTCTGATTATAGTTTAGCCTTTAATTAGCTGCAGCCCTGAGCATTTGGCCATGGTTAGCAGAACTTTCACTGAAGGGACGTGCATGTTCTGCATTTGCAGAACAGCTAAAAGGAATGCTCTCTCTGAAATTATCTGTGATTGGCAAAAGTCAAATATTTTCTAAAGCCTTAAAAAAAACAGTGCCAATGAGGAGGTGCAGAAGTCTAGTTTCTCTCTTAGACCACTTGAATTACAATATGCTGAAAGATTATAATGGAATCTTTGCCCAACAGCGTCAAAAATAAACTGCCTACCACAGGTTTTAGTGTGTGTAAACAAATGGTTAAACCTTTAGAATTTCATCAAATTGCCTAGTTGGGCCAGTAGGCCAGAGTAAATATTTTCAATGGCTCAACAGGCAAGAAAATAGTACCATGTCTTAAAAGATAGCATAGCCAAATGTTATATGACTAAGCAGATACAAGTATTGTCTCTCTTTTATTATAAAACATGACAAAGTCTGGCTTCCATTTTTATCCACCAAGCCAAGACAGTAATCGGCATCAGATATTTTGTCACTTATCTGCTCTTAACAGGCTATGGTCACGGTCTTATCATGAGCACTGAGTGTGTGTTTCTGGTAACTATCAGCACTTGTTTGCACCAGGCGAGAGAAAGTTGTCTTCTATGTTAGGGTGTAAAGTCGACACTAGAGGCCTTGTAACTACTAGTTAGTTAGTGACTAAATTACCTATTAAGATTTGTGGCACCATGACTACTGGGGAGTAACCTAACTAGTTTGGACATAAAGTCATAACCAAGGAAAGTGGCTAATCAATGATTAAAGATAGAGTTCCATTGTCATGGTTAATGTGCACATTAGCTTTCTGGCTGGCATGAACAACTAGGCATTTTAGCACATTGTAGTAAGCTAAATCGATATTGAAATATCATAGCAATAAATTAGGTCTTTACTGGATTACTGTGTTGCAAAATGACATACATTAATGAGAAAAAATATTCTGTGTGGCAGAAAAACTGCTATTTTACAGCATAACAGTATAATTCTGTGACATTTTATGATTTGAATCTACCTAATATGTGTAACTATTTAGTTGTTACTTAGAGTTATGTTGTAAATTATCTCCGTGGTGCAACCACTTTTATTTTAGAAATGCATAAATTACAAGTTAGTAGTAATTTACATTAAAAGGCTAAGTTTGAACTTACACACAGCTGGTGCAACATGCTGCTGAGGTCTGACAAATGAACTAACTTAAAAACTTAACTTGCTTTGCTGATGAAATTGTAAAAGATCAATCTTTTTTTTCCAAAATGTCACTTCCACAATTAAAAGACAAACAGTACTTTTAACCATATCTACTCATCCTAACTAAGTGGTATCTAATATGACCAAGCACAACAGAGAAGCAAAAATAAGTGTATTATAACTTAGTTAGTGAAAAACAGTAAGATAAATAAAAAAAATGTTTTTACATTGACTGACAAATTAACTAGTCCCACACATTTGGTAAATCCTTATTGTCAAGCAAACTGTATTCATAGGCTGCAAAACTAAAATAACTGAAAAATCAACCACAGCAAGTAATTATCATCAGACTTTCTGATTTGATGTTTGAGCACCCTTTGCCAACACAGATGTGCATTCAAACAGAGGCCCAATTTAGATTTCTGAAGCCAGATACACTAACTATACCTTGTTCCTAGATTTACTCTATTTCAGAAGTTGTTGTTTTACTCCACAACAATAGGTTAATAATACAGCTAACATTTCTGATGCAGAACTAAATATTTGATTCTGAAGGTAATATATGAAATCTTAAAAACAGGTCTGTAAAGTTCTTTCAGACTTACCTGTCGTTTCAAGTCCTGGTAGCCACGTATGTAGGACTGAATGATAATGGCATTCTTCAGTCGTTTTCTTTCATCCTAAGTAATAAAAGAACACACTTTAGAACACATCTTCTTTGACCTTACTCTTTTGAACTGCATGCATTTTCACTTAAATTGGTAGTGCAATGCAGCGGAAGTAAAACTGAATTCTAATTGTAGAAACATCAATGGATCCTTCAAATAAACACATAACAGACAGAAACATTAAAACATTAAGACCTGCTTTAGCTTGTGAACAAAGCACTGCACAAACTTGGTTAGCTACCTCTCTTTTTCTTCTTTCTTCTTGAGTACGGTGCAGCAGAGAGGCTTTCTCCTCCTGAAAAACAACACAAGAGAAACTGAAAACACTTTAAACAATAACATACTTTGTGATTATTGCTAAGCACAGATATGTGAGAAATGCGACTATTTTTTACCGAATAATTTGACGCTGCAAAAAGTCAAGACACTTACCTTTTTACTTGCTCCTCCAAGTGATACCTTGGGTCTTGTCTTGAAATCTCCCTCAAAGCTAAACATTGTTAGATTTTTCCCATTGACTAATTTAGAGGTTGCCACGAATTTCTGTAAGAGAAAATGAAACTGAAGTACTTATCTTATAATGGAGCAAAAACTGAAACAAAAATGACCTAACGACTCTTCACTTGGCTCCAATTTAATATTAGTAATACAAAGTTTATTTAATATAGCACCTTTTATAGAACAAAGTCACAATGTGCTTCATAAGAGTAAAATTGTTAAAACAAAATAAGACCAAGAAGTAAGAAGAACGAGCAATGAAAAAGAAAAACAGTAAAATAAAACTTAAAAACAAACAAAATTACAAGTAATTCGCCTAATTGAGCATAACAGCAAATACCTGCGTTTGCCATTTGTGATTTGTATGTCCAAATAAAACAGTCACGAACGTAAATGTGGGACACTTTTGAACGACAACTCGGAAGGTTAACTTCAGCTAGCTAGGTATCGGCTGACAGCTTCAGCTTGGCTGCAACAATAGTTAGCTGGCCGGTTAACTTAGCTAGCTAATGACTCAGCAGCTGTCAAGAGCTAAACGCTGCTGTTCACGTTATCTGACCCCAAGCAGCAACGGAGACACCACATAACAAAACATTTATTGATGATATGTCGCAGTACTGATTCATACGTTTGTGAGAAACATGATTTTGTTGACGTTAGCACTGCAGCTAGCTAGCAGAGCAGCTAGCTAAGCACTCAAGAGAGGCTAACTTTACGGGGGGTGTATTCCTATCCGCATGTCCTTTTTGATATCGCTCATATTACAGGACACTCATCTGAGAATTAGAATCGTTTACCTTTGGCTTTTGAATTAAGGTGTGAAACGGGCACAATAACTCTGAAAAGGCAGATTAGGTTAATCCAAACGTCAAGTCTTCTTTCCCTCCTCTCTCTAGAAATCAACACAACACAGGGAACAGCCAACTTTACTGTTTCCGGTTCCTGCAATGTCAGGGAGCTGGTTGGACAAAAAACATGACAATCATATCCGACTTAAACCCGCCTCTCACCTAAATGCATTGAGAAGGTTCTGTGACCAGTAATTTTCAAGATCATAGAGGAACTCCACATTAAGTTATTGGTTTAATAATCTATTGTATTGTATTTGCACTGTATACATAATCACATAGATGCCTGTTGGTGTGTAATGTTAATACAGATGTTTTTTCCAAGAATACATAATACACTTTTTCTGCTCAAAGCTAGATAGGCTAAATGCATCTCCTTGAAGTTAAAGGTTATAGATAAAACTATAGGAAATAAATGGAAGGACTGTTTATTAGTGAGCCTTTTGAAAAATTCTACTCTGGGGTGTAATCAAACATCTTTGATGCGAGTGCCCACGCCACACCAGTGACACAGTATATAGGACTAATCAGTCATCTTTTACTGACTCAATAAATGTTTTCATAGGACCCTTGTTACACAGCTGAATAACCTATTCATGAATACCAAAATAAAAGGTTAAGGTTAAATAATATTTACAGTTGACAAAACAATCTCACCACTAGGGCTTTTCTAAAGCTTTCAAACAGACAGTATCACACAGTAGATGGAGTTTTCTTGGTTGTCATGGAATTGTAGATGTTCAAATTTCTCTTTTTCTGAGGAGTTCAGAGACTTCTAGTCTATGTTGGCCAACCAACATTTAATTACATTTACATTTAGCCTATGTAGGGGAAATGTTGATTTCATATCACTGAACGAGAGTTTTGATTTACCATATTTCATTGTTCATCTGAATTGTTGCATATGTGTAATAGTAGTGTGATATTTATTCCCATCAGGTGACCATAGGAACATTTTCTTCATCATTAATGCAGATTTACTTTTTGAAATACAGATAACTAAACTAGTCAAATACAGCCCAAACAACAATGGCCTGCCAGCCTAGGGGGAAAAAAAACAACCTTCCAACCAAATCTTATACTTAACAAGTGAAAATGACATGTCTTGCCAATGTTACGCTGAACTCACACACAGTTTTGCAGATTAAAACCACTCTCTGCATAACTGTTTTACCAAAGTTATGTTTACACTGCCCTAACAGCTCTAGTATATTGGGATTGCTACGGCAAGGCTTAACTGTAGAACTATCTAGGGGTCCATGATATATCGACTCACTATCGTTATTGCGATATCACGTTGCACAATATTATATTGAAAGTGTCGCGATAAGTATGCAATATTTTTATATTTATTTTTGTTGTTTCTAATATTTCCTGTTCTGTAGACATGCTCTTTATTTATTTTTTATACTGTACAACCAGTACATGTCCTGTTCTGTAGACATGCTTTTTATTTATTGTTTTTATACTGTACAACCAGTAAAACATGTCCTGTTCTGTAGACATGGTCGTTATTTATTTATTCACGTTTTACCAGTCCAATATGACAGTCAGTTGAAATAACCCTTGTGTTGTAAGAAAACTTTTTTTGTCATGAATCTATTTTGATGCGTTTTCCCATAAGTTTAGTCATTTTACATATGTTTAAAAATATCGAAATTAATATCGATATCGCAACATTCATAATCAATATCACATTTCGTCAATATCGTGCAACCCTAGAACTATCCTGTATCTCCTTTGTTAACTTTCCCTTCACTAGTTGTAAGCATTGATTTAACTTATCTTGCTGAACTTTTGACCCCTTATGAGCCTGCACACAGCTGGAGGACTCTGATTAAAGTAGCCTATTATATTTTCTTTTTCCTTATTGGATTTATCAATTTCTTCCTATTTGTATGTTGTTATGTTTTGTGCATATGGAAATGAAAACTATTTTTTTATGGCATCACTGGTGTGATGGTAATTTATTAGTGTTTTATTTAATTTTTACTTTTGTATTTTACTGATCTTTCTTTTTTTAGCTATCTTGATTTCGAAGCTTGTACGTTTGTTCTGAAAAGTATTACATACACATAAAGATGATAATATGATAAGTATGATGATTATTATTAACAGCAGTAGAAGAGGAATTCCTGTTTATATTGGTATGTATATATGTAACTGTCTGATCTCATGCAAAAGTCAGTCTTCAAAGATCTGATTCCAGCCAAGACTTTGCTGAATCATCATCAGTTTTCACACATATACAAAGGTTCTCATGTAAAATGGAATCTAATACAATAGCTCTACAAGAAAGCCAAATATTTCTATTTTTTTAAATGGGATGGACAAAGATAAGAAACATTTTTTTAAAACAACAACACAGGCCACCACCATTATAAATCAATACCTTTCTGACAAAGAGAAAATAAATCTCTACAGTCCAGCTTCCGTGCCTCTGCTGGGCTGGTTGTTTTACTTGACTAATAAAAGACCTATAGGGATGCATTCATTTCTTCACAGTCCTTCAATAATTTCTGTCAATATGCATTCAGAGTGACTTAAAAAGTGAGCTTTTTAAAAAAAATAAAACTGCAGGAGATTCCCAGATCCAAAAATGTTGATATAATGGTCAAGTCAAACAGAAATTAGTGTTTTAATATTACAGATATTTCTTTATTTAGTCATTATGTATGTTTTTTTTTCCGGAATTGCCTTTGGCTCATTTTTATGGGAATTAAAGTCCATACTAATATAGCAATTTGCTTTATATAGGCCTATTTGATACTGATTCTGATTTTGTAGCCAAGTAGCCTACTATATAGGATACATATTTTATTATTATTATTGTTGCAGTCTTTACTCTGTTTGTCAAAAAAAACGATGACTTATATCATCGGGCTTTTTATTTGCTGAACGAATAAAGGCTTTAAAAGCATCAGCATGAGGCACAGACAAATGGTTTCATCATTAAGATGGGTCCACATACTGTAGGTTTACAATGTTGAAGGCAACGAAGGTACCTACCTTCCCTTCAAAGCATATTGATAACACGCTGAGACAAATTAACCAGCAATATCGACTTTCATAAAGATCATGATGTTTCTTTCAGATAAATAAGTCTATTTGCTGTAATTATCTGATATTGATATAGTTTTTTTCCTGACAGAAATTATGCAGCCAATGGGATGTCAGATAGAAAAAAATTATTATAAGCCACAAATATTTTTAAAAGCATTTTTTACACATTTCATTGAAGCGGCCATTTGTGCCAATGTAGCCGAACGTATGACATTAGAAGAGACAGTGCAAATCCCTTTAAATTGCCTTTTCATAATGAACACATTTACCGAAGGTAATTAATATATAAACCCGATTTGTCACTTTGATTTGTATTTTAGTTAATTGTGAAAGTAATTACAGAGCAAATTAACAGCTTTCAGGAAAGACCAGGGTTTTAGGGTCCGGTTCCATCTTGGGTGCCTTATTAATTTTCTCTCCCCTAGATGTGATGAAAAGGAGCGATAAATCTGGGTGATCGGTGAAGGCCAATACTAAATGGCTCCATATTTCACCGCTACTTTAATAGAAATATTCATGCGGGCCCCTTAATGAAATTAAACCGGCGGTGGGGACAAGGCACAGCTCAGGCGCGTGGTGAGCAACAGTCCGGCTGTTATAATAATCTTGCAGGAGAGGCTAACATTTCATTGATGAGAGAACTTCAAAAATAAGACTTCTGTTTTTTTTCATTTCGACTAATTGTCCTGAGATTTTCATTTAGCCCTTCACTAATATCATACTGTCTTGAATATGTTGCACGCCCCCTTTCATCTCTCTCATGGCTCTCAGTGTGTCCAAATTATGATTTATGATTTTTTTTAAACCATAATTGAGATCAGAGGTCAATGTAAAAAAAAAAATTTGGGAATGTATCATGAGCATGTCCACTATTTCACCATGAATAGTGGCAAATATCATTAGCGAATTGACTCTCTCTGTCTCCCTTCCTATTTTTTTTTAATTTTTTTTATCGTTTCAATACAGGCCCACATCCCAGCACCCACATCAATCTACTCGTTATCATTCTGTAATTGGTCATGATCATCAAGGTCCACAATTAAATGGCGATCCTTTACTTGAAAACTACCCGGTGACTTGTTGATTTCCCCCGAGCAAATAAACGTCCCAGGAGCGCGGTTCGCTGATGAATTGACAAAAACTAATCAGCTTTATTGGTAGACAGGTTAAGGGCAACTGGGTGTCAATAATTCTCATTTTGACCTCCTCTTCCATTAACTTTAAGTGGCTTATTAGACCGAAGTCACTCGGAGCCACGGGCCTATTAGCTACATCTATCTCTCCTCATCACACTTCAGGGCTTTCTTTCAATTACTACATTTTTTTGCTGCTCGTTGCTGATTGTGCCAGTTTCTTGTCCATAGTGATATTTTTGATTTAATAAGAAACATTCCAACAATATTTGCAGTATTAAAGGGGCAAATGTAAGGCTTATTAGAGAAAATCTCATCTTTAATGTCGGGCAAATGTCTCAAAACAAAACTTTTTCAGCACGTTTGCTTATACATCATGTTAGAAGCAGTGAGGGTTCAACCTAATCATTTTGGTTATACAGCTCCATTAACAGGCCAGTGTGCGTCTGTCATTTGGAGAGCGACAGAAGGAGGGCTTTTACTTAAATTTCCCTGTTGGCCTCACAGAGTGCTTCAAGATGTTCACTTTTACGCATGCCTTCATTTTTTTTACTCACTATATATTTATTTTATTTGCCATCTAAATTCAATAAGTGAAGATGAGCCTGATAACCTTACACATCACCTTACGTGTTAAGACTAAACATTCACTTTTACATTGCTGGATTAAAATGTATCCAACATGGATTTGCCTGTACTGTCATTTAATGTGTCTTATATTTGTTTTTTCGATTTTCAGGTTAAAATATATATATTAAAATGTCTCCTATCCTCAGATGAACCGAGAATCGATAGATCACCCCTCTTTTTAAATTCAAGGACATTATTGACTTACAGTAGCACATAAACAATTAAGGGAAATTATTTCGACAAATTGCATTTTTCATATCAATTAAAAATAAAATTGTAAAATTAAATGTTTGGATTTCTTTATTACATGTTTTACGTATATGATGGCCATTCTGGAGTGCTTGTGGCTGCCGATGTTTAATCAGATGCTACCTGCTCCTGTGACCTTAGTCAAATGGATTATGTATAGGCTACAGTAGCCTATAAACCAATCCCCTAAAATGTACAACACACTTTGTCATGTAATCATAACACGAATGAAGTCCTTATTAAGTCACCCGTGGAAACTTTTACTCCATAACCCACTGTTAGTGAATTATATAGGCAATACGCTTGGCAAAAACAGCATCCAGTTACAAAAAAAGTTTTATTGAGTTTTATTTCAAACGTTTGCGTCATTTTCCTGTAATAGCAATATCATATAAAAGCACTAACGCAACCAACACCGTGCTTTACAATGATTAGAGCACAGAGGCGTTGTTGGGTCCGTTGTGACGCTTGGGACAGCCCCCTGCAGACGGCTCCACCAATCACTTCCATCTGAGAGGGATTAAGTGTCACACGGAGCGCCTCTCTCACACTCCGGACCACATCATAACTTTTAGGAGGTGGGGAAACGGCACTGACTTCTCCTTCGTTTACGGTAGCAGAAGCGAGAAGGACGCGCACCGGGGGCCCAATGGAGAAATCTAAAAACTTTCGCATTGACGCTCTTTTAGCAGTAGATACACCCAAGGTGCAAACCTCTCCGCTTGCGCTTGTCACTTCCCTGTCCTCCTCCTCCATCCCGTCGTCTGGAAGTGTGGCAGCCCCGGAACTGAGCGCCGAGTCTTTACGCACTGAGACGCCGTCTCCGCCGAGGATCTCCAACTGCGGGTTGATTCCTAAACCGGGTTTCCTGAACAGTCCTCACAGCATGGTTGGATTACATCCGCAGAGTACCGCAGGGATCCCCGCACAGGCTCTCTACGGCCATCCAATGTACACCTACTCCGCAGCTGCCCTCGCAGGCCAACACCCTGCCCTGTCCTACTCCTATCCACACGGCTCCCATCATCACCACAGTGATCCCATCAAACTGACAGCCAGCACCTTCCAGCTGGACCACTGGCTCCGGGTCTCCACAGCCGGGATGATGCTGCCCAAAATGTCTGACTTTAATTGTAAGTAGCTGTTTCATTAGAGAAGGTTCAGTCATTGTTTGCCCTTTTTACTCCAAATAAATACATACAAATATTACATAGCCTTTTGGTTATGTAAAGCGATTATACAAGGCAGAGCTAAACACGTTTGATAGTACCCACACGGTCTTCTTTATGTGTTATACATTTTCTAATAAATGTTATTAATAAATATTGTAGGCCTACATGATGTTGCTCATTGACAGAATTCGTTACAGTGCTAAAGACTCGCATGCCTTTCTTATTTTTCTTAAAAAGAAAGTCGGTTCTTGATGGCGCACTATTTCCCTCACATACTAAGATCGTCTGAATGAAGAGGCTGTCAGAGAGTGATGGTTTTTCTAAGAGGAACTAAAATGGACAGATAATGGACAGTGGGAAAGTAGCAGAGGAGTGTGAAACCCACAGTCGACATGCTATTTGCTCACCAGATACTGCCTTTTTGTTTCTGCAGGTTTTAACAGATTTGTTCAAAATGAAGTGGCAAATAGCTCCTCTATGGGGATATTCATAAGTGGACGACCTTGTTGCTCAGGGTGCACATATATGTAAAAAAGAAAACCGTTTTATTACACCACAACAACATAGGGCTGCCAATTGTACTGATTGTGACGATTGCCTTGACGTCTTCGTTTATTTTATTTACAGCTATAAGCAGGCTGTTGGTTTTGCACATGAACTTACATATATTTTATGCCAATTCATAAAAAAAAAAGTCTATTGCAAAGGTGTATGGTATTGATGTTTTTTTTCTTTTTCTTGCAGCTCAAGCTCAGTCCAACTTGCTTGGCAAGTGCAGAAGACCAAGAACTGCATTCACAAGTCAGCAGCTGCTGGAGCTGGAGCATCAATTCAAACTGAATAAGTACCTGTCACGACCGAAGCGCTTTGAAGTGGCTACGTCCCTCATGCTGACAGAAACTCAGGTGATATTTCTTAGCGATGACATAGTTATACCATTTTAGTTCACCCAGAATTTGGAAATGTTTTTTTAATGCATTTAGCTAGGTTTCTATTCTAAATCTTGGCTTTATTTATTTTTCTGAAAATAATGGAGAAATTATGATTAAATCTCATTTATTTTGATCCAGATGCATCCTTAATGTTCTAAACATAATCGTATCTCCTATCTTTCCAATGGTTCAACTGTATAACAAAATTGCATAGGCAAATGGCAATTAGGTCATCTTATTGCTATTTTATTATTTGATTGAAGGGATTTAAAAAAACAAAAACAATACTAGATTAACTAACTTCAAATGTTTTCATTGTAGGATAGTTGTAACACCGCAGAGGTCAATGCCAGGTGGTCTGGTGACCTTTACGCAATCTTTACGCATAGTTACGCACAGGTAGCCTCCTTCTTTATATGTCTAAAAAAAAACTTGAACTAAATTATTTTCCTTTCCTCAGGTTAAAATCTGGTTCCAGAACAGACGCATGAAGTGGAAGAGAAGTAAGAAGGCCAAAGAGCAGGCCGCCCAGGAGGCCGAGAAGCAGAAAGGCAACAAGGGCGGCCAGGAGAAATCTGACGGACTCGAACAGTCGGACTATAAGAGCAAGACAGACTCAAAAAATGGCAGAATAAGAGACTTTCGAGACAGTGATGACGACGAAGGCGATACTTTCCTGTACAACTCGTCAGACTGCTCCTCAGACGACGAGAGGAATCACACCAGTGACATAAGTCCGCAGCCTTGAAGCTGAACAAGGGCGAAGGTGGCGATCTCCATTTATAATGACTGTGGGGGGGGGGGCATGTAATCCAACCTCTAATCATTAATTAGCAGTTTTTTGTCATGAAAAGAATTAAATTTAGGTCAAGAATAGACGATCTTTGTGTCATAAACAAGCAATAAAGCAGGAGATTTAAGTTTTATAATAGGAGCGTCATTTAGCACTCTATATGTAAACTGTGACATGTTGCATGGTTTATATGCAAATGCTGTAAACTGGCTCAGGACTTGGCAATCTTTCCCTGCTGTGATGGTTAGTTTGTCAGCAATAACCTTTCAATAATATCCTATAGCCCACACAAATAGTCCGCTGTCATATGTCTTATTCTGACCTTATTTTGTTCTCTGTGGTGTTCCGTATAGTATAGTGTGTCATATCACGCTGAAAAAACATGTTATGTTTATTTTTCTATACTGTATTTATAAAAATGTCATACCAGTGCATGCTAAATTATTGTTTAGCGTCTCTCTTGGTGCAAACAATGTGAAATAAAATGTTTTTATATAAAACCCATTTGGCATTTTGGCGCAAGACTTGTGCTTGTGTTTTTTTTAAATATAGTCAATTGATTTACGAGCAGCGTTTCAGCGCGGTTGCGAACACAGGCTCGTGTTTTTCTCCTTGCTCAGACAGGTCGGGTCATGGGAATTACTGTTAATAGCGCTGTCGGATCTGTGCAAACGTGCAGTGAGAGCAAACAGAGAGTAGGCAGTCAGACTGAGGAAACATTTCACACCACACTAGCAATGGGCTCGCATTAATAAACCGTTTAAACGGCTTGTTGAGCGACAACTTGGCTGCTCAGGCACTATTTTCAGGGCTGAAATCATTTGAAACTTATTTAGCCTAGAGCACACATAAAACCCTATCAAGTGTTGGGTTTTTAAATTGATAAAAGAGTTTTTAAATAATAATCTATAATTATGTTACTAGCTCCAATAACCTACATGTTGAGTGTCCAAATATAGGCATAGTCTGTCAACTCTTATTTTCCCTGAGCCTATAACACAATTTATGTATGTGTATGTGTAATGTTTTTAATTTATCATCGTTACATTATTTTTATTTTTAAATTAAGACAATGCATGTTTTTGCAGAAGACATTCTTCTTGATTTTAAACCAAAAATAATTTAACAATGATAAATGAAATACATTACACATACTGTATGTAAATTGTGTTATGGGCTCAGGAAAAATAAGAGTTGACTTCCTCAAATGCAAACAAAAAATCCCATAAACCTAATTTCCCTACCTATACAAAACATTTATTTATTTAGGGTGTGTTATTAACCAATATGCTGATATCCAATATGATCTTTCAGCCTTATATTTAATATCTGTTGATTACCAATGGGCTATAGGGTCAGTTTAATAACTCATCTGTACACCATGGGTTTACACGATGCATCAGTTACTTTACAGAAAACAGTACACAATATGGTCCAATACTTGTCAACATTGTTCCCGTGGTCAGCATTAAACTATAGCAGGGGTTGACTGATTATGTGCCATTTGTAACAGGATTACTGAGTGATCTGTTGGTTATCTTCAGCTGTTTGTGTTAGCTTTAGCAGACTAAATCAAAGTTCAGCTGAGGGTCAAACCCAAACAGTGTACACCAGGTAAAGAGGATGGAAACCTTACTGGCTCACGGGTGCAGACAATGGCCAGTGTATGGACTGCACAGTGAGCCTATTGATCCACTATCTCCAGCTTTTAACTGACAAATTCTGAAGTTTCTCTCCCAGTAGTCTCCATCATTTCTCAACAAAAAAACACTGCTACTCAAGCCCAAAGTGTATTTGTCCTCATGTGTCTGTTTTTTGGGCATTTCTGCCTTTATTGGATAGGAAAGCTGAGATATGAAAGGGAGAGAGGGTGGGGGGGGGGTGAGGGGGGAGAGACATGCAGGAAAACCGTCACAGGTCGGACTCGAACCCTGGACCTTCTGCGTCGAGGATTAAACCTCTGCATATGTGCGCCTGCTCTACCAAGTGAGCTAACCGGCCACCTTATGTGTCCGTTTTTGTCATCAAAAACAAACACTGCATCTTAAATGTAATTAAAACAACTCTCCCGTCAACATGAGCTTACAGTGCGCTTTGTGGACTAGTGAAGGACATTTCCTCTCGTTGACCTGGGTGGCCCATTCCTGACCTCAGGCCACGCTCCAGCCTCAGATTGATTCGGGCCGCACCAATGGAGCTAATTAATAGAAGCAAGTATCAAATGTAACAGAATGACTCTGCTATGCTAACCACGCGGGCAGTAACTGATGTCAGCGAGCAAACAGAATAAGCTAGACTCGAAGCCCCTGGGTCATTTCATCAGGGTGTGTAAACACAGAATGGACGACACCACCGTCGCTCTCTACTCTCACTGCTCTTGTTAATGTCACACTCACAGCAAGCCAAGTGGAAATATCAACAGAAAAGGATAACAACATACAAATATTCACTAATCAGTTGCGTTTAAGGCTGAGAAAGACTTTATTATAATGTGCTTTATTTTGTGCAAGTGTAAATAGACTCAGTAAATCCCAGAAGAATGGTTCCAGGTGTATGAACCCAACAATATTAACTCTTGCTGTACACTGCCTCCATGAGGGCGGCCTCAAAAAAAAAAAAAAAAATGTATGGCATAGAAGAAGAAGAAATGAGAGTGGTTTTAAGAGAAAATTGCTTCTTTCTCTCCACAAAAGGAGTCAAAGATTTTGGCAAAACGTCTGTGATTTATTGAGGCTTTTATGACAGATGTTGAACAAATTGTTACACTCCAAATATACTGTACAAGCACCGTTATGGACAATGTATTTAGGAATTGAAATATATAAAATATCCAATGTATTGCTAGTCAAATTGTCATGAAGCAAAATCTAGTTATTAATAGTAGAATAAAAAGCTAAACCAATAAATAATACTGGTGTGTCTCTAAGGCATCAGTATCTTCCAGATTTAAAAATCTTCATGGTAACAATTATGTAAACGACTCCCCAAAGCAAAAACATTCATTTAATATTAAAAACATATTTTTATATTTATTCTTCTTTAAACTAAACTAGGTTTGAGTTTTTTGTGTAAGGAGACAATTTCTACTAACAAGCCTTTTACTGTTCCATAGTTGTGTTATGTACGTCTGTTGAGTTTCTGGTGTGTGTGGTTGTGTGTATATGTGTTTTACAGTTTGAGCTTGGCCTCTTTGGCCTCCATGGCTTTGGTGGCGACCTGGGCGCGTTCTGACAGCATTACTGCTTGCTCAGCTGGTCCCTGTGACTGGGCATTCTTCAGCAGGAAGTGGCTGATGAAAAGCTTCAAGCCCTCCCGCAGCATTCCTAGCTTGGGAATTCCTGAAATCCTGGTGGATGGGAAACAATGAGGGACATTGATGTTAGATGTTCACATGGTGCGAAGCAGTAGAGAGGAGTGGTTTTACAAGATGTGGGCTAATGGAGGTCAACATTGCAGAACAGGTAAAATAGACTTTTTAGCCATGCAAGCAGCTTGGATCCATAGATGGCAATTGTGGTCTCTCCACCATTTTGATCCAGACTGACATATCTCCACAACTATTGGATGGATTTCCATGAAGATTTGGACATTCATGGTCCCCAGAGGATGAAACCTAGTGACTATTCATCTGCTTTCATCAAGGGGCACCATGAGGTCAAACACTGTCCGTTTATAACCAAATACCTGCAAAACTAATGAAATTGCAATCAGTCTCAGCTGTATTTTTAGCAGTGTTGAGTGCTAATTACCAAATATTAGCATGCTAACACACTAAACTAAAATGATGAACTCATTCTTGCGAAACATCATTATGTAAGCATCGTCATGCTGATGTTAGCATTAAGCTCAAATTACTGCTGTGCAGCCTTGCAGAGTTGCTAGCATGGCTGACTTATTAGACTTAAAGTTTTGTTTTTCAGTGCGTCTTGTTTTGCATTAATTTACAAGTTTAAATCTCCAAACCTCTAAGAACTAAGTGTATGCAAAATGAAGCTCACCTTCCAAATATGCTGGCTAGGTCCTCAGGCTCCATGTCTTTTAGCAGTTTGGTGAGCACCTGACGCAAGAATCGCACGGTGGGCTTATCTAGCTCCCCGAACTCTATTACCTACACAGAAAAACACAGAGGTGACTGTCATGGACGTGTTTTAAGATTAAAACAAATTAACAGCAAATATATAAATGTAATATAGTAAAAGCTTCAACCTGCACAGGGCACGTCACTCACTTTGAGTATGGAGAGTGAGAGGCACTTCTTCTGAAGGAAGTGGGTAACCAGCTGAACCAGGTTGTTAAAAGTGCTGCTGGGAAGGTTGGACAGCTCCCTGAACTTGTCCCATAGGCTGAACTGGAAAGTCATCTTGGAGAATACAGGACATCAAATTGAAAGATTGTATAACTGAACTGAAAGATACACAGGTGATTCCCAAAAACAGTGGTGGAAACTATAAACAACAGACACTGGCTTCTCTGCAGAGGTAATCATCTAATCCAGATCCAGTTTTCATGTGAAAAGCAAACATTCCCACCAGCTCTGGTTCGAGCTCTTTGATGAAGACAATGGTCATCAGTCTCTGATATGGACCTGCGGCCTACATGGCTGCAAAACAGGAAGTGTGGTAGCACCCCCATTGTTTGTAGTCACAGTTTGAGTCAAATAATATCAGAGGTGAGAGGTGTGAGAGGCTCCCACACTGCAGAGGTGAAGTGCAGACCACACATGGGTCACATACAGTTTAGAGACTGGGTGGTCACACACATCCAGCAGGTAATTCAATTATCAATGCAACTCTTTATATCTGCTTATAATGGTGACGGACATCCAGCGGAACCGCCGACGGCACCAGAACAATCCCGTAAATGAAACGTCTTCTGTAAAGACTAAGCTTTTTATTACTCACCCATTTAAATTATATTAAGGCTTGAAGTTATGCTTAAGGGCGTGCCGATTTAAAAGACAGGTGGGCTGCCATCATAGGAGGTGAGCATAGACTGTAGGCTTTATTCGGCCCGCCTCAGCTCCATGCACGCTCCACCTCTTTGTCCATTTTTGGAGTTTAGGCGACGTCAGACACGTTTATTGCCCCTGAGATAACAATTTCATGTATTTACGTATCAAATAATTCTCTAGGAGAAAGCCTGTTAATGGCATGTACTAATCTGATTGTAGTTGTGGTGGTAGTTTATTTGAGGATGTTGTCGTTTGATGTGGTCTTGGAGATCTAAAATAGGGTCTGTTTGTCTGTAAGGTTCTGTGTAAGTGAGAGTAGTTTTATTTTCTGTTCTCAGTTGTCAAGGTGTGGGTTTTACCAGCTAGAGTACCTGGAAGCGGCGATCCTGGGAGCAGAATTTTTCTCCCAGTACAGCGTAATAGGCATTGAAGGTTTTCTCCTGCAGACAGCAGTCCATCAGAACATGAACAATCTCTCTCTCCTGCTTGTCCTTTAGGCCCATCCTTCACACAGAGCAAACAAAAGGCTTTAAAATACCTTACAGCTGGGCTACTTTGAAATGAAACCAGGCTTAAATAAGCAAGTCATATTTCTTTCTTTTTATCTGTGGTCAACCTACTTAACATAGACGCACTGTAGAGGTGAGTGATAACAGACCTGAGCAGTTTCTCAAAGGCATCCAGGTAATCTTCACTGGTCATTATCACACAGAAGATGTTTCTTCTGACCTCAGTGTTCATCCGCTGTTTCCTAGCCAGCTCTAAGACTTTGGCACTAAACTGAAAAAAGAAAAAAAAAACTGAGAAATGCTGCTAAGGCCAAATGCACTCATCAAAGTGCTGACATCACTGAATAATACTGACAAGATTTAATATTTAATACTAATAAATACAAAAGGGGTTTTCTGTAAACAAAAGACAGTACAAGCTTTTCAAATGTTAAATGTTGTCTAAACACAACCAACAGTACAGAACTTCAATTACAAGAAATGAAATTTGGCAACATTTTGATGCAAGTGGTGGTTATGATGGATAACTGATGTTAATTGCCAAAAATAAAGACTTTTAAGTCAAATAATAAAAATAAATGTTTTTTTTAAATAATTTTTTTTTGTGAAGATTATAAATTAGTTACACAAATTGAATTTACTGAATACAATACTGCAACACAGACAAAATGGTACATGATCAGTTGAATATCTGCTTCCCTACCATGGGAATGCTAAAACCATTTACATTAAAAGATGCCTAGCTCCCATGCAGATCTGTACTGGGCAGTCCCTCCAGAAAAACGCGATTATGCGATCGCATAATTCAATGCATAATCAGCCAAAGTCCGCATATTCATGCAGGGGCCGCATTTTTTCAAATATGCCGCACTTTCGCCGCATAAATTGCAGATTTCCGCGCAAAATATGCGGTGCTTGCATGATTTCATAATCCCTGCATTTTCGTTGCAAAAAAGTCACATATATCTTAGCAGAAAGTTGAAAAATTTTTGCGTTTACTTCACACAAGAGCAGCCATTTGCCCCTGTTGCCATGGGAACGTTATGAAGTGACGTAATTACGCAACGTGAACATCATCAAAAAAGCGGGTGTTGGAAGTTGAATTTGATGTACTTTGAGTCTCTTAAGTTGGTATCCAATAAGAAAGCTATCTTAATATCTGATGTCTACTCAAATTTCTTTGTGTAAGTGCTCCTGCTGTCTATATTATTAACGATTTTTGAAAGTCTGTCTCTTTTGTATCTTTTATTTCCCTCTGTTGAGACTATTACTTTTATTTTTACTTTAATATTATATTATTTGTATCTTATTTGTTTACTTATTGCAATGACTGAATATCCATAAACTATTTTTGGAAATTAAGTTTAAAAAAGCAGGGTGTTGGGGAATCACTTTTTCATCAAACCGCATTTTTTTGCAAGTTCCCGCAATTTTTGCGAGTTCCCGCAACTTCATCGCATAAAATTGCATAAATATCCCACATATTCCATCGCATTTTTTAAGAAAACGTGCCGCATAATCAAGGATTTTTGCCCACAACAATCACAAAAAAACTCAACGCATTTTTCTGGAAGGACTGACTGGGATGCCTACTGTACACATGTATCGTCTGTGGTTCCAGTACTCTACCTGTCCTTCAGCAGTGGTCTGTTTTGAGGTTGTGTTTCCTTGTTCGCCGATCATGGGCGCTCCGCTCCACGAGGAGCCGACGATCCACCAGCGGCCCACTTGCTCTGCTGCCAGGAGATTGTTCAGGGAGACCCTCAGTTTCATGTCACTGCCTCCTGCACGCCGCTGGATCTGAGTACCACATTTACACAGAATTAGCCATAACTGCACTTAGGAGGCAAACACTATTTGCAAAATATTAAAAGGACACCAAATTAGCAATCCTGAAATAGACAACTGTTAAAACAGCTATACTGATGGTCATGCTGAAAGCATCAGCTGCACTATGGAATTTGGGTCTGTAAAGGTGGAACTCTGGGGCCACCTGGTGGTACAAGTGGAAGCTTCTATGAAAATAACGTTGAAAAAATACAATTATCATGTTCAGTAATGAATAATACCAGTGCTTATAAGCTACACATTAAAAATCGATATTTATTTTCACAAATGTAGGAAAATGGGGTTATTTCAAACAAAATATGGTCATGTTGTAAAAGTCACCCACCAGAGTCCTCTGCAACTTCCTCAGTTTCTCCATAGGCTCAGGATCGTAGCCTGGGATCTTCCGCATATCATTGTTCTTCAAAGCCAGCATGGTTTCCAGCATGAAACGCACCTGAGAACACGTGTGCATATAAAGTAATGTTAGATAAGCTTCCAAAATTGATACCTAATTGGAAAATCAATTATGCAATGCTGTAGCTAGACATATGTTATTAAGAATGCCTAGTAAATGAGTAATTCTGTTTGCCCTACCCTTGTCTGATCCTGAAGCTTCGAGCCCATGAGACTGGCCTTACGTTGGCCTTCAGAGATAAGCTCCTTGAGAGCAAGAGCGTCGTCCTTCCTCAGGGCGAAACCGACATTCCTCAGCACTAACAAAACTAGTTCAATGTCCTTCTCTGTAAAAGCTCCGACCAAAAGTTTTAGGATGTCGAAGATGAGGACAGAATGCACCACCTGGAAGTTATAGAGGTGACTGACAATGGCGACCAAGTTGTCGCATTCCTTGCTTTCAGACGAGTTGTGGTACACCTCGTCAAACCTTCGCACGACTGTCTCCAGAAAATTGGCTCCCACCTGGAAAATTATCAAATTGAAATATTCAAATCTTCATTCATGTTATAACTGGATTATGTATGTTAATATCTATGGACGATGACATATGATAAATAATGGCTCAATATAACAGCATCACACAAAGCCCCAGTAGACAAGCCCCACGATTTCAAGTAGACAAGCCCCACGGTTTCAAGTCCAAACACCTTAAAATATAAATAATGATTGCACTGTAAAACTTCATAACACACAGGACTTCAAAAGTCAATGTTGAATCTATGTTCTAGGACTGTTGCTGAATCCCCACATTTCAGCAATAAAGTATAAAACATAATCATAAGTGATAGAAATGGTGGGTGATAGAAAACTACCATAATAAGTCAAAATGATTAAATGGTGCAAAATGTTTCTTAAATAATCTTAAAGATCCCTCAAACTGTGTTGAAAGCCAACTGTTGACTGCGGCTAATTTTACTGATGATCCGGTTTAATGTCATTTACAGGATGGAGAGTTAATATAACTGAGAGATAATCCTATTACACTTTAAGCAAAGGAAACCAAGGTGTTACATATCACTTTCCAATTCATTAAAAACACATTAGCTGACAGTGGAGATGTGCAAAAGCAGCAAAAAAGCCTCTAATGAATAATCTAAGAGTTCATGTCAGTTCTCAGGTCAGTGGTTACCATTTCTCCCACACAGGCTGGTATAACCAAAAGCTACCCGACTCCTGCTGTCACTCCAATCAGTGGATGAGACAGTGAACTGAAGGTCTCCAAATGGAAATGCCTCCAGAAAGTAAAACCTCCTTAATTAAGATTTATCCGAGAAAGAAGTAAAGTGGGCCGTGTTTACCTCTAACCCAACGGCGTAATGGAGGACGCTGACAAGCAGGACGTGCTCCATCAGTAGTCTGTCAGGCATCAGGGACGGGGTGACGCAGGCCGCTAGTAGCACCTCCGTTAGGGTATCATTCATGTCCTTCCTGCTGCAGCTCATGTACAGCTCCTCCAGCTGACCACTGATGGATGCCATGTTGGGCTCACTCAGCCTGAAGAAGTTAGAAAATGGATGAATTATCACTTTTAAAAAGAATTACACTGGTATACAGAGCCAACAAAAGACCCAGCTCAGAAGTCGGGCGTTATTGTGACTCCAACATTGGCCAGCAAGATTTCATACAGCCTATATTTTTCTTTTGTACAATCCATTCATATTTAAAGGCTAAATTCTGCTCTTCTCAAATGTGAGGACCTGCTTCTTTTATCCATCTTATATTATTGTAAAATGATTTGGACTGTCCGTCAGACAACAAACTAATTTTAAAGATGTCACCAATAGTTAATAGAAAATCAAACAAACTAAAAACTTGATGATGAAAATATTCTGGTTAATAATCAGGTTTTCAGAAAGACCTGACAGGGCACCCTAAAACCTAGAAAAAAAACTCTTAGTGGTTCATACAGTATATGTCCCAAAGTGCGTGATGCATAAGCGTCTTTCACTTCATGGAAAGAAAGGGGAAGAATTTTTTTAATTTTGACTTAATTTTTTTTTTAACAAAATTGTACAGAATTGTTAAAGCAAAGCTATGTAACTTCAGCTGTAAAAAAATGCTACAATTGTAAAGGCTAAAACATAGTGTAAAAGTGTTACAATTAGAGAAATGTATGAGCTGGCAAACTGACTTAGCAACATCATTTACACAGCAATATCTATCTAATGTTTGGAAATATTAGGTAACATGAGTCATCAGGGTGAAGCAACAAAACCCCCTGAGTGTGTTAAATTGAGCAATGGTGTGTTTTATTGTGTATGAATACAATGTTTGATTAGTAGGAGGGGGATTGTGCTACTGCTGTTCTGTGGTAAGACGGTTACCTGTTCACCAGACCTTTCACATTCCTCTTCAGTTTTTCGAGCTCAGCTTTGCGTTTATCATCTCCGTCGCCTCGCAATTGAGGCGGGACATATTTGCCTGCTGCAGAGATGACCTGGACATTGGAAGATGTATCTTACTATTAGATCCATTTTGCAGCATACAATGTGTCAATGCTATGACAATAATAAACAAAAAATTCTAAACTCACAGTTTCTGACTTTGAGCCTGATGCCGAAGTGTCTGCTTCTTCCACTATTTCTTCTTCATTTTCATCGTCTGAGTCAGCTGCATCACTCTCATCCAGCTCAGCCTCCATTTCCTCCTCCTCCTCAACCACTTCATCATCATCATCAACAACACTGGCCTCCTCGTCCACTCCATTTTCATCGTCACATGAGTCCATATATTCATCACTGCCCTCACTCGCCATCTCATCTCCAGGTTCCTCATCTGACAGCTGAGAGTCATTCTCATCAAGTTTTTTAAAGTTATCCTTAGCCATGTCCATGTCATCATCATCATCATACATCCCCACAGCCGATGAGCCAGAGTCAAGCATACCTAGGATGTAATCAAGTCCATCAGCCACAAAGGATTGAGGCAGACTTTTCTTGTTTTTTCTCTTGTTTAATCCCAGGTAGCGCTCTAATTTCTTTATTTCTCTGTCCTCGTCTTCATTTGCCTCCAGAAGTGCCTTTTTTCTTGATTCTTGAAGCTTATTAATCTTCTTGCCTTTCTTGGAAGATGATGGTGTTTTAGAGCTGTCTGATTTATCTGTAGGAGCACTACTAGACTGTGCTTTTGACACTTCTTTCTTTGTTTTCTTCTTCTTCTTCTTCTCCTCCTGTTGTTGCTGCTGCTGTTCATCAGCTGGTATTGCTGAGTTTTCGCCGTCATCCACTGGTAAACTGATGGGCTTCTTACCCTCATAATAACTTTTCATTTTGGCTTTTTTCATTTTTCGCTTTTCTTTGCGCAGCTCCTTTCTGCTTTTCTTTTTTACAAATCTCAAGCCATGGTCATTTTCCTCTTCTTCAGGGCCACTTTTGCTTTTAATAAACTCATCCACTGCCACCATGTACTTCTGTAACACAACATTTCCCTTCTTCTTTTTGCTGTTCTGCTTCCATTTGCCCTTCATCTCTACAAATTAAACTCCAGATATTGACGTTAACGTTAACCTGCTAACGTCACCTTTCTTTCAAAATGTAGGTAGCTAACTTACAACCGCTCAGTTTAACGTTAGCTAACACGCTAACGTTATGAACAACAGAGGGTTTAAAACAGCTTACAGACGTACCGGAAAAGCACAGGATGAAAACCGTTGCCTATTTTAAACAAATTAATACTTTAGACTGCACATGTATCTCCATGAGGACAATTTGTTTATATGACCCACGATGTGACCATTTCCCATTGCCATTTCCTTCCAGGGCACGCAAAGAACTGGCGCCTGGAGATGACGTACTTTATTTTGGGGCGTTTTTAAACACGGAGCGGTTATCCTTTGATGAAACTGTGCTGCATTCAGGTCGTATCGGAATATTCGGAAATATTAGTTCCAGACTGGGAAAATTCTGGAAAATTCAAGTAAATACCCCCTCAAGGCCTTCAAGTCGGAACAACAACTCGGAAAGTAGGCAAACATTTTCCTACATTTACTTTTCGTATTCTTTATTGCAAATACATTTCAATGACACATAATAACAGACATATATAGCAGGAGTTAAGTGATGAATAAATTATATTAAAAAAAAAGATAAAAAAAAAAAGATTCAGCAGTTCAGGCAATTAAAAATGTACATAGCATAGCTTTGGGGTTTGTAGAGTGCTAGATAGTCTTCATGTAGGCTATTGATGCATTTCATTCACAAAAACTTTAAGTAAAGGTGTTCTGTTACAGAATTTACTTTAGTGAATATGACATTTTGCTAAGATAATAAAAAAAATGATATAATGCTGTTCTAAAATGTAGAAATCATAAAAACTAAACACCACATCCTTGTACAGTAATTAAAACTGGACAGAAATGTTACAACTGATATATTGGGAAAAGTCTTTCCAAAAACAGTACTATATATATACAGTACTATATATATAATTTCATTTCTTAGTCTTTGCAACTTATGTTTTACTGGATAAGCACAGATGGAGAAGTTTAAAACAGGTTGGTTTGTGATCAAGTGTCTTGAAGATAAGGTCCAAACGTTTTTCCACAGACATCTGAGACAAATCTTCCCCAGTAATATTTTCTATATATTTTCTATATATATATATATATAAAAACATAATTATTATTATTATTATTATGGTGGCATTTAAAGACAACAGACAGGTAGGACAAGTGGTCCAGTGTTACCCTTAAATAACATTATCACAACTTTAGGAATGGCATTCATTTGCTACAATAGCAAACTCTTTTGGAGAACAGGGATGTTTTAAAAAAGACACAAATTCAGAATAATTCATTAGAAGACCTTCTGAGTTAAATTAGTTAGGTAAAGCATTAGAGCATATTTTAGTGGTTTTTGGGAATGTAGGCTATGGTGCTCCAATAATTCTGGGACAAACACTAACATCACTAATATAACGCTTGGAACTGGAAATAAACACTGGAAACAGCTATTGTTTAAACGATCCGAAAAAAACACACCGAAGTCGGAAGAACGACTTTCCAATATGCGAAATGGGACCATCCGAAGAACACGTGAATGCAGCACTCTTCGACTACCAGTCAGGGCAGTTATATTTCAGAGGGAGGAAGACACTGGAGTTGTTGCTGTTGGTGCCAGTTGTACGAGCTAGCATGTAGTGACCTGTAGCCTTTTTTTAGTATTTGCAATATGAAGAATGGAAGAAGACGATGTTACTATCAGAGAGCAGAATTTCCACAGCCAAGTTCGAGAATACATCGTAAGTAACGTTAACGTGCGGAGCGGCTAGTCAAGGCTAGCAGGCTAACAACGTCCTCTACTGCACAGTGACGTTAACGGTAGCTAACGTTAGCTTCACCTGTCACTTTGACACGGCAGAATATTAAGCTTGATAACAACAGTTCATGTTATGGTTCACCCAAAAATGATATTAGGACAGACTTGTAATAAATATGCCTACGGTTCACTAGGAAGATCTTTATGTGGGACATGGACAAAATGTCCCACAGTCCCAGTCTTTACTAATGCAGTAAGTGAGGACTGGGACATCTCACTAACGTTAATTCAGTGTCCCTGAACTAACGTTAGAGAGATTAAATCTTCATTTTTGTATGCCTTATTTATATTCCAATTTTCTAAACATTATACAGTGTAGTATGCGTGGTTCTCAGCGCAAAAAGTTTCACGTGTAAGAAAAGATTGATGTATGGTGCACTGGCTTAATTTAAGATCTTATTGTCTTATGAAAAACAACAACTGTTTAAAAAAAGAGTTAAAGATCTGTTTGTGAACCGTTATATTCAGGTATAATGCCATTCTAATTGGAAACATGTAGATTCAAAAGGCTTTGCTTGTTATGTGATTTAGTGAATACAAAGTTTTCATGTTATCCCATGGTGATTTAAGGTCTACACATTTTTTTGTAAAATGTCTTAATTAACTAATTTTAATTTGGCCTTGAACTTGAATTTGTATTTTAGGAAGAGAATCTTTTTAGTGGTAGATATTATTTGTACAGCTTGGGACAGGAGACGGAGTTCTTTTGTAGTGTAATATTATATGTAAATAGTTATGTTCTTGTCTGACAAATGTCTCCCCTCTACAACTTTAAAGTCCCTGTGGGGTGGCCCCCTGCACCTGCATGTGACCGTAGTTAACTAATAAACTATTGTCAGTGCCTTGAAAATAGTTGATGATCTTCCTTTGCCATGAACTACATAGTTTTTTAGAGTGTCTTGATGTCTAGCCATACTTTCATAGATAAAAAACAACGTAAGTGATAAAGTTCAAGAGGGGACACTTTGACTGGAGTAGGTTTCTTGATTATTCCTGACAGACACTTTTGGAATATAGAAAATATCAAATGTCTCTAATGAGCAGACAAGCTCAACACCTCAGCTTTAGCTTGCACATTTTGTCCTAAGCATCCCTACACCTGACTCTCAGTATCCCATATCAACATTCTTAAAGTAAGATGCCTTTGCATGATGCTTTAATGGTACTGTATCATTTAACCTTAATGTCTATGGTCAGTCGGCTTATGGGTTGATTTCTGCGGGGGCAAAATTTTATTTATTGCTGCACATGCTCTTTTTGCAGCCAAGGTTACTCTGGGGTAAGTTTCAAGTTGGGAAACATGACTCCGTGACAAGATGGTATGCTCTTATTAGACCTGAAGTATAGGAAACGGTTTGTTCTGTAATGGGGTCCTACTGTAAAGAATTATTGAAGAATGCACAGAATACCATGTTACGGTGAGAATCAGATTAACACAGGATAATGTATGACTAGTTTGTGGTTTGGTCAGTAATTTTATATTCCCACGACTACATCCAAACAAGGATGTAACAACATTATCAGGCGTTCACATGCTTTTGTAAACAGAGATGCATAATGAGATGAACATAATTGTAAATATTTAATTGTCCTTAAATAACCACTTTTCTGGTATAAAGTATTATAACCATTAGGAGACAATATAATGTGTACTTCCAACTGACTGATCGTGTTACTCTTTCTTTCCACGGTTACGTCCATGCTAATGCAAACACTTGATAAACCTTTTGTATAAACCCAGTGGCGTACATGGCCTGGTATTTGGGGTTTTTCAGCAGAAATCTATGTCTGGTAATCAGGTTTCATATAATGCCTTAAACTGCATCAACCCATGTTTCATGATGACATGCTGTCTAGTAGGGCTGGGTACCGAATTCAATACTTTTTAGGCACAGACCAAATTGCCTCCTTAGTGTGGAGTATTGAAAAAATGCCTCGTCATTCAGTACCAAATTTCAATACCTAAGGAGCAAATCTCATCAGCAACAGTGAGCCAATAAGCATGCAGCATGTTTACCAAGATCTATTAATGCTGGTGATTGGCTTTCTAACATTACACGTCGTAGAGACACGCAGGAAAAACTCCACGTTACGCACAGAGACAGGCCTCACATAGTAGGAGCTGAAAAATAAATTAAAAAGATTTGTGCCGTAATGTGTAATCGTAATGTTGTAATTTCTTTATTATTGAACAATGAACAATACCCAGTCCTACGGTCTAGTAACATTACTACAGTGCATGAAAACATACTGATCATTTCATCTACTTGCAGGATCCTCTCTCAGAAAAGAAGTAATTACTGTCCCTTACCTCCAGCTTGAGTTCATAAATCATAAAGGTGTGAAATACTGTTCCGAAGTTGTTCAGGGACACTTGTAAACTGCTTGCAGGAAGGCGGATTTGTTACCTGCTTCTTTTCCCTTGCTTAAAGTGTCATTCTGTATTTGTTTGGGGAAAACAGAGTGATAACTTCGCTAGTGGTGTTGACTGGTCTGCTTGTTACTTTTTGTTATCTCTTCCCAAACTGTTGTATTGAGTCTGTGACAGTTTATCAGCTTTGTGCACCTGATTCTGTGCTATTCTGGGTTTTCCCCTTTCGTGGACATGGTTATACTTGAGCCCCTGTCATCACAGTTTTGTAGCTTGCATATATATATCAGCTGTCTTTCATTTGAAAGGGGGACTTCAGGTGGTAAGAAAAACAGTTTTTGCTACAGCTGTCATTTAACAGTATATACCTCCCAGATTGACTGAGGATGTTTGGCATTTCTTTTTATAGTGAGTTTGTCTGAAAGGTGCACGGTCTGCCTGGTGTCTGGCTGAGTCATCTCATAATCCCAGCTGGGCTGTGATGAGTTGTGTAATGTTGACAGGGTGCAAAGTGCTGAAGTGGGAGTTTCTAACATTAGTTACGTCCTGGTCACTGTCATAGTAGAAGGGGGGAATGTGGAATGTGATCCTTCTGTAAGACCATCCAGCTTGTTATGAGGCTGCGGTTACTTAATAAATTCCATGCAATGGTAATTTCTGGAGCAGTTTGCATGTAGCGTTGGTGGCCTAATTACTATTGTCAGCTAAAACAATGATACATTGTTGTTCTTTCTAATCAAATAAATTAGTCATGTTGAGCTATACATTTAGTACGGAATTATTTGTGTAATAATGGGGCAGGCATTGTTTTATTTTCCTTATTTAGCACACTTTAACAGGCCTAAGCATATGTACAGTTATTTTTAGACAGCAAATGTGCATTTACATCCTGCACAAATACTAAGTGATCAAGTATTATTAGAACATGGGAGGAATTTGATCCAGGTCCCCGACTGTATTTCTCATCAGGTTATCGCATCAAATCATCACATCGTGCCGGGTCTGTACGTAACCCTGTAGATCAGTATTGTATAACTCAGTGTGGGCTACACTGAAATCTTGCAGCCTTTAATATATAACCAAACTACATTTTATACATAGTATTGTATTATCAGGTTTCTAAAATTTTCAGTAAAGCACAACAATGCCGTACTCTTTGTTTTATGGAACATAGTATACTGTAAGAGAAACAGGAACAGGTAAGTTTGAAATCTGCTGGGTGTACTGTAGGTAACTGTTTACTAATGATTGTCAGTGCTGATCCATCTACAGTCCTACTAAATCCTTGGCTAAGATTCTTATGTTGTCGTTTCAGATTTGCTTTCTCCTGTTTGCAGTCCTCTACATTGTGTCCTACTGCATTATAACCAGATACAAGAGGAAGAGTGGTAAGTGAATCTTCCCACTCTGTGTGAACAGAAATCAGCACGATTTCATCGTCTTAAAGCATCTGTAACACTTACACGGCAGAAATGCGTCCATGGTGGACCTATTTTCAAAGCAATCATTGTGGAAGTTAGTCAGTCTGGTTATGGTGTGTTTGCTCACAGACAGAACCCTTCATTGTGTTTTGACTAAAAGGAAGTCACGGCCAAGAAGGCTTTAGGTGTATGCGTGAGACACCACACCCATGCTTGTAGAGTAATCTGCTACAGTCAGCTCTGTATCCGTGTGAACTGTATCCACCCCAAGTAGCTTTAAAGGCTGTGGAAAAATGAATACAATTTGTCACTGTAACAACTGTGACAAGGCAGGTTATATCAGTAATATTGCATTATATTCAAACAATGAAGACTCAAGGGATCTTTACAGGAGGATATGTTTTGTTCTTCTGTATTGACTGACACAGCATTTTATCTACACCAGGCAGAAAAGACTGACAAGGTGACCCAGTTATGAAGGAGAAAACAAGAAGGCCCGGGCAGACATTTAAACCCATATCCCATTTTCCCAGGACATATTTAGTATGTCCAGGTCACCTAGGCTTCCCTTGTCTCATTTTGAAAGTAGACCACAATGCACCAGAAATCCCTTCTGGAGTTTTGTACAGTAGCAATCTAGGTTGCTCTTCTCCTTAAACCTGGTGTTTTGGTAGCCTAATCTTTTCACATACAATGCAAAGGAATTGTAAAATAAATCTGCTACAACAGATACATCAGTATGCCCCAAATAGGAAATATAGCCATGCCACAGTCTTGGCATGGCAAGTACTTTTTAAAGTACGATGTGATGTATGAAAATGTCACACTCTAACCACTTTGTGACTGAAGTGGTTTTGGTTTCCTTTATAGATGACCATGAGGATGAAGATGCGGTTGTCAATAGAATATCGTGAGTAAAGCTGATTTCAGTTCATTCTTTTCTTTCTTTCTTTAGAACAATGTATTTTAGAAATTGTGGAAATCATTGAGTTAATTGGAAATTAATTTTAATGTTTTATCTAACAGTGAGGCGAATATGTTTGGGGTTTTGATTGTTGGTTGGACATAAAAGATGTTACCTTGGGCTTTAGGAAGTTTTCTATCTAGAACATTTTCAATAATGAAAAAAAATATTTTACTAATAACTTATTGCATACATTGAAAAAAACATTGCATTCATTTACTGACTACCACTAACACTACGAGGGCCCTATTTTAACGAACTGAAACGCAAGTATCAAACGCCAAACGCAAGTAGCTTTGTGGGCGGATCTCGGGCGCTGTTGCTATTATACCGGCGGGATGGATGACTCTTGCGCCCAACGCAAATCTAAAATGGGTTGGTCTGAAGTAGCTACATTGCTCATAGGTGTGGTTTGGGCGTAACGTGCAATAAACCAATCGGAGCGTTATCTCACATTCCCTTTAAAAGCAGGCGCGCTTGTTCCATGGCGGATTGCTATTATAATGGCGGATTTAATACATCCACGGGCGCACGCCAGGAGCGGTTCACAGCCGAGGAGACCGACGTTTGCTATTGATTTTTCTTTTTGACAAAATGTAAATAAAGAAATGTCACAAAAACATACTTTCTGATGTTTTGGGCTTACTCTCACTGAATCACGAGATTATGAATGCATGGTGATATTTTTGCAATGTAGTCTAACATTAGACCGAGATTACCTCACTATAGACGATGCAGCTCTTCTGTCTCTCCTCTCCTGTGCTGCTGCTGGGGCAAGTCCTCTAATATTTCCTCATTTATGTCATCAACACATCCATGATTCATGGAAATGTTGTGTAAAACAAGGTCATATTTGTGTATGTGTTTGTTTATGTATGGTTTGCAAAAATGGGAACTGCCTGGTCCGTGAGATGAGAGAAGCAAAGTGTATGCGCGGTGCGCACACTCTACATTACAGCCAAGCATGCGGCCTTAAAATAGCATCTGAATAACGCGCCACTGACTTTAGACCAGATTTTTCCTGATCAGTGGCGGAATTGTTTTCTGAAACTGCAAAATAGCACTAGGGAACGTTTGCGCTGGAACACGCCTCCTCTTTTTGCTGAACCTCCCCCGGGAGCACAAGTTCATTCCTTAATTTACCGACGTGAGTCTGTGGAGGGAAAATTCCGCTGTGCATTGGGTGCAAAATAGGAATGAAACATGCGTCTGTGTACAAAGTCAATTACGCTGTGTGCAAGATAAGGCCCTGAATGTCTTCACACTGTGTCATTAGCTAGAACTGTGGTGGCAAGTGTCACATATCTCTCAGTTTAGAGTTGCAGCACTCGTCATCACACTCAAGGGTGCCTGTTGTATCCACACCATCCTGCATGCTTAGGTCCAGCTAAGCAAAATGGTACCTAAGGGTCCAGCTAAATAATTGAAAGCATTCCAGTTAATGAGCTCTTTTAGTGATATGGTAAAGTGGGGACTTTGTACCGCCCTACTGAGGACCACTGAGCAGATGGTTACTCCCATGGGCCCAATCTGGAGAGCCACTGCCTCTGAATCTCTAGAAATTGCAGGCTGCAGAAACATAGCCAGTCCTTTTGTCTTAGTTAGAACTAGGGCAGGGGTGGATTAAACTGAGGGGTAGAAAGATGATTGAAAGTATAGATTGATTTGAGTGGTCTCTGTCACTGATTAAGTTCATTCCTCACTTGCTTTTGCTTATTCATTTTGTCACAGTGTAAACCATGTGACACTTTTGTCTTCCAAAATGAATCATCCAGTAACCAAGTAATGTAACATAATCTGATATGAAAAAGAAAAAAAATGTCATTACCTTGTGATTCTTAGTCTGTATCTCGACTAGTCCTAACACTTGTGTCTGTCTGTCTGTCTGTCTGTTTGATTCCATTTGCAGATTGTACTTGTGCACCTTCACCCTGGCAGTGTCAGGTGGTGCCGTCTTCCTACTGCCTTTCTCAATCATTAGTAACGAGATCCTCCTCTCCTTCCCCAAAAACTATTACATTCAGTGGCTCAATGGCTCCCTCATTCACGGTCAGTGGAGCTCACATTTCATTTGTCTTTTTATTTTGTTGAACTAACCAGTTTTCTCTCCCTTTCTTGCTCCTTTGTCTTTTGATTAAACTTCTTTTGATTAAAAGTCTTTTGATTTCTGCTCTTCAACGAAAATAAATATATTGGAATAACATTGATTATAATCCTAATTAACTATTTACATGGTCAGAATCAATACATGTGCTTAACATGCTGTGCACATTGCAATGGACTAGTACCCACATACATGTTGGTTTAAGAAAGGGTTGTGTTTTTGTAGGTAATTTAACTCTGACTTGGGGCAGAGATTCATCTGAATTAGACAGCTATGTAAAGTGATTACAGTGGTCCAAAACTCTTCAATTCACTATAAATAAAATGTCATTATTGTTGAGTTGTAATTCAAAACACTTTTATTCTTTGTTTTTAAATTCTGGGTAAATGCTTGACTGAAATTGAAATAGATAGGAATTCTTATCCAAACATTTTTTTTTGGTAAGGTTTTACAAAGTTTTTCTTTTGTTGTGTTGTCACACCATATAATTTATTCAAAAATGTAACGTGTGCCCCTAATACATAAACTGTTTTTTGTCTTTAACAACCACGACAACTACACTCAAGTCAGTAATAATTGAAACCAGTTTCTGTTTGTTCTATAACACTACTTAAAACATATTAGAATGGAGTTACTACAAAAAAATACAGGCGTTGTTGCCGTTTCAAACTTTTGTTTTTACTATTTAAAACACTAAATAGACTAAAAGACTATATTAATAGACTGTTGTGAACAAACTCTTTTTGAATCTGCTTGACTGTGATGTTGTTTGAAAGCGTCCCATCTCTCAACACCTATTGAGTTTTCTATTATTATCGTCCTCTCTTTGTTGTTGTGACTACTGTTTATGATATGAATAATACGGTGTCTTCATTTTGATACCACCAGTGCAAGCTCTGATTACAGATGCACATACCAAATACTGAGGAATTTTGACTTTTTATAAATGCTGACACATTTTTTACTTTGATTGTTGAAAATGTTGTAATTGTGTTTAAGGAATAACATTTGACAATATGTTTGTGTTAATGTTCAATGAGTATAAATGTGTAATCACCAGTGGCAGCTTCTAATAGATGAAGTTAAGCCCATTTATTTTCCTTGATTTAATAACCAAACCATGTGAGATCTAAAAGTCTTTTTCTGTTTCATCTACCGTATCTCCACATATCGGATCAATTGACCTCTTTATATCACAGTCAGTCATGCAGACACACAAGGGAGTCGGCGTTAAACACCAACTCTGCCAAAAAAAGGGAAGGCTGTTGGGTGCTGCAACAGCCACCAGGGGGCATAAGAGTCCACAACATAGACATGACACAAAGACACACGCCAGATAAAGCCTGTGTTGGCACTTCACCTCACAACTACTACATAATAATATTCAAGGGAAAGCGCTCAAAATTCTGGGGAAACCTGTTTTAAGAACCTCATCGAGCATGAAAAAAATAAAAATAGGACTGACTATTGATTTATAATATATAATGTTTGTATACAACTGTATGTGTACACTCTAATATGTTTCGTTTCTGCAGGTCTGTGGAACCTGGTGTCACTGTTCTCCAATCTTTGCCTCTTTGTCCTGATGCCCTTTGCCTACTTCTTCTTGGAGTCTGAGGGATTTGCAGGATCTAAAAAGGTACATTGCCTTAAATGTTTGTTATAGAATTTCTATGTATTATTTTTTATTTTTGTTTACCGTATTTTCTTTGTGTGTAACGCAAGGTTACCAATGATCATCAAGAAAAAAGGAAATGGGAAATTAGTTTGACATTTTGCTGGGCTTTCAAAGTCTGGAACATTCTTTAAAAATCCTGAGAATAATTACCAAAAGTGATACTGAAGTGATTTATGAACCGTGAGTCAGAGGTGAAAACAAGACAATCTGAAATGCTTTAAAATCAAGGCTGGAACAAATCTGAAACTTTGAACTGGAAAATATAGAACCCTGTTTATTTTCTGTCTCTTGTGTTGATGTATTTGTATGCTTTGCTATTCATGCAAGGGGCTCGCTGTTAACAGCCAAAGCAGCAGCAGGTGCCTTGTCCATGCCCTCTCCCTGACTCACGCCACTGACTGTAACTGCCACCGCAGAAAGTTCATTAACCGTGAATCTGGACTTCGCCCAGCGCCACATCCTGACAAACCCTTCCAATAAGGCCATAGGCTGCAAACGCTTCAACACTGCTTCATCGGCCTCACTGATTTAAAGCCTGATTCCTTGTCACCCCGTCCCCAGCCCCCTAAAATAAAACTTCAAAAGGACAGGCTAATAATCGAGTTGTAAGGCTCAGCGAACTTCCTTGTTTAATTGATTACCCGCAAAAAAAAAGAGGCTGGGGGCTCGTGTTCCAAAAAGTCCATAAAGTCGCAGCAACATGACAGCACAATAGAGCCTCGCAAAATGGAGGGGGAAAGATTTACTTTTAATACACCTCTATCCTGTGTCACAGTTTGAAACCTCTCTGGTTTATGTCCCTCCTGGCAAAAGCACATAAAAATTAGTCTGTACTGTAGTGTATAGCCAGTTATTTTCTTCCTTAGCCCACTAATTTGTTTCTGTTGGATTTCTTCAGTAGAGGGCAGGTCCTGATGTGTAAGAAGCAGGATTAGGGCCTCTTTCACGTTTGTCCTTTTTGTTCTTTTTTTATTTCAGCTAGACTGTTTCTTGCTACTGATCTTCCATAAATTTGCTTAGAGGAAGCACTGTTCAATGTTGAGTTGCACTTCCAGTTATATATAGTGTGTGTGCTATGGAAGGGGTGGAGGTGACACTCCTGTTTTCACCTTTTCAAAAAAAAAAAAAAAACCAAAACTGAGCTGCTTGCAGAGTCAATCATGTGGCCGACAGCAAGAGGAATGTAAAACACAGATCCAAGTTTTTATAATGTGATATTATCCCTTTGCCCCAAAACAGCATTAGACCACGTTGACATAAGGTTTTATGTGGCATTTTAACCTCCTGTGCTAATGTTGTGGCACTGCGAGGTCCTTTTGACTGCGGAAATGAAGTGAATGATGAATTTCACTACTAACGTTGTAAGTCAGCCTTTTCATGTGGCTGTGTTTACTTTTGACGATGTACTAAAAGACGCCACCAGAATAAAGATGGAAATGTGGATGGTTTTTTTATGTTAACTGTTCAGCTCGTCAGAGGCTCTGTCACCTGAGTGATTAATAGTTTAACAAATTGTCCAAATTGTGGATGAATCGGAGCGACTTAGGGTCTTGATGTCAGATGTTATGATCTAGCTTTATTTGCTGCTGTAAAATGTCTCCCACTTTACTGCTTCTCAAATCTTTGCAGAAGAGCTGCATCGCTGAGGCCACTGAAGCTCATTATGTAGTTCAGGTCTTTTGGTTCTGATGATGTTTTACAAACATTGACTGGTGTATTTGTGCATGTTGCATACAAAATAGTATTCTAAATGAAATAGTATGTATTGTTTAGCTGTTGGGAAAGACACAGTTCTCCTCTTTTGAGGCTTTATAAAGCATTTGTGTCTTCACACCACCAGTAGATGGCATTATAATAATGAGAGCCATGCCTGTCATCCTCATTGAGTTGATCAGCATGGTCTGAAAAAGACTGAGAAGACATCAGCACCAGCCTTTGTTCAGCCTTCTATTTATATCAAGGGACTTAAGTTGGCTTGATAATTATACATGCGGGTATGATGTGTTGAAGCTATATTTACTCACAAACAATTAGATCAAGGTATTAAAAAAGAAAAAGTTTTGACAATGACAACTTCCTGGTCTATTTCAGTGTTGTCTAATCCTATTTTCTTAGCACTAATGCTCAGATGTTTATTATGTTGAGCTAAAAAATATGTATTCAGTGTCACAGTCAATTATTGTAACTTTAGACATAGCAAAAACCTACGTCAAGAAATATAAATTGTGTAAAGTATGCTTTGCAGTGAATAGTCTTTTGGTCTTACCCACAGTATTGAAATGTGTTTGATCCTGAAACGAGTTGGAACGAGTCTGACCCCCTGACTGACCCAGCAAAGGGGCAACAGGTTTCATCTGGTAGTTAAAGAAACTCCTCATCAATCTCATCCTAAGCCCTAACCCGCCAATGATGAGAAGTGTGTTTATTGTGGAGGGAGAGGAGGGGAGGTGTAGGGGGAAAGAGAAAACGTCTCGCCGAGCAAACCCGCGTGGTGTTACTAAGATACTCCTCTTTGTTGGAGCTCCACAATGGGGGCCTGGATATTTATTTCAAATCTCCTGCACATGCAGACATTTTTCCCAGGCCTTCTTTCGGGCAGGGCCAGCCGGAGAATATAAAGTGGTGTTTACATACCTTCCTTTAAGGTCACAATGTCTCCCTAAAGCTGCCTGTTACAATGTTCGTTACCATGGTAACATATTAGTTCGAGCTGGGAATTTAAAAAAGAACAAGCGAGTTGCTCAGGATTTTTGCCCCCTTCCTCTCGTGACTCAGTTTTTCTAACCTAAGTGATAAGTTCTGAGGCTTTACTGATTGTGTTCCAAATTCTTTTTTTTGGGAGATTTTTAAAGCGAGATATTGTCTATCATAAATGTAGACTGATTTACTACAACTCATTTACATTACTAAGTAGGGCAGAGTATTATATTGATAGACTACATGGTGTACTTGGTCCTAACCTTTCAGAAAAAAACACCATTTATTCTTTGAAGACTTATCATTCTGACACCTTTCTGTTATCGGAACAAGCTGTCGTCACTGTAGGATGTCAAATAAAAGTACTGAGGCTGCTTCCTTCATTTAAATTTTTCTGTTTTCTGACTCATCTGGTGAATCAGACATGAACTCAGCAGGGAAACGGGTTTTAATTCACATCCCAAAACCATGTTACTTTCACAATGTTTTCTTTTTGGCAACATCCACCCACCCCACCCCCCACCCCCCCTCCTCGGTTTGAACGATACGATGTGAAGTCTTATTACGAGTCTTTAGAAGTTAATTTTGCAGCTTTACAGGGGAGTGTCCCTGTCCTCTGCTTTCTGTCTTTGACACGGTCATTGCTCTGTGGCCGACTGGTTGAAGGATACACTAATAAGGTCCCTGGGCATCTGGCATGTCTTTTGCAAAGAGGGCAGTCGTTTTGCTGGAGAGCAAAAAAAGGACCCTGCCCCCTCCCTCGCTTGTTACACTCTTGGCCCTTGTTCCACACGCCCCTGACAGTGAGCAGAAGGATGGTCTGTGGGATGATCTCTGCCACCGCCTGCTGACCTGCTAAGGATTGATGATGGCAACTAGGAAGCTCCTTTACCACCTAACTCTTCCTTTGTCTCTCTCTCTTTCCCCCCGAACATCCAACAGCCCTGCACCTTCCCAAGTATCATCTCTCGCTCTCTCTTACACTTGTCCACCATTGCACAGTGGCATTCAACTTCCAGAGGTGAACTCTGTGCTGGATTCATCGGTCGAAGCACTACATCAAAGACAGTGGCAGATTGTGCTTTAGTTTTTCTGCAGCACAGGCTAGGCGAAAAAGCTTGTGAACTGTTTCCAGGCCCTTTGTGTGTGTGTGTGTGTGTGTGTGTGTGTGTGTGTGTGTGTGTGTGTGTGTGTGTGTGTGTGTGTGTGTGTGTGTGTGTGTGTGTGTGTGTGTGTGTGTGTGTGTGTGTGTGTGTGTGTGTGTGTGTGTGTGTGTGTGTGTGTGTGTGTGTGTGTGTGTCTGCATATGAAGTGGTTACTTTTCTCTCTGGCCACGCATTTACACACATTTCTTGGAAGTCTCTCCAGTCTTGTTCGAGCATAGCTGCAGCTAACCAGCCCCTCACTCGATGTCGGTGTGAGGATCAGGGGATGCTGAATATTTCAGAGCTGCTATATTTAGAGGTAGTTACACATTTAGAATGGCAAGAATAGAAACTTTCAGCGGGCGCTCTGGATGCCAAGGCACGGGTCTTTTTTTTCCTCCCTTCCCTCACCAGTTGACAGTTGTAATCTTTGATACTGTATGTGATGATAGCTTATTTGTATTTTCCTATTTTTATACCATAGTTTTTCAAAGCACACATTTGCCCTTCCTTACCTATGTGAGGAGGAACAAAGGACTTAATATTTCCCTTGCAATAATAGGTAAGGATAGACATAACTTTCAGTGTGCAATGTCATGCATGTGGATGGCTCAATGAAACCAATCTGGGCTCCCAGTTCAGTGTCGTCTTTCGCCTGTGCAGTCTAATCACGTCTGACACAGTGGATTGTTCTTCTAGCGAGGCAGCATCCAGGGATGATAGTAAGGGAGGTGACAAGCATTGCCTTTGCCCTAAATGATCTGAATGAGTAATGATTTGAGTCTTATAAATGATTGAGAGACCTATCTAAAGGGAATACACCTACAGCATGGCATGGGCAGCTTGTTAAGGTGGACTGGTGCGCTTGAGCGGGTGCACGTCCTGCCTCCAGTTTCTGTTTGTCCTGATGCATCCTTAAGAGAGCGCGTGTGGGACGTGACTGAAGTCCCTGAAAGCATTCCTCTCTCACCTCTCTCACCTCCGGGGAATGAGATGCGCTCAGACGTTGACTCCTCTCCTCCGCCAGTCTATCTCTGTTCTCACTCTTTATTTCTCTCTATCGCTCTCCATCTCTTCCTTTCTCCCCCTTTTGTTTTTTTATTTGGTGGTTTTCCCCACTGCCCAGTTGAGCCGGGCTGTGAGATGCTTGATTGCAGCATCTATCTCGTGAACTCAAAAGTGTGCAAACGGCATGAGGCAGTCAGCAGAATTTAATGACCATGTCAGATTTTTGGCTATATTTTTAGTGTATTGATCTGCATTGAGTGCTGAATTTATTGATGGTGTATGTCATAACCGAAAATATGCGTATATAGTTCACTTAAGATATGTGATGTATCTATCAATGTTATACATTTATTCATAATATATTGCTAAGATTGTTTAGGTTTGACTAAAGATTCTCTAAGGCCCACTTACCCCCTCTAATATTACCTGTCGAGTGGCTGCAGTGTCCACCTTGGCCACACTGGGGCACTCTAGACCCTACCCACGTTCCTCCCTCTTGTGCTAGAAAATTCGACACTCACTCACTGAGGCTTTTCCAGAATATCCTGTAAGTGGAGGCGCGAGTGATTGCTCAGTAATAGCTAAAGGATGCTACGGCAGATTTTCACCACTGACAATGAATGGAGTCTGAGAATAGGCTTATATCACTATCCAAAGCATGGACTGAATGGGTCAGTGATAGTGTGTAGACAGATAATGTTATCAAATATGTCTGTGATGCTCGTATGCTGTTTGTGAGAAAGGTGCTCGAAAAAGTGATTCAAGCTCAAGAATGAGTTAGTAGGGACTATATTTTAGGTTGCATAGGAAGAAGACGGCTATTAAACAGTGACCCAAATTGTAATGGAAATGCTAAAGGACAGTTGGTTTGGATGACAATCATGAACTGTGTTGGGAAACAAAAAAAAACCTAAGCCTTGTCATCTGCAGAATTGAAACCATTTCCGTTCTATAAAGCAACTTGATTAACAGGGGGAACTTTCAAAGAGAGACCCCCTTCATGTACCTGTTGGCAAATACTGAACAGCAACCGCACAACCATTATGTTAGCTGGTAACAAATTGCTCATATGTACCCAATTTAAGCAGCGCTCCAAAAGCCAGAGAGCCCTTGTTATCCCGTGCCTGGTAGCCTACCTGACATGTGTATGAGAATGCCTATCTATCTTACAGTGCTAGACAGCTTGGCTCTCCAGCAGGGGGGGAAATGGAAACTGTGTGAACAGGTAGAGGAGGACTTTATTAACCACTCAGCAGTTTGTGACCCGGAAAACCCAAATTACCCCAAAACCCTCTCGTCTGCGCGGCCCGGGACACGACCGTGGTGCTAAGGGAGCTCTTAATCTGCCCCAGATGGGAGGCCTGCTCTTGATCGCAGACAGTAGCTGACCCAGCCAGGCTTCATGCTCCTTACAGCACCCCCCCGGCCCCTTACTCTTTTTAATTTCACCTCTGCCACCACCAGCCCCTGTTAGACCCACTTTATAGACCACAATATGTGTGTATAAAAGAGCTGTTTTACACAGGAATCCGTGGGAGCGTTTATGTCATGTTTGTGTGCTGCGAATTGAAATGATGGTGTTTAATATGAGCGAGGCAGGATGGAGAGAGGAGGGAGATGTCTCGTAAAATTAATCTTGTTTTGTGTTTAAAAAAAATTATATGAAATGTAGCTAATACCACCTCCTAGCTCAGTGCAATGAACGTCAGTTTGATTAATGTGTCTTTTGATGTATGTTGATATAAAACCCTTGTGTTTATTGTGATACTAATTTCAACTGTTTTAGCCAAATCAAATTTTCTTCTTCTTTTTCTTTCTGTGCACTTTTTCTGTCAGGGCATCAGGGCACGTATTTTAGAGACCTTTGTGATGCTCTTCCTGCTGGCTTTGCTCATCCTGGGCATTGTGTGGGTGGCATCAGCGCTCATTGACAATGATGCAGCCAGTATGGAGTCACTCTACGGTAAGTTTGTAAAGGATTTTATGTCATTTGTGCTTGTAAATCTCTTGTTGTATTTGTAACTCGGAGGAACAATTTTGGAAATGGGCTTTTTCACTTCTGGCAGAGCTTTGGATGAGAAGATTGATATCCCTCTTATGTCTGTGCATTAACTATGAAGCTCAATGCCCGAGTTGATTAGCTTAACTTGACTTAGCTAAGCATAAATACTGTAATCAGGTAAACGGCTAGTTTGGCTCACTCCACCGTTCAAAAATACACCTACCAGCATCTAACAAATTATATCTTGCTTGTTTAATCCCTTCACAGATGAAAAAAAACTGAGAAATTGTGGTTTTGCTAGGGGTTGTGTGCTGGAACTAATTCTTGTGTATTTGCCAAAATATTTAACTATTATTTCCTTTTTACATTACGTTACATGTCATTTAGCTGACGCTTTTATCCAAAGCGACTTACAATTGCTATATATGTCAGAGGTCGCACGCCTCTGGAGCAACTAGGGGTTAAGTGTCATGCTCAGGGACACATTGGTTGATGTATCGCCGTGGGAATCGAACCCCGATCTCCCACACCAAAGGCACGTGTTATATGCACTGCGCCATCACCACCCCTTTCGTTCTATATTTTATTAAATTAATGTATTTTTTTTCTGTAGATCTTTGGGAATTTTACCTTCCATACCTCTACTCCTGTATATCTCTGATGGGAGGACTGCTTTTACTCAGTAAGCCATTTATTTTCACTGAAAAAAAACATAAATATTATTGTTGATGTGTTGAGATACCATTAATTTTAAAATTGCTGAATTATTTCACCTTATTGTGGTTAAACAATCACGCTGTTTTCTGTCACATGTATAGTGTGTACTCCTGTGGGATTGTCCAGAATGTTCACCATCATGGGCCAGTTACTAGTGAAGCCAACAGTAAGTAATCAATATTTGTGGTTGTTTGGTAAATGGTTTGGTCAGTAGAAATTTAGAACTAGCTGAAAGACTACATACTAGACTATATACTTGAACTTGAATGCTCAGACTTGAAGCCACTTTGCTCCTCCATTCGGAAAAATGTCTGCCTCAGTCGGCCATTTAAATGTGTGACAGAGGACTACAAATACATCACCAACTCATCCTCCCATCTGCCATCTCTCCAGTCCCACTTCAAGCCTAATTATAACCCATTTCATCTCTTCCTCCTCTGCTCCTTCCCTTCAGATCCTGGAGGACCTGGATGAGCAGATTTACTGCATCCATTTGCAGGAGGAAGCCCTTCAGAGGAGATTAAACGGTATGTCTGTGGAAGACGTGTTGGCACATTATAGGGGAGGGGAGGGGTCGACTGCCCTATTGGGTGTGATGGAGCGTGCCACACTGGAATCAATTAGCATTGAAAATTCAGCCACACACACAGACACACTCACGCACTGGCAAAAAAAATCCACACACACTCGTCAGCGGCCTTTCCCCACCGCTGTCCTACTCATAACTTTCTGCTAAAGGGCAAAGCAGCCAAATGGCAAGGACCATATTTTATGTTTAGGAAGTTTTTAAGGATCCATTTAGGACACTTCAGGGTCACTGTCACTGCTGATGAAATGATTGCCTCATTTAATGTCAGGCCTAGAATGGTAGCCTGGGTAATAGGATGGAATTCATTTCCATCCATCTTTTACAAGAACTTTTGGCTTGGTCCTGTGGACATTAAATCGACATTTCAGTGACTTCTGAAAGGAGACAAGGAGCCTTGTGCCGTTCTCTGGACTTGGGGCACAAAGGGGAAGTTTAAAGAGTTTAAGGATGGTGAAGATTATTTTTTTTAGCCTGCATTTCCTTTTCATGCTCAGCCCTCTGTGTTCCAAAATTCCTTGTTTGACGTTGAATAATCTCAAAAAGCAGGAAGTATTTGGGCCAAATTCCAAAACCTACTTTAATATTAACTCAAGCACGCAACCAAGTGTACAGATGCGAGTAAATAAAGAGGATGAGCGTCTTTTCAAACCCGGGAGGTAAGGGAGATCGCTCCTAGATTACGCATGTTTTCGAATGCCACACCGGCCACCTTTATAGACTGCCACCAATGCGTATGGTTCCTTCAGGCTCGTTTCACACTGCCCTGCTTTGAACTAACTGATAGAATAATTGTAATCTGTTCCTTATCTGCTCCAACACTGTTTGATCTTTAGAAGTCTCTGTGAGGCAAGAAAATAACTGTGGTCAACATCTTAATGTGCGCACTGAGGCCAAGCTGCAATCCGCTTTTGCCTGTTATAAAAGTTGGAAATTGGAGGAAAAGGAGAATGTTGACATGAATTATTTTATGCACACACTGTATGTACATGCACACGCTCAACATTTATGCTCACACATAGTTGAAACTGAAGGCTAGAGTGGTGTCCCTTTGATCTGCTGAGCGCGCTGAGTAGACTGCAGTTCAGGAACAGTTCACAGGACACACTCCAGAGGCGAGCAATGTTGTCTTCTTGCTTCACCTGTGTGCTCTCTGCATCTAACAGATTATACTCTGACCTTTACTGTGTTTGCAGTTGTGGCCTGTTGAGCCACATCAGTTGATGCATCAATGTTTATTTACATGTCTGGCCCTTTGTTGTCCTCTCTCTACATGTAATTGCCCATTTGTAATGACATTGTTGATATTTTAATCTTACAGATCAGAAGGTTACGACATAAATTGGCTGATTGGACATATCTGTTTTTCTTGTCAAGGGTATGATGAGCATACGCATAGTGTTTTACAGACATGCCCCTAGAACTATCAGATAAACAGCTGACACTTAATTTACGAGAAACCATTTTTACATTTTACTTACAAAATGTTGCACCCCTTCTTTACTGCTTTTAAATGTATTGAGGCTTGAATTTTACAAAAGTTATAGACATCCCAGACAAGAGGTCATTTTTGAAGTTATGTTTTAAGAAAAAAATGCCAAACTTTGCAGAAAGCAATAATAACATTAAAGGAAAAACAGTGATGCTTATGTTTGAATCACAGAATAGTGTGCACAACTGGCCTTGCTTGTTGTTGAATCTTCTATGCTTTGTTGTGTCTGTGCCTCAAAGTATTCAGGTTGAAGGTGCAAAGGCATCTTCCAATTATTGCTTGCAAATTGTATCCAATTAAATAACCATTGTGCTTCTGATCCTTTGGGTTATTAGCTTAGAAGATATTATAAAAGTGCAATCTAGTGAGTACATAAATGTACTGCAGTACAGGCACTTTGGCATACACACTTGTCCATGCTGCCCTCTCAAGACCCTGATCTGCTGATAGCAGAGCAACAGAGGGCCTGTCCAGATGCTATGTGGCACAATGACCTTGCCAGTGCCTCTGTTGTCTCAGCATGGTGTTTAGCATATGTGTGGATGACGTAATTTTTCAACTGTGGTGAAGGTTGGAGAGGATACGTTGAATTACTCTGGGCCTTCCTGGCTGCCAGAAGCCTCACTCAGCATCTCTGCCTCGCTGCAACTCAGTCTTTTACTTGATGCTGCCAGCAGAAGGAGAAGGAGGATATATTTAACTCCAGTTTAGAGTGATGTCATTTAAGATACTGCAGTTGAAATTCTCCCCATTTTCCTCTACAATCCTAAACAAGTGATGATATTGTTCTTTGTCTTTATATCTGCTGTTTTTCATGACGTTTAAGAACCTACTGTTAATTTGATCAATGATTTATCTGTCCTGGGTGACTGGTAAGGCCATGTTTGGATACGTTATGCATAAAGGTGATAGATTGGTTCATTTGCGGCTGAGCAGATTTGGCTACCCCGAGGCACAGTGTTCTGTTCGTCTTTGGAGAAAAAGAGCTGTTGAACTGTCCGTGACATTTCCTGTTGTGTTGTGACTGCATTTGCTCGGAGGGTTCAAACTTTCCCCTGCTTAGATCCTGGGACAGGTGTCTGCAAGGGCACAGACAAGACTGTTAACCCTCTTTCCCCGTCTATCTCACCTCTTTTGCCTACTTAAACCCATCCAGACAGGGCGTGTCGTAATAACAGAGGAAAGAAAAAGGTTTGATCAAAGTGATTGGTCCTTTACTCCTGTAACAAAGATGAAAGATGGTATTTATATTGCATGCTAGTAACGGTGTAACACTGAACTAATTGGTCTTGATCTGCCAATCACCCCAGGGGATGCAAATGGATACTCTTCCACTAAGGCTCCTAGGGGCCTCTACGCTAGAGCGTCAAGCTGGAAGGAAAACAGAGTAAAATAGATAAATTAGCCTTAAATGAGCCGGCCTTGTGGTTTTCCTGGAGAATCCCTTGCTGTCTTCTCCAGCCCACTCAACCAGTTGTGGCATGTGCTAGACAGCTCCTGACACAAGATTATTTTGTACTTGTTTGAGATCACATTGTTATGTTCTGAGCAGGATTACTTGTTTTAATGGGATTTCTTAATAAAGATGGGTCAAATACCATATGCTGAGGTAAGACGAATACAGTGAGGAGTTAAACTACTCTTAATTAGGATATTGTCTTATATTCTTTTGCTGATTTAGTGTATGAGAAATTTCTGAAAATACTGTTTTCCAACTGAATCAAGAGTTTCTTGAGTGGTCTGGCAGATACAGTATACATGTCACTCATACAAGTAGTGCTTTAGTATATGTTAAAACAACATTAGAGCTGAAACAATTAGTCGATTGACAAAATACATTGACTATTTTGATAATCGATTAATAATTGTGGTTGTGTAATCAAGCAAAAAAAAGCTTTTGGTTCAAGCTTCTCAGATATAAACTTTTTTCCTTGTTTCTTCTTTTCTTTCTTCTGTGTTTTCTATCATTTAAAATGGAATAACTGGGTTTTGGACTGTTGGACATGACACAACAAGACTCTCAGAAGTAGTGATTGGCATTTCTACAATTATTTTGACATTTCATAGACTTAATGATTAATTATCTCACTGAAAAGATTATCAGCAGATTTATCGACCGTGAAAATGCAGCCCTTGACAACATCTGATCATGCAACAAATGTAATTAATATCAATGGTTTCTGTTTCCGCAGGATCGTCCTCACACACTTATACTCGAGGGAGCTTTACTCACCAGCTAAACAAAGAACTTGACAATTTTCGAAATCAGAGAAATAAATTAGGTAAGTATTTGTATTATGTGACAGGGCTGATACATTCTCTTAAGACCTTGAATTGCCATGAGAATATAGGCCAAGAAGTTAGCTTTTTACATATTGCTGACAGGCAGCTGCTTTCTCCCTGTCTGCCTTAATTTCCTAATTTGGACTTGGACCAGAACTGCCTGATAATTTTCCATCCATTTTAGGATATTATAAACGAGGCCTGAGCCTTTTGGGGAGCAGGGTGGGGGGAGGAGAGTACAAAGGCACTTAGGATATTGGACAAGATGCAAACTTTATATTGTAGCAAGCCTTTTAGTGATGTCATTAATTTAGAAGGATGGTGCATATAAAGTGCACTTGGCAAACTTCTCGGGAAGGCAGGGTGGGTGCACTTTGAGAATAAGGAGGACTAACAAGGTTGGAAATAGAGAAAGAAAGTCAATATGGCAAGGACTAGAGGGCAGTCAGATACACATTGCAGGGTACTGTGGATGTCCATAATAGAAGAAATAGTGCATGTGGTCTACAAGCTGTCAGCAGTGTCTACACACATGACTGAGCTGTTGAAAGAAAAGGAAGATGGAAGACATAAACTTGAAACGTTAAATCTGGCTTGGAAGAATGAGGCACGGTAGTTGCTCACTACATACACACACACACACACACACACACACACACACACACACACACACCTGCGCACACACGCACACAAACACACACACTCTGACCAAAATATAAATCACAAAATTAATTTTGTTGCATTTCTTTTTATCCAGGATTTATTATTGTTTCCACTAATTAAGGCAATGATGAGTGTGACTAATTAAAGAGGAAGAGCATTTTTGAAGGTTATGAAAGGTATATTACCTGGAGGGGGGTGGTTACGATGAGAGGTGAGATTGTGTGTGCTACACACACTCACGATATGTTTTACCAAACCAAGCTGTATAAACCCTGTAAATAAAGCCAGAGGGCTTAAGGTTTCAGTGTTTGTCTTTGATGAAGACATATTAATTAACCAGTAGTGGAAAGTGGTTTGTATCTCTGAATCTCGCAATTAAAGAGTTGGTTATACATATATTTCTTAAGAGTAATAACCTCTTCCTTTGGCTCACTCTCATTTCCCCTCAGAGAGAAGAAAGAAAGCATCAGGTTGGGAGAAGAACTTGTTGTATCCCATGGTGATGCTGATCCTGCTCGCAGGAACGGTGAGTGCTGGGACTGACCTATCATTAAGCCCAAACTGTTTACGCATGGCGTATACAGCCTGGCTGGTGGCCATTGGGACAAACCCCATCCTCTTAACAGTTCTGAGTTTGGGCGTGGAAACTACTTTTGTTTAATAGCTGTTTAAGACAAATGCTGAATAGCCACCTGCAACAACTGTGATTTTCAATAGATTATAGTGTGGGAATGCTATTTATGCTGTCTGATATTGTTAGATGAGGCAGGAAGACCATGTGAGACATGGGGGTTGTTTGATGGCACGTGCATCAAACAACCCCCACATTGTTCAGGTTTTGAGAAGCTTAATGTTGGAGCAGTTTACAATCACAAGATGGTTATTATGCATTACCATACTTACGGATCAGCAAGGCCCCCACAATTAAATTATATCATGATGCCGGATACTTTGGGGATTTGATTAATGTTTTTATAATTATACCATGTGTAAACAAATCTTTTTCTTCCTCTCTGTATGCAGACAATCTCCGTTATTATGGTGGTATTGAATATCCTCTACCTTCTAGTGGATGAGACTGCCATGCCCAAGGGATCCACAGTAAGCCTACTGTCTAACCTAAGTACATTCTTACTTCACACACACACACGCCCAGAATGTAAACTGCAGAAGAGCTTGCCTATCAGACCTGCCATGTTGCTGGCGGAGACATAAATCAAATTCCGGATATGCTCAGATGCTTGTTAGAAGAAAAGGCATGACCAGATGTTAATCAGGCTTGAACCTTGTGCCTCTGGTTTTGTTTTGGAAGCTCATTGAAAGTCATTTCACAGCAGTGTGCAGATTCAGTAAGCTCGCTACGTGTCTCAAGTCCACAGTCGGTGACATAAGCTGCTTTTCCTCCCTCCTGCAAAGGCAGACAGGGCCAGGTTAAGGGCTCTTACTGTGAGGCAGACAAACTGAGTGTGGAATGGCTCTCAGAGATTCTCATCTCCGCCTAACATGCAATGTGTTTTAAGCTCTCCTTATCTGCAGTGACAGAGGGGCGTGCATGCGTGTGCTTGTATGTGTGTGCGTTTGTGGTTGCATTCTTGTCTGAGAAGGGGCAACATAATGTATCCTATTTCTCCCTCATTTAATTTTGCGTCTCTCGCGGGCAACTGACAGAGCTGCCCTCGACATTCCAATTATTTTATTGAGCAGAGATGTTTTCTTTGGCATGACGCATCGCAGAAAATCCCCCAAATTACACTTGTCATGCAGCTGGAAGCTGTCCTCCCTGACAGTGTGGCCCCACTAAATGGTTTATGCGTTTGTTGAGCTGGATGGATGCCACACCTCTGATCTGACAGCACTACGAGGGGTGGGGGAGTCTCGTCCTCCAAAAAAATCAATACTGATATGATACATCTATCCAATCCGTTAACCCTACCCTCCAGCTCTCGAACTCTCTGCCCCTCTAGCACAGAAATTCCCTCGCAGTTACCCGCACACTGTATGGAAGGAGATAAGGACAGAGGAGAGAAAGTGATAGCAAGAAGTAAAGAGACCGGCTGGTTTGAGGTCTGGAGGAGGTACTGTCAGAGCAAAGAGACTGTGGGAAAGTCAAATGAGGCCCCGATGCGTTGATTGTTGTGGGGGGGTGGAGCACAATGGAAGTGCCCTGTCAATGTTTGTCTTCCCGTCCTACCAAGCATCCCGCAATAGTCCTTAGCATACTGAGCAGTGCCCCAATTGCCTTTACAGAGCATAGGATGGAGGTGGAGAAGGATGATGAGGAGCTAGGAGAGCGATAAGAAAAGAGCAGGGAGGAGAAGCAGGTGGATGGAGATGAGAAGCGGAGATGCTATAGAAGTAACCAGGGGAAGGAGGAGGGGAACTGGAGCTGCCTCTGTCAAAGGACACTGTTTTACAGCTTGATGAACAAGCACTAAGAGGGACCAATAAAATTGTTACTGCAGGCCCTTCTCTTTGGTAGCCACAACATTTGACACTGCATTTTGTAAAATGGACAATTAGCTGCAACTGGACTGCAATTTTCACCTCACTAAAGTTGCCCTTCTCACACAAACTCTCATAATAGCACCTTCAGACTTCCCCTGACAAGCTTACCTTAACTGTGACCTTTCAACTTTTGTGAGTGTAAGTGAATGTAAAAAAATATCCATGCTGGCCATGATAATTAAAATCTACAGCCAAGATGCTATTAGGTGAGCACCCAGCAGAACTAGGGGGAAAGGTTCAATTCCATTTCAGTTAATATATCAACATGTCATCATACCACTCACTTATTTAAAACTAAATATGGGAAAAATGATTCCTGCACAATTTGACAATATAGTCTTACAGTGAGAGTGAATGTACCTGTGGGACTACTGTTGTGCTACTCTTCGGCGATAAATGTCTGTAGTTCTACAGTTAAAAAAATTTATGAATGATGTTGACATTTTTATGGCAAGATGAATTGGATTTAAATATGTGAAACTACTATGGCCAGAAGAATAGATAGCACCACTCATAATGGCTTGAATTACTTCAATGAATAAAGATACAGCCTCAATATGGTGGTGTCGGAGCAAACCGTATGTCCAAATGTGTCTTTGGAATCTCTCCCATTTTTGATTCAGACATCTAGAAGGAAATTTATAAATGAATGGATTTATGTCTATAACAATACCACCAACCTCCACATTTGGAGCAACAGAAATTCATTCATTATTTTTGACCAGGGATTCAAGAAACTGATTTTACGTGGGGCAGGATGTCAGTCAACTCAGCCAGTGGAAGTCTTGAATGTGCATGCTCCACAACTGGCTTGGCCACAAAAAGATACTAGTGCTCTATGGGCGGTGAAGAAAAAAAAAACTGTTTTGATTGAGCGCCATCTTGGACCGTGGTATCCATTTTTTAAAATGTTTTTATTCATCCATGGTGTCAACATAGCAGGTTATTCTTTGTGAGATCAATTTTTCATTATACTGTAGGTGCAAATGCTCACAATTGGATCACTAAGTCAATGCTGGTGTGGTCAAATAAAGACATACAAAGATGTAGCCCCCACCTAAAAAAAACAATGGAAAGTTAGGGCTTAAGTTGGTGATCATGAAGACTATGATGCATTTGCTGTAGGGTGGTTCCCACTCAAACGTCCAGGGGTCTCATTTATAAAACTGTGTGTAGGATCCTTACTAAAAGTGTACGTATGCCCAAAAGCCAAAAATGGCGTACGCCAAAAAAAAGAATCAGATTTATAAAAAAAAATGTTCCCTTTTATAAATCACAGATTTGGGACCCCCTTGAAAACGAGATGATACATCTCAAGGGGTTTATCCTAATAAACAAATTTGAACACATTACCAACAAGTGTGCGTACGTGAATCAGCCTCTTATCCCGCCCTGTACATGCCCATTTTTAACCATAAATAGTCAATGCAAAGCACCTCATGAATGCTGATCAGTATGTTAATGGCCTGGCAGTTGTTCTTTACGCTGAATCATGACGACTGGTGGGCGGGGAAAAAGCAAAACACTTCTCAGACGCTCGGGAATTGCTGCAAATTGAATTATAATTCCGGCCTGTTCTTGCATAGTGTAGGGAAACCTGATCTATAGACTACCTATATTAATAATACCTTCCAAAACGGCAGGTATTACGGGCACTCGGGGACAGCTTCGATATACCAGACCTATATGATAAGATTTAATGGAACTATATATATATATATATTTATATTTATATTTATATTTATATTTTTATTTTTATTTTTATATATATATATATATATATATATATATATATATCCAAACAAGCCTTAGTGATAAAGTTGAAGATTATAATATTTATATAAAACACTTAGCTGTCTGCCATTTCCCTCTGGAAACAGCCATAGATCAAAACATAGATCCAAGAGCGTCATCGTCATTACATGGTCCCTGAAGTCTCTTTCTCTCCTGATTCTTCCATTGGGGGTTAGTCCTCCTGCAGGGCCAGCAGTGCCATCATGCAGCATTATACACGGGGGTCACTGCAGTATTTATATGTTTACAACAATTTGTGATTGTTAACACCTTGCCATCACAGCATCAACTAGTGGTATCCCCTACCCCGAGATACAATTTGAAATGAAAGTCTAATAGGCAAACACACTTTTCTTCATGCAGGTTTTGTCACAAACAGTATTAAAGTTCTGATTGATAACGAGGACATTAAGGGTAACGATTGCGCGAGAGCTTAACTGCTGTATTTCCAGACTTTGACATGATATATGCACAGTATTAAAGACATATTTAGCTATTTACACTGTTCTGCAGTTATCTAATGCTATGGTATTTGATGCTATCCTGTATTCCATAGAATCGGGCCATCTCCTCCTCCTGCGCGCCGTAGCAGACAATGTGACGGTGAGACAGCGCTGATTTAAACATTAAGAACGAATTTTGATTTAAGATTTGAGTTGGATTTTACAAGGCGTTTATGGAACAAGTATCACTCAGTACAAGCGCAAATAACACTGCTTCATTTAATCTTCATGACAACGTGGATGATATGTGATATGGGGAATCAATACTTGATAAATATTAATCCATACTTTGTAATTCCATTTTTTGTACTAGTTCAGTTCACCACCTCACCATCTGTGTCGCCAATTCCCATTTTCTCCAAAATGTGCGTACGCATGAGTCAGAGTTTGTGTGGAGGACCGCACATTCTCCCGTCAAGTTTTTTTTTTTTTTATAAATCACAACCTTTGCTTGGGAAGTGGCGTACGCACATTTTCAGCCTCGTTTTGTGCGTATGCCACATTTATAAATGAGACCCTAGACCCTTTCAGAACTCTGTACCTGGAGTTAATGGCACCTCTATATATTATATTTACTGTGTTTTTAATCACTGCTTCCTTCTCCTAATCGTTAGATGTGTGTGGAATTATTTGGTGTGGATAATGGTTAGGAGGGGTAGTTGGTGAGAAAGAGTTATGACTATGTGAAAGGTAGAAGAGAAGCATTAAGATATCTCCTGGTTACCTTAGTTTTTCATGTTTAAATAAATTAAGTAAAAAAAATGGTACTTCAGAGACACACCTGAGGTCAAATGGTCCGGACGTGAGGCATAGTCGTGTGTGTTAATACGACACTGACAACCTCGCCAGTGTACAGGTATTGCAAGGTGTTAATCTTACAAGCAACAAATGCAATGTGTCTGCTGAAAGAGCCATGGCAGGCAGCACAGGCTAATTTACCAGCCCCCTCTCCGCCGAGCCCTCCCTGTCTTTGAAAAACACACAAACACACACTCCATCACCCTCCCTGCTACTGGAATGTAAAGAAGTAAGAGTTGAAAGGAGGCGTACTGTGAAAGCTAGCTGTCCTTAGCGCACGCATACACGCATATTGCAAGTGCACACACACAATCTTAATGCATGCCCACCCTCCCTCCATTAATAAATTACATCAGATGCTGTCTGCTAATTCCCTGTGTAAGACAGAAAGAGCACTGCACCATGGCTCTGCAGTAAGCTCCCATGGATGACAGTTGCATAAAAAGGCATGAAACAACCTGCCAGGCTTTCCTTTTTTCCTTTGTCCTGTTTTGTAAAAGAGCCTATCAAGGTGGGTTAGGAAGAAATAAAATAAAATAAGAAACATCTCGGACCATACTCTAAATACATACTGTGCATTAGTATTGCAAGAATAGCAAATACTAACTGTATATAAGCACTGTACATTGATGCCATGCATTAGTATGGCAAAGTGCTGTATTTGAATTGCATTGCTATACAAATAAACTGTACATTGGAATGTATGTACACATGATACAGAGACAGGATAAAGGATAGGAGTATTGTACTGTAGACTATGTAACGATTGGGAATATACTGTATAGTTGTAATAATATATACTTTATATCTGCTTATGATTATCTACAATATATGAAAATGCATATAGTTTTAGGCAGATTTCTTTTTTTATGTACAACTTATAAGTTGAAGGTGAGCAGTCTATGGTCACTTCTTACTTGTGGACATAATGTATAGTACTGTAGATGCCCCATACAATACACTGATCCTTTGGAGGATCAAACCCGGTGCCAAGTTCGACAAAAGCAAATATTTATCATTTGACTAAACAGATGTTTGGTATGTTCAGCATATGTAGATTTATGTCTTTTTCCTGCTCTGGTTTCAAAAGGCCTTAGGGCTTTAGGGGTTGGGGTTGGTTGGTTGGGGGGGGGGGGGCACGCTAGTGTTTGCTGAAGTATTTGTTTTGTTGTTTTTATGTTTTTGGCTTGCTTTCAGCCTGTACACTCTTCTTACCGTAAGCAATGTTCCGTTTTTGTTTGAACACCTGTTCACATATTGTATGATCGACAGTGATTTGAAAAGAGCCTCTTTCATCTTGTTCCATTCATTACTTGGCCAATTTGATTCTGTCTTTCTCAAGTGGGGAATTTCTTCATGCACCACATACTTACTTTGTAGGATTTCTGTAATGGCTTGTGTATACAACTGCCTGCCTGTCGTTTCCCATTTTCTTTTTTTATTTGTGATGTGTTGATATAAGATTGGTTTGTGAGGACATTGAATAACCCAGCTTTCTGTCTGTCTTCATCTACCAGGACCGAGGCATTGGGAACACATCTCTGTCCACATTTGGCGTGGCTCAGGCAGTGCTGGAGATCATCCTCATGTTGTATCCTTTTAGTGACCCCCCCTTTGTCTGTGGCCAAAGTAGCATGCTCCATGGCCAAGAGCAACATTGTCAAGCCAGCTTTGTTTACCCAGGACATAGTTCAGCCGGACACCTTCCGGAAGACATGTTGTGCTGTTTCATCTCCTTTTATCGAAGCTGAAAAGGTGCAGACTTGGGATACTTAAAACGATGACTCAATGAAGCTGCTTTGCTACCAGCAGAGAAGTGTTTTTGGTCCTTGATTGATTTTCTCAACAGCTACTTGATGGTGTCCTCTGTCGTCGGCTTCTACAGCCTGAGAGTCTTTGAGGGACTCACTCCCAGGAACGATGACACAACCATGACAACGGTAAAGATGGGATGGAAGGAGAGGGTGTGGGGTGAAGTGGGGGCAAGGGTGACGAGATTGCTCCTAAGGTGCTGATCTGTTTGGGACCCCCTGTGTTTCTTCTATTTCCTCTTTTTCCCCTTCTCTCTCCCGCCTTCCTCTCACTCTGAACTCCTACTGCTCACTAATGTTTTCCTCAGGGCCCCCTCAATGGCTTTAGTTGATCTGTCCAATATTTGTTTGTGAGTTGCACAAACACTGGCAAAGTGCAAGCCCCTTTCTTGTACATCAGAGGGAGAGTGGGGTTTTTGGGAGGGGGTGGAGGATGCGTGCTCTGTTTGGCCCATCGTGGCACCTATTCACTTGGTAATGAGTTTGGGAGTGGTGAGGCTTGTTAACTAGCCATGACGCTCCAGTGAAAGGGCTTGAAAGGACAACGGAGAGAACCTGGTAATGAGCAACTTCAGAGTTACTAATTGTACAATATGTGGAACCAATTTAACATCAAGTGGTGTGTGCATGTGTGAGCCCGTCTTAGCTGAAACTGTTGGTGCAATGGGTTCTTTTTCTTCACACGTCTCATAACTGTACGTTACGTGCTTGAGAGCTCTGAAGTTTGATCATCTGTTGATTTGTAGATCATTGGTTGCTGTGTGTCCATCTTGGTCCTGAGTTCAGCCCTGCCAGTGATGTCCAGAACTCTAGGTGAGTAATGTGTGTGTGTGTGTGTGTGTGTGTGTGTTGTGTGTTTGTGTGTGTGTGTGTGTGTGTGTGTGTGTGTGTGTGTGTGTGTGTGTGTGTGTGTGTGTGTGTGTGTGTGTGTGTGTGTGTGTGTGTGTGTGTGTGTGTGTGTGTGTGTGTGTGTGTGTGTGTGTGTGTGTGTGTGTGTGTGTGTTACTGCATATCAAGCGGTTACTTTTGGACATACAGTACCTTTGGACAGAGCCAGGCTAGCTGTTTTTCTCTGTTTCAAGTCTTTATGCTTAGCGAACTGGTTGTAGCTTCATATTTAGCAGAAATAGTGGTATCGATTTTTTTAATCCAACTTTTGGCAAGAATAAGAATACCGATATTTCCCTAAATATCAAACCATTTCTTTAAGTGTCATGTCATAACAACAACTTTGCCACTAAGAACCAGAATGAGTAAATACCCCTCCCCCACCACAGTTTTCAGATGCTGCCACCAACAGCAGGCCATTAAGGTTAGCAAGTTGAATTCTCCTATAGTTTCCTATAGTGACATTAGAAAGAGTGCAGGGTGAAGGGGTAAAATGACAGGAGTAGCACAATCACAATGGCACTAATAAACATGCAGAGTGCAGAGCACAGCTGTTCAAATAGCACCAGTGTGTGTGTGTGTGTGTGTGTGTGTGTGTGTGTTGTGTGTTTTTTTTTTTTTTTTGTGTGTGTGTGTGTGTGTGTGTGTGTGTGTGTGTGTGTGTGTGTGTGTGTGTGTGTGTGTGTGTGTGTGTGAGAGACCAACAGAGTGGGTAAACGGGGATCCGGAGCGAAAGTGATCTCATTACTTTATGAATAGATTAAAAGGAATAAATGCATGAGACAGAGTTGAAGAGAGAGGAGAGGGCACCCCAAAAAAAAAAAAAAAAAGGGGGGGGGGGAGGGAGAAAAAAAAAAAAAGAAAAAAAAAAAAAGGGGGGGTTTTTTTTGGGGGGGGGGGCATGTCAGTGTGTGTGGGAAACTGTATGTGTGTTTTAATACTTTAATGACAAATAGTGTGTTAATTTAAAATGCGTACTGTATAATCACAAGTTTCCAAACAGATGATTGTTGTTTGTAAACTTTAAATGGAAAAGCTGTTTAGGTTTTTAAGTTGAGTGGTTGCATTTTATCACATAGTTTAGGCATGTTATCTTGGGTACCATGGAGTTTGATTTTAATTTGTGTAACATACTTATGGTATTTACTCAGCTTTATAGAGCGGTTCAGTTTATTGTTGTCTGGCCTGCAACTTTACTGTTTTGTTGTATTGCATATATATAAATACTGCGTGTGTGCGCTCCTTCTCCTTGTGTGCAATTATGATGTAAAATCTAGTGGAGGACTATGTAAGAGGACGACCCTAGTATCTAGACACTAGTATGCATGGGCCTTAAAATATTGACAGAGCTTTTTAAAACATGGAAACAAAGTTTGAAAATATGACACATTGAAAACCGCTTTTAAAACATTGACACGGTAACTGTTGTTACTAGCCACTATGATAACGTTAATGTTAGCCACCTCATTGACGCAAAGTGCAAAGCCTCGTTACTTGAACCTTTCATACCCCCTTCGCCATTTCTCCTTCTCTGTCTTTCGCTCAAAATAAAAATGTATGGGCTTTATTTTTACAATGTCTGCACAGATTAACGTTCATTTATAGCCTATTATACTGCTACATCTCATTTCAGTGTTGTTCACCTTGCTCTCACAACAACTACATCACCACAGAAACACTACTGTGATTGGCACATTATGGCTTGTAGAATAGTGGGGGTAAAAAATATTTTGGTAGTAACAATCTTTGTTTTTAGGCAGCCATTACTTTTAACAAAAATATATATACTAAAAGAAAGGGGGAGAAAAAGGGAGAATGATATCTCACAAAAGTCCCTGGTTGGACTGGCATGTTCTTTCGTTTTGATAGAAGGGCTTGTTGCTCCTTTCTGTTAAAGCAAATGGTCATAGATGACTTTTATGTTGTGTTTTCTAGATCGGTTCATAGCCAGATGCAGGTGTGACAACTATGCCAGTAGCCTCACACACACAAAAAAAATAATCTCACTATGCCATACAGTCCTGATGAATCCGCCTTTCTTGGATGCATGACCAGATGCATGCTAATGTCTCCAGCTCAGTCACTGTACCCCTGACATTTCAAATGCCAAGCATCTTTTTACCCCCAATTAGATTTTCTCAAATTACCAAACCAAGATCAAAACCTTTGGCATTAGAAATGGATGTAGCCAGACCACAGTGGCGAGCTGTATCGACTGGGGTCTCCATCATCTTTCTCCCTGTCTTTTCACAGGCAATTTTGTTAAAGGTCCTTGATGCTTGCAAACTGCTTACTGCGGCTGTAAATACATTTCTCCAGACACTGAATCGATTGCCCAATCTAATTGACGACTTGAGGTTGTGAAGATGTTACAGGAGAAGTAGAATGTCTAAAGACTCGGGCCTCTCCAGGGTGCCACAACTGAATCTAATTTCTGCATACAAATGACTGGAATTGTTGTGGTGCATAAATTTAACATATTGATGTGGTAATTTCCTTGGTCACTGTTGCATGTAAAATTAACATCTCAAAAAAGACAGATACCATTGGTAAATTAAATACAATTGTACACATCAGATTATTGAAAGCTTAATTATATTCCCTACATTATTTTATTATTAGATTGCACAGCTGGCCCGTCCTCAAGGTAGAGTGCAGAAACACCCGGATTGGCAGGCCAAAATGGATAAGCAGGAAAACAATAGGGCGTTGAAGGCTTTCCAGGCACCATGCAATCAGCTGTGAAAGATGGTTTAAAATGGGCTAGCAGTGTGGAGCTACGAGGAGCCTGCAGGAGAAACCACTCCTTTAGGTCCTGGGAGAGAGATGAAGTCCACCTGCGTACCACCTTTGCTGCTATACTTAGTCACCCATCCTTCCATATTCCACAGGGAACAGTCCTTACAATACTGCTAACCAAGACCCAGCCGAGTGATGAAAATAATCATAAACCTTGCAGTGCAGTGGATTAGCGGTTGTTTGTGTAAGCCAGAGTGGATTTGTTTCTGTCTCTATCAAAAAAGATACATACACTTTGTTGTATGTTTTGATGACAGCATTGTCAGGCATTATTATCTAATAAGGTTAAAAAGTAAAAACAAAGATTGCTGTAAATATCAGGTACAGGTTTCGTTTAAGAGTAATCTCTAATCTTGGATTGAAATCTGTCAAATTGTGCAACCCCTCAGCTCTGCGGAAACTTACAAGATTGTGCTTGTTTTATTGTTTGAATTATATATGTCGCCAGCTCAGTGGCTGACTCAAGATGTGTGTACAGGTGACTGTGATTCTATGGAAGACTTGGAAGTGGCTTTCCTTTTTTCTAACATCTTATTTTGGCCCAAGAAGACCGCAAACAAAACCATTCCCGTCATTTTATTATATATATGAACATGATGCACATAGGGCAATCAATTACATTAATGGTCACACAGTTTAACATAACACATTTGTTTTTCCAGGCTGAGATTATACCTGTAACGTACACTTTTTTGTATGTAAGCCCTTCTTTCAAATTGGGTCTTTTTACTTGTTCAAAGGGGTGGAACTTTAAAGATAGACACTTTTCAACTGCAGACAGAACAGGAATTCCTAAATTGTCCCATTTGCTGCAGTCCTATGGTTTTGCTGGGAAGAATTTAGTTTATGAACACAATCTTGGCCAGGGGGAACTCTGCAAAATGAACTTCCTTTGTTTTCTCAGTTTTGTTTATTTTCTGGGATTTGCAACAATTTGGACTTCAGGGGAAAACATTTGGTTTCTTGGTTATCATATAGCATGATAAATCATATATTAGGACTCAAAACCGAAAGTCAAACCGAAATAGTAATTGTCATAATACAATAGTTAGTCACAGACCCAACCAAGACATTACATTTTCCCAATGAGCGTCAACATGCTTTCTAACCCAGTTAATTGACTTGTTTCTCTGTCCTTCACAGGTATCACCAGGTTTGATCTCTTGGGAGACTTCGGGAGATTTAATTGGCTGGGAAACTTTTACATTGTCCTTTCATACAACCTGCTCTTTGCGGTCGTGACAACACTCTGTCTTGTGAGAAAATTCACCTCAGCGGTACGGGAAGAGCTTCTAAAGGCATTAGGTAAATATATCTATTTATTTTTCATGTGTCCTGAGAGTCTCTAACCAGCACCTTTTTAATATACTACTACAAACTAATTCCAGACTGCACCACATATTCTTTAATTGCCCTGCAATATTTAACAAACAATCCTTGCCTTTGATAAGCTGGATGTTTTGTAGAATATAAAGCAATCTATTTCGTAATACCACTAGTCAAATTCATAAAAAAAATTTTATCCACAAAGGTTTAGTCTGAAACACTGACAGCACCAACCTACTCTGTGGCTTTGGAGGTAGATAGTGTTTATTTCTCTCAGACAGCACTACCTGGAGTGACAAAATGGAAGAAATTGCAGCAAGATCCAATGTGCTGGGGGACTGACATGTGACAGAGGATGGGGCTAGTCTCAAAGGCTTGTGGTGACAGGCCCTGGATGTTTGATACACATAGGGTTAGAAAATGTCAGACAGAGGCACTGAGGGGGAAAAAAGCACATCAATACCTCTGTCTAAGTGAAAGTCTGAGGCTTTTAATGAGATTTCTCTGCCTTATCTCCCTCTGCCCAGGTCTGGATAAATTGCAACTGTCAAACAGCCCCACGGACCCTGAATCTGGGAAGCTCTCGGCAAACGGGCATCAGAAAACTCTGTGAAAGGGACGATAGACAGACACAGACACACACACTTCGACAGTACTGCTGAAAGGTGAAAGGGATTGGAAGGAACTTAATAAACCCAGGCAGTCTCTGACGGATGCTGCAAATGGAGGCTGAGAGCAATTTAGCTTCGTGACATTCCATCCTCTGCGTCTCGGATGGAAGCTGGGACAGAGCCAGGGATGAGACTGAGGAGTGAAATAGACTGGCATCACTGCAGTGACCTTGATGTTGACCTTTAACCGCGACTGTGACTTTAAACCACCCATCTCTTGCTTCAGGGGCACTCCCACCCCAGCATTGCTACCTGTTTTTCTTTTATAACCTCCTCACCACTGCACTAGACAAAAGCAAGAGGGTAAAGCAGGTGAAACAATGTGTTTTTCTAAGTCTTACATCTGGCTAAAAGGCAAAGGGTTATTTTCCATCACCCTGCTCCTTATCTGTATTCAGTATAATAAATAGACCCCCCATTTCCAATAGACTCATTTTTTAATGCCAGTATGTCCACAGTAATGTGATACATGGAGCATTTGCAGTTTATGGTCTAATCATGGTCGCTGGTTGTTATGTGAACAGATACAGGCCTGATAAGGTGTCAATTTGTCTTTTTTATTTTTTTTATTTGTTTAAGCTCGAAAATGTGAAAATAACATGCTTTTGAGAAGCATGACAGAAGTCAAAGTTATTCACTCATCACAGCCATTACATAAAACTGCACAGCATCAATACAATTCCTATTATATGCGTTGGCACTGTCATTACTGACACGCGTGAGATTTTAGCACTCGTGCTGTCATTTGTCTTTTTATTTGGCTTTACTCAAGTGCGCTTTAACTTTATTGATGATGTCATTAGTTTGTATGAAGTAGGGTAAGAACTTTTTTTAGGTGCTCTAGATTAGACTTTAAGAGCTGTCTGCTCTTCAAATGTGAAACTATGGGAGTTATATCCACTTCAGTTCCAAAGAGCTTTAGTGCATTTAGAGCTGATCCTATGGTTGTATTTCCTAAAATTGGTTGATATGCACATGGTAAGAAAATGTCATCACATTTTTGCTCATCCCCAAAAAAAAATCTATTTTAAATTAACAGGGCACATAACATTTTTTTTGTCATTTTTGTAAATGTTGTATTTACATGTACATATTATATTGTGTTTCATAACTCTTTTGCATTATTTGGATGTACATATTGGGCTCTCGTTGAGACCACTGAGGGTCTGATTCACTAAGCAATCTGTATTTTGTTGTACATATTTTTTATCAACACCTAAATCTAATGCAAACCTGTAACAGTCTCATACAGAATGCATGAGTGAAAAATTTGCAACTTTGCAGCTGGTAGAAAGACTTGGTGACTCAGGCCCCATTTACATGTAGTCATATTGCTGCAGACTCTTCTGAATTGTTATGTTCTTTGTCTCCAGTACCACCTTAAATGCCTTATACGACAAGCATCTCGTAGGCTTAATGTTAAGGTGGTTTCTTCTTCTGTGTCGTTTATGTACATTGTGTCTAGACAGTTCCACTGTGATCCCCTGTACGCCACCGAATTTCTGGTCTCAAGCCAGCCAAATATAACGTACACCTTGCTTTTTGCCATGAATGTTGTCACACTAGCTCTTATCTAGTGAGAGGCTCCATTTTGAGACTTGTTCATTACCCATAAGACTTGAGCATGATAGGGTTGAGTGATCTAATGACGTTTTTTTCAGTGCATTATAGACGTCATTTGTTTTCATGGTGACTAAAGGGACATGACAAAAGAAAAGAAAGTAAGGAAATCGTAATTTATATATGCATTAAAACGTGTGTTTTCTTAGGACAGGGAATGTTTTACACCAAAGCTGTTTTCCAGTTCCATCATGGTTACGCATACATTCACTCAGCTGCAGACTGTGGTAACACGGGCTCTGCATTACTTAGCAGGGAACTGTCACTCCCCTAATAAAACATCAGTCACTACTCTCAGTGGCTTTTGAGGTAAGAACTGAGAGGGCCATTTTCTATTCAAGCAAGCTTTTCTGGTTGCCTTTACAGTACATCTCTGTTATGTGGGCGTTTCAAAAGTTGAGGGTTGGCCTGTATAAATGAAGCAGCTTTTTTTCTGTACTGTCTATACAGTATGTCAGTTGGTCGCTGCATGTAATTTTTTGTAAATGTTTTGTGAATGTATTTTTTACAATTTCTCAGTTTGTTTAGTTATTTTTGATGTTTGTGTGTTTGCAAATAAAAGTAGAAAAAATGCTTTGTGAACATCTTGTCATTCATCATTGTGACACCCTGGACATCAATACTGACAGATGAGTTACATGCTGTAACTATTTCCTGGCGACTAAAGGCAGGACACAGTGACTTTCTGGAGTCTCTGCAAGACTGCAGAAGTTACTGGTATCCCCAGATAAAACCAACAATGGTCATGTTTACATTCCTTTTTATGTACAGATTAAACAAATTAAATACAACGTATTATATCATTAGTGAGCTTCAGAGGGCCTGTTGGTTGATTTTTTTAACTGTGGAGAGAGCCAAGCTAGCCCACCTTGTTGCTAAGCTATGGTAATCGCCTTCCAGCTCCAGCTTCATATAATAGCAGGACCATATTTCCCAAAATTTTGGAACTATTCTTATCATTGTTGAGTGGTTACAGCGCATGCCATATAACGGCGACGTCTTGGGTTCAATATCGGCCTTAAGACTTTTAATGCATGTCATAACCCTCTCTATCCCCCATTTCTACACTGTTCTTTGTCAAATAAAAATAAAAAATCTTTAAAATGCCATCTTGCATAAATTTGTACCCTTTTAGATGTTTTTTTTGTGGTAGACTGATCTGCATAGGGGACAGGAAGGTCTGCTCTCTATAGAAAAGGCCTCAAAGGCCTCTAGACAGAGCTGATGGAAGAGATGGGAACAGGACAGAAGCAGGGTGCGTCTTTGTTGTTGATGGCTGGATGTACCTGCTTCTGTTGGTAGGCTTGGCCTGCACAATGCAGTCAGGCAGATGGGGCAGTCCCAGACATCTCTCTGGATAACCTGTTGGAGTTGGAAACAAACAAAATATGTTTGACTACCTTAAGAATATTCACACCTTGTGTTACAGAGGTCTATTTTGGTTCGGTTTTGTTGATTGAGGTTAATAACAGTGATATTCCCGCCATGTCATTATAAAGAACTCTGAACCAAATCAGTTGGCAACTGACTGACAGGTTTGATCAGGCACAATTTGATAACATGTTTATCAGTGATCCTTATAAAAACAAAGCAACACACGCACAGCGCCACCAATGATTAACTAGAGACAGCTTCCTGTATTTTGGGGCCAACATGCCCGGCCGTTAAATGTTTCATAACGAGCTGCACTCTGCTTTATAGAGTTTGCACCCGTGAAAAAGGTGTAAGGTATGTGTTGAAAGAACATTCACCGTTTGATACTCCATGTCAAGGCTGAGCCACTCCTGCCTTGTGCTCAACCTTTTCACACCAGATAAAGAAAGAAGAAAAAAAAAAAAAAAGACATCTTTGCACACACCCCACCCCCTCTATGGAAAATGGTACTGGCTGCAATGAAAGCCAACAATGGAGCCTTATGGAACAGCAAATCTTAATGCCTTTTCAATTCCTCCACAGCAGTCAAGGCGATGAAAAGCCTGCCGTGCATCATCAGACTGGCTCATGTTTTTTGTAAACACGGAGGATTATTAGCCTACTCGCTGCCATTCATTTGATAAAGTGAATGATCACCTCTGGAGAGGTGTACTTATTATACAGCAGCTGTGATGCTTTCGTCCCCATACAAGCGTTAACATGTCAAGGGAAAGGCAAGGCTGGGAGAAGAAGGATTAGATATTTTTAAGGGGGCCTTGTTTAACGATAGAAGTGGCTTCTGGTTCAGCAGAGTGTGTCTTGTTCCTGACCTGGCTCTGTATTCGATCCCAGTCACTCTCCTGAGGTTCAGAGACGTGCTTTCTCTCCAGCTGCTGAAACACTCGTCTGCTTGATGACAGGGAGCGGTTGATATCACTCAGAAAAGCCTCCGTGTCGGTGTGACAGTATCGGACAAAGCTGTCATTCAACTCCTGCAACTAATTTGAAAAACCATTTTAGTGGCACAAAAGAGGCATGTTTCATTCAGATACACAATAGAGTCGTGTTTTCGGTGAAGGCTAATTGTTTGTGTGTATTGTAATGGCTGAGGCACGCTGACAGGGTGCAGTTGTTAAACAGCCAGATCAATACAGTCACGTCTCCCACTAACATGGAGAATTAATGGAAACCAGTAAAAAAAAAAAAAAAAACAGTGCTGGGAAACATGGAAACACACATATCTGACAACTTTACTGTTCTACAAATTACACATGCACATGTCCTCTCCTGTGTCCTGTAGACAGTGTTTGGGCAGAAACTAAAACTAACAAATTACTTAACGTTCCAAATTCAGTGTCGTGGAATTACTAATTACTTACAAAATAACTTTTATAATAATTCTAATAACTTTACATACAATTAATACCACATTTCTGAAGCATTTTAACCAGGAGACAGGTTCCTACACTTGGTCAGTGGGCAGGTGTTTCTCAATGTATACTAATGCCAGAGTATACATTACACATTGTCGATATTTTATAGATTTATTCCAGTATTTTAAGATATAGGATATTCAAGTGACTACTTTAAGAGCAATAAATACAAGATTCAGTATTCGGTTTACACCATAAAGTTATTCATGGCAGAGGCTTAGAAACAACATTTAGATATTCAAACAGTTAGCTAAATGAATAACATATAAAAAATCCAAATACCTTAGACATTTAAAGACATATGTTTGCTGTCTGGTCATAATTTCCTGAGGGGGGATGGTAGTTTTAAATAAAGTATCTCTATTTATTAAAACGCCCGGTCACCTCTTTTTTTTCTCAAGTTGACCAAATTTAAAGACTTCTTTTCATTGTCTGTCCTCCAGAACTAATCTGTCTTCTCTCATTTATAGCAGCTGTTGCTAGGCAACAATTAATGTCTGCATTTGCATGTTTAAATCCAAAACATATTCAATAGTCAATGAATAGGCTATTTACAAGTTCCAACAGCACTAAGCAATTGACCAATTAACATAAATGTCTGCATATAACGTAAGCAACATCTTCACAATTAAATGACAACCAAACCATTACCATGACAACTGAGCAAACTGCATCCACTGATGGAAGACCATGTGATGTGAGTGAAAGCTCTGGAGAAACCAACCAAGTAAGGGATCCTTGTGAACACATTCACTGGTTCAATGACTGTATGCGATTAATGTTACATAGAACTATACATTAATGTAGGGCTGCAACTGATGGATCAATCTGCTGAGATTCCATTGATCAATTGATTGTTCGGTCTACAAAATGTTAGAAAATAGTGACAAACATCAGATGCAGCTCTACATTAATGTGTTGCACTACATCTGGGAAAAGTAATGTAATTATTGCACCATGTTACATAGAGTAGCATTCGCCTCAGCACCTGCTTGCACACATGCACTGTCTGTGACACTCCAAAACAAACAAACAAACAAACACAAACACACACACACACAAACACACACACACACACACACACACACACACACACACACACACACACACACACACACACACACACACACACACACACACACACACACACACACACACACACACACACACACACACACAAAATCCCAGCGCCTCAGAATTGCTTTACAGCTAGGCTTTTATCACTAATTAAACAACTGTTGACCATTCGAACGGAGGGTTTTATGAGCCTGGCTGACTTTTTGACAGTCAAGGCAAACAGTACAGCCTCTGGTGAACTTTGCCTTGCTCTACAGGAGATGTGGACGGGAGAGGACACAGAGGGGGAAGAGGAGGTGGAGCGTAGAGGCGTTATCTCACGGCAATCCATCTAGATGTTGGTAGTGTCCCCCTTAATGTGTTGACTCAGGGTCGGACCTCCGAAGTGAGTAAAAATTGAAAGCTGGGCATCAGGATCAGATGATAAGATTTCTGAAATTGACCTGATATGTGGGAGTTTTTTTTTTCTTCCCATGAACACCTGTGGCTTCGCAGTACAAAGATGCTTTATGGCCTCCTGCTATCACAAGGAAAACTGAAAGAATAGGTTTCTCCGTCTCACACAGGTTCCAACCCAGCACTAACACGCCTGTTTGCATTACAGTCAGCTAAGCAAATAAGTCTTCCTCTTGAAAATCAAGTCAATCAGACCTGTCAGCGCTGTGTTGCACAGCTCACAGCTCTTGAAGATCATCCTCAGTGTGACAAAAGATATGAGACAATCTCATGACCACCCACAACCACTGAATCACACAACATGAATGTAAAGTGGCTGACAACGTCTATGACTCCATCCTAAGCATGCGGACCCGGACATGGCCTAATGTGTTAGAACAGAGTTAATTGGCTCAGTAAATGTTGTGTCTTTGTTTACGTGACATGTTAAGGCATGGTTTATAGGCGGGATGATGGAGACTGGCAGGGGGATGGGTAGGACACTCCGACCCTTGCAACACATTATGAGTGTGGCCCTCACACATTTGTCACTTGTGCTTAATCAGCCTCTTGAAGCGCAGGAGCACTCTGCATGATTACAACACTCCACATAGAAATAAATAGGGCCTGATCTTAAAGACTTTGCGCATACAATGCATGGGTTTGAGGTATGGCTATTTTAGAGCAGGGTTATTAGATGAATTTGAATGAGAAATTACTCTGCATCCCCAAAGAACTGATGTTTGGTTCAAAGATATGGTGACCAGTCTCTTCTTCTGGTCATCCAGGGCCTCAGTTGGTGGAGGTTCACTAGGTGGCAATGTTCCCTTTTCCTGAGAGCCACCGTGAAGGCAACACAGCCTGAAGAGTCAAACGACCCCATCCACTGGCTGCTCTTGAGGCCACTTTTAAATAATCCCTCCATCAAGTCCAGTCATTGCATGATTTATAGATTTTAAATGGGACTAGAGAACAAAGAATGAAATGACAACCTGCATGAGGTATCCAAACATCCTGGTCAACCTCACCTCTTCACCCTTTCCCATCCAACCTAGTAACCGACACACACACACACACACACACACACACACACACACACACACACACACACACACACACATGCACGCACGCACACACACACACGAAGGAATACCAGAACCCAAACATGCACAGGAGACATCAGGTTTTTGTGTTAACCCTGGAATGTCCAGACTGTTTGACTAAAACACAAAACTCTCTCCACATTAGTGGACAAACAGTGTATGATTCACAAAGCATCAAAGGAGCTTGAGAGGGTGAGAGCAGGTGAAGGTGTGTGCGTGTCTTTGTATGTAGGTTAGCAGTAGGGTCAGTGAGTGCCTGAAACCCATGTCTCAACCCTCAAGATGTGATATTTGTCGCAGGCTTTCTTTGACCAACTAAACAGTCTGAAAACGTTAGAGTGAAATGTAGGAAGAAAAACTAGAGACTTGACGAGACAAACACTAGGGAATGTGACCTTATGTGTGTTAAGTGTGAACCAAAGATGCAGGATTAATCAATAAGCACCTTTTGTGATAAGTCCAGACTCACCTTTGCTTCGAAGAATTTCCGTCGCAGCTGTTTGTCTTTTGGGCAGATGGATTTTCTCAATTTTCTGTATCTTCTCCGAACAACGTAGCCTCGCCAGCATGCCTGAATTCTACACACACAGACAAAATAGATTCAAAATACTCACTCAAAGCGTTTTAAATGTTAGAAACATGGGGTAAACGTCAATGTCTTTGCAGACATTTGAAAAACACTGTATTTATTGATTGCTATGATTATGTGAAGCCATTTGCTTCTTGGTAGGTCCAATTAAATTTTGTGAAAATGAAATGCCATTATTTTTCATAAAACCTCAAGCTAGAATAGCAAGTGTGGCCCCAACTCAGATAGCCATATACAGTACATATTAACAACTTTTTATGAATAAAAAACTTGATGTGAAATGATAAGAGCAATTTGATCATGCCTCAATTTTTTTATGCAAAGCAGACTGACTGTACTTAAATGTGCATTATAAATATAAATATTTTACAGCAGCTGAACTATTTTGAGTATTTCATGTATAAAACATTTTAATATTTGAGGATGTTTTTTCCTTCAGCACTAGATAACAGATGTTTTGCTAAAGTTAGGTGAGATTGTGTGATGGGTTCTTGTTGTTCTGCTGTTAATGGGAATGTTTGTACAGTTATTTGTTCTTTAAATTTAGTGCCCGTACCTGATGGCACATTGGTGTCTGAAGAGTCGAGCTGCATCGTGGATCACCCGTGTCTCATACTGCTCCTTTCTGCACATCGGGCAGCACTTCCTCCCAGAAAATCTCTCAAAGGCCTTCAAACATGCTCTATGGAAAACATGAGAACAAGACAGCAACACCTAAAAAGAACCAGTTACATAGGTTATTTAGTATATGTGAAATAAAAATGGTATCATGCATGCAATGAAACACGAAGAAGCATCCAAACCAATTTCATAGATTGACTGACTATAGGAGTTGAAATGCCTGCAGAGGATGCTGCTGAATGTGTATTGGTTTTCAGTGCTTAGAAAAAGCTCTCATACAGTATAGTCTGTGCACATGCTGTGTGTGTATGTGAGACTTAAGCCATGCTAAATGTGTGTCTTAATACACGTATGTGAATGTGTGTATCTGCTTTTAAGTATTATTTGCTGAGAGGATAGAGGGAGTCAGCAGGACCCCCAGTGGGCCGGCTGGGACCTGGACTATAGTCTCCTCTACCTGTGAGAGGGACTCTTTTTATCGTCTGAAAGGAGACAGCCACAGAGATGGGGCTTGGCACACAAACCAGTTTACTCAGATCTCTAGAGGGCAGGGGGGAGGCATATTGATTTCCTTTTGTTTTTGGCCTGACCAACACACTCCATCACCAGTGAAAGGGCCCCCTGCAGTGTACAATTTCCAGGAGCTTGACAAGCCATTAGACCACAGAGAAATTTCACATCTCCCAATGCTTTAAGGCTACAAGCTACAGTATGGTTTATGGACAGACACACAATATAGAAAGGGAATAAAAATATAATAGAAAGCAGAGTAACATTTTCTTTTTAGGTCCAGTCCTATTACTGAAAATTTACGATTGGTATTAAATAATATGAGCTGGATAGAGAAGCAAATATTTCAGTCTACACACAACTGCTGCTGTAAGCATTTTTAATTGTCATATTAATGCTTGAGTGCAACACAAGACTGTGGCACACACATGCATTGTTACAATATGAAGACTTGCAGGAAAATGCCAAATCAACAAAGATTCCCTCCTGTCACTTTCCCTTGTTAGCAGGCTCTAATTAACTTTTTTTTTCCTTAGTCAAACTAATATTTACACATGCATCTATGGCAACTGTGCTTTGTGAAGCCGCCTATTCTAGTCCTGCATTCTTTAGGAGATTGGCATCTTAAAAGGGGATCTGAAAGGTGTAAAAGACTGAATGACCCTCACAGTAACACACTGATTGCTACATCATCACGTCACAGTTGAGTTCCAAGGCAGTATGGGTAAATTTGTACAGTTGTCTACACAGATTAGAACATACAGGAACTGCAGGGGGATGTGGTGGTTGGGGGTGGCTTTGTGTGCGTGTGTGTGTACGGAAACACAGGTTTTCCTGAGGACAGACAGAACATTGGAAACATGTAAGAAAGAGCTCTCTCACAGAGTATTAACAGTAGCTACTGTGTTGGGGGAATACCTGAGGCTGAAGGCAAAACTCCTCCCTGCATATTGCACAGGGCTGAGCTGAGTCCCCCTGCTGAACAGACCTCGCCTTGACCCGAGTCCATTCGTCCTCTGTCAGTCTCCCTGCAGGGGACGCCACCAAACCCAACTTCTGAGCTGTAGGAATTAAGAAAAATACTGGTTATATGGCCTATTTAAAGAAATGGTCTCTCCAAATTCCCCATAGTGTTCATTTTACCTAATGTTAAAGGACGTGGAGCAGAATCAAGCACATATTCTCTCTCTTCTTGCTGATCTTGTGTCTGCAGACCCCTCTCCGCCACTCTTTTTCTGGGTGCTTGTATTTTGTATCTCATCAAAGGGTCAGAAAGTGAGAAGTTTTGATGCAGCAGGCTGCGTGTGATGTGGTCTTGAAAGGCAACTGAGGTGATCACCAACTTGTTGCTAGCTTTAGATGTCAAGCCCTGCAAAATATGACATAGGCTACATGTTCATCATTGCGTTTACATAAAGTGCTGCATGAGGCATAGCAACATTTTATAACCTTGGCAAAGTAGCAAATGTAGACTTTTTATTTATGTTATCTCAGACCAGAATAAGCAATAAATACAACGTTAAATGCATTCTGATCCACACTGTCTAAACACAATACTAGCAAAATGCAGGAATAAATCACTGCATGGCCAAATGGAAAATGCTATAATTGCTAAAGATAATTCACTTAATGCCGAAACGAGTGCGCCAAATAAATTACTTTTTAAAACCGACACAAAGCGCTTGGCTACAGTCTATCTTCTTGTTTCACTAAAAGATGATAAGTCTGACCTCATTTTAGTCATACGTTAGAGAGTACGTTGGTTGTTTTCAACGTAAACCTATGATGTAAACGGAACCTGTGGAGCTCAGGTCACACAGGTGTTTGCTATCTCATTATACTCGCTGGTGCAAAACAGGAAATGTAACTTCGTCTTTCTAACGAGACGAGCTTCAAGCCTAAAGTCGGACATTGTCTACAGACTGAATGAACGTATAAGAAGAACCCTGACGATATATATATATGCCAACGTTTTTACTTTTTATGAAATTACAAATTAACAAAATGGGATGAAAAGCAGCCAAAATCCAAACCTTCCGCATTGCCATCCTATCAACAAAGTGTTTGAGTGGTTACCAGGTAACCAGTCCAGGCACTCCTCTCAATCCGGGGCATCATTTCTGCCTCTGATTGGCTGAGCTAAATCCTCTGGGTTACTGGATTGGTTATTTTTTTCCTAATTTAAAAAAGTTGAATTGAAACTATTGAATTGTGTGATGTGTATTATGGTGTATTTATGTAGCCTAATAATGATATAACAGTGTCATACTTTCAATTTTTCAAATGCCTTTTAAACGCTTTCAGTGTTTTTGCATTGTGTATTTTAGTACATTAATGTTTATATGGAAGTTGAATGTGACTAAATGTACTCACATACTGTACTTCAGTCTTTTTTGTGATAAGATAAGAAGATATTTGAACAGTTGAAGTTATATTGGAATGGGTTACAAATTGTGAGTCATATCCTATACAACCTAGCCTAATCATACATTAACCAAAGTAAAATCCCAAACAAAAAGAAAACAAGAAATGACAGCATTGACACTGCACCCCTATCTCCCTCTTTACCCTCCCTCCATGCTTTAAATAAACCACAAAAGTAAAACGTATTTTGAGGTATTTGTACAGTACTTGAGTAGCCTACTTCCATCTTACAACTCCAGTTACTTTATACTGTTACTCTACTACAATTCAGAGAGGAATATTACACTTTTTACTCCACTATATTTACCCGAAAGCTATAGTAGCAAGTTACATTGTAAATTAGTATAGATTCGTTTATAAGACATTATGAATGGTTGTAGAATTAACTACCGAACAGTAAATATATATTTTTTAATTTGCTTCATCTTGACTAGCTGCAACATTAAAACGATGTGTACACATATAAAATAACTGTAAATTTGGCTGAAAATAGGTAATTTTACTGAAGTAAGATTTTTAATTGTAATTAAGTATTTCTGCACAGTTATACTGCTATTTCTATTGAAGAAATTGATGTGAATACTTCTTCCGCCACTGCTGATAGTTTTACATTTACAAAGTTTTCTATGTCTATCCCCTCTATCACCAAGCAAAGACAAATTTGTGCTGTGTCTCAATCTCACTAATGATTATTTTATTGTCGGGGAGTTGTCAGTGAATAGTTGGAACCTGACCAAAGAAGGTTAGTCTATGTGTCTATAGGTGACTCACCAAGCTGTCGTCAGAGTAGGCACTGAACAAAGCTAAGCTGCTCATACCTGTGCTGTGAGCTAAGGGATCCCTCCCAGGTCACCCTTACATGGAAAACCATATACACAAACACACAGTCCAAACTGTCTCTTTTTGTGAGCCTGATGAAAAGTTTGCTTTATTTCTCACACACAGCGCTGGGGGTGTGTAACTTTTAAAATGCTTTGCAGCCTTGATTGACTTTGATGTGTTCAGTCAGAATCGGTGAAAACAGATGGCAGAGGAAAGGGCTAACGGTGAGGCCTGTCAATCAGGGAGTCCTCTACGAAAACAAAGTGAAGACCTGGCTCTGGGAGAGGAGGAAACCCCTGAGCTTCTCAAGAGGCTGCTGCATTCTTGAGATTAGGGCAAGAAAAACGCAGACCACTGCTGTTAATGCCCCAGACAAAGGCGTGGAACAATTTATTAGTTAAAAATTCAAGCTCAGAGCTCAATCAAAGGCCTGTCGTCCACAATGCCAGACTTTGGGCTTTGGTTTGTTGTTTTAAGTAAATAATCATGCTTAAAAGATATGGCAAAGATGGGGCTCAAGTCCCCCATAAAGCCTGCATTCTTCCAACTGTCATCAGAATGGATTTTTGTGTGCGCTTTTATTTTCAACAAGTACATTGTTTGTCTTTTTCTTTATGAATACCATCTTAAAGAGCTTTTTATTTAACTTTCTTCCCCCTGGACCTCTTTACCTGATCTGTGGTATTTTTGAAAAGACAACTCACCTTGACGTGCAAAGAGCTGATGACTTAAGCGAAAGGTTAAAAAAAAGAAGGAAAAAAAGCTGTGTGTAGGAACTGCCTGCAAGTTTGCACTGACAACAGGTTGAAAAGGAACAGTCAGTTCTTCAGAGCTCATGCATATGCTGTGGTGAGATAGAGCTGCCAAGGCTTTAAACTAAACCGCCGTGATTCATCTTAGGCACCTGTAGAAAATATCATGTGAGACAAACATGAGGGTTATCAATGCTTGAGCAAATAAAGCATCTAGACATGAGTGAATGTGCAACACTTTCATAATATTGAGTCAGTTCAGACTCATAAACTGGTCTGTGTCCATACATCATACACTGTGATATATTGCATTGTTGTGTATATGAGTAATTGCGTGAGATATAGATGAGAGAGGGCAGCCCATAATGGTTAATTAAAAATTATGTCAGCCAGTGAGATGACCAGGAGACCAATCACTTTGATAGGAGACAGTGGAGGGGGACAGAAATCAAATTATTTTATGACTTGACCCATAATGCTTCCTTAACATGACTTTAATCACTCCAAGGTGGATAGGAGTCCCCCATGGCTATCTGGGAGTGAACCAGTCAGGAGTGGAGGATGGCGAGGCTTTACTATTTGCTGTTATCTTCTGCGTCATTGCTGAGTAAGTAAGCTATAAAAGAACACAGCTATCATTACAGCCGTTTGGTTGCTTTTTAGAGAGATGGAGTTCCTAATGATTAGACATGTCCTTTGTAAATGAAATACAAATCACCCCAGGCTTTTGGTTTTACTTCATTTACTAAGTGCTACATTACCTCATACTTTGGACCTAACAATGGATTTCCTATAAATCTTCGGGTAGTTGAAATGATGAAGGGGCTCACATATCACGAAATGTGCCAGTGCTTATTAGCACTTGAGAAGTTATTGATTGGGCATTTTGATTAATATCCGCTGGAGGGCTATAGTGGCATTCAGAGGCCCATGGAGGCCTGCTGTGAAACTGGCTGGGACTTCTCCCTCTCACTTACCTCCAGTTTGTGCTGACTGCCAGCCTGAGCTCTGGCGAGACAACAGCCACTGCAGCGTCCTGATGCCAGGGCTAATAGTGGCCACTGTTTCCTAATTCTTCACCATTATTTAGACATAAACATATTGAAAGCATGATAATGGCTGTGCAGGGTTTACTTGTTGGATATAGGCTATGGGTCAGCAGTGTAGAAAAATTGTTAGATAATTAGCAATGTTGTGGCCAAAAACACACTCACAGAGCCTGACTGTCTTGTGAGATGCATTTTCTGGTAAGACAAGGTTTGTAAAGCCAGGCCCTCCTTAGTTAGTCTTGATATAATGCAGTTTATAATGATAATATTGGCAAATTTACCACTTGAAATTCTTGGAAATTTTTTGACAATGGGTCCTCGATTTAAGACAGTGGCAGACAAAAGCTGGCCTCTCATTTCTAGCTGGCGACCGTCGATTTGGTTGGCTAATATGACAACTGTCGCTGTAAGATTTTATCAGCAGTACCTAGCTAGCTGATTAAACTAACGTAAGCACCATGAGTTGGTTGAAAACCCTACTTCTTACTGACTTGTTTTAAAACCAGAATCTTGTTAAACAAATCTTAATAATGTAGCCTGTAACCCCACAAAATGTAGTTAGCTAATGATAAGCTGCTTTGACTGGTAAGTAGCCTAATGCTGTGTTAGTGTTAGGTTACTACACCGCCACAAGAGATCCTGAGACTTATTTGAGGGGTCACTAGGTAATTATTAAGGAAGTAAATAATAACCTTAAACTATTTATTTATATATTTTGGATTATTCTTTAATATTTGTTTTTTATTCATTCTTCGAAGGAACTGCTCACGTTTTTAAGGGGACACAAGTATATATTAATTAATAATTTAAGTTTGGGTTTTTTGTGGCTGAGCTGAACATGCAGTGATGATTTCAATGTAATGTCACTGCAGCCTGAACCGATAACTTCTGGCATGATTGTGCGGCCATCTTTCTTCATAATGGACAATAATTGAGCAGAATCAATCACTATAGCTCGAAATAGACCAACACAATGGATATAAATTGTGCCCTGTGAAGGCATGAGCACTGAAAATCCAGCCGCCCCCGCTGCGTCTGAGAGGCACTGCAACTTCTACACATTCCCTTTCATCCTTACATTTTGACTCCATGCTGATTACATACAATACACATCCAGTCGAGTCAAATCATACCTTTTATGCACAGAGTGCAGTCGATTGACCTTTGAGGGGTGTTACAGGCACAATGTATGGTAGTAATTCTGCTAAATAAAAGATGCTTGATTGACAACTTGACATCAAATTTGTCTGATGTAATTTCCAGATCCATTAGTACTAGGTGAACACTTTTTGATTATATTTCTAAGATTAACACATGAAAAAATATAATCCTTGGACTGGAATCAGAGCAGTGTTTGTCATGGCTGTGGAGAATTACACACATTCATCAATCCTCTCAAATAGGAGCTACTGTAAACTTAATTAACTTATTTCATTTTTTTTAAAGGAGCACCTGAATTAAATAAGCACGGCTGCTGGAGACTTCCTTCCAAACTCCATAAATCAGCACCAGCCGCTATTTCATCTGATTGAACGGGTGCAAAGAGCATGAAGTTTGCCTGTGCTGTGGGGAATGTGTTTGTGGTGAGTCGCATAAATGCCAAGTTCTTTGGGCAATAAGAATAAATATCACAACCACTCTCTAGAATTACCACATAATTGGGGACTTTCCGCGTCTGCACAGGACCATGCTGTCTCCTCTTCCTACCCTACATGAATTTCAACGGATGAGTCCATATTTAGGTGATGAGGGGTGGGAACATGGTGGGAAGAGCCATATTTAGCCCATCAATGCACACAATTTAAGACTGCTTTAAGACAACAACAGTAAAAAAAAGAAAGTACCAAAAAACAAACAACCTATGAGCAACTTTAAAGGGCCCACAATGTTCATATTTACATTTTGGGGTTTTTTACCCATTGATTATTATTTTTCAGGATCATGTTAAAGGGGTATGTCCTAAGTTTTTGTGTACCAATCTATATTATAATACAGTAACTGGGTTCTGCTATTGTATATTTTCCTGTTAGTATATAAAATAGTATAGTAAATTGATTTATTGTATGCTATCTGCTAAAAACAGTATTCTATATACTCTATATTGTCCCAAGGCCAAAGTTGTTTTAACAGCCTGTACATGTACATGTCTCACATGAAAAACATACAGACATACACTAAGGGTGGGTGATAGGGATAAAAGCTCTGTCACAGTATGTGCAATTTTATATTACAATATTGGAAGACACCGTGATATAGTCAAGTTTCTAGAAGATCTATTGAGAAAAATAAAATAACCAGATGTGGTTTAAACTAATCCAATGAATACCTGACAAATAAACATATATCATTACATTCATACAAAAATTATAGAAAAACCCAATGTTGACATATAGCAGTCCTGCTCATTGACTTGGGACATTGCCCATAATGGCCGAACACACCCAGAGATATAAATGGATGGGGGGGGAAGATACAGTCTTGTGTTATACATGAATGGTTTGAATGCCATTGCCTATTCTTTTTTTGCCCTTATTTCCTGTTAACTCTCTACTGTCCATTAGCTAATGAAGACATTGAACGGACCAAAACAAAACTTACAAAAAAGATGAGAAAAGGAAGCATTGCCTTATCACATCTGCAATGCATTGCAACCATACAGCATATCATGTCTTATTCCCACCTCAGCATTCAGTATTAAGCTGTCAAACATCTGCTCTAGTAAAACATTTTGATCGTCAAAAGCAAAGCCGATCATTAAAAAAACATCAAATCTCTGTTGTCTAAATGACACATGTTGCTTCACCATTCAGGGGCAAGTCATTCACCATCGCTTGCATACTTCAAAGCATGTTGAAGTTCTGCCAAACAAGCAGTCTCTTGGTTTCCTGTTGTAATTTTAGTGCGTGATGAAAGGTAAAGTAGCAATACTTATTTACTTGTTACTCAATGTGCCCAAGGTGCACCCACAGATGTTTTTGTTTCCATTATCTGTCTCATCGAATCTATCCCTCTGATCATCTGAAGAATGTTTATTTATATATATATTACAAACTCCATACGTAAAATAACTAATCCTAATCAAGATTTCTCCCAGTAATAATAAGTTACAGGAAACGTGAGTGTTTTTCCTGTGGCACAGAATGCATTTGTAATTTGTAAGTTTGAAGTTGCTGACGAGATGTTTGACTGTCACCACTTAATTGTATTTCCCATGGTGCATTCAGGTGAGTACAGAAGACTTTGAGAGACAGCTTTTAAACTGGTGGGGGCAGGAAGGTTAGCTATTGGAAAAACATTTGAAGTCATAGACAGAAGTATTGGAAAAAATATATAAGGAAAACAATAACAAAATCCTACTGATATATTAAGAAATAGTTTCATTCTGCATCTATAATGTATATTAATCTACTGTTCTACCCCAGATAAGCCAAAATAAAGTCTTCTCTCAGTGACACATCAGTTTTTCCACATGAATGTGATTTATGTCAGAGAAATAACACCTTTAATTTACATAAGCTCCTCTAGGCGGGACTGATCCTGAAACATTCCCCTGACCCTTGCCCGTCATGTTAAGTGTAATGCCAGGTAACATTTCTGCTTGAGTTGCATCAATTCACTCACATGTGAGGGGACACAACCGGAGGATCCAGTGGGAGAGGTGACAGACTACTGGCTGTTTGCCTGCTCAGTCTCCACTGCCAAAGTCAACAGGTGAGCTTCTCATCTTTTCACACCTCTGCCTGCTGCTGACAGAGAATCGCATGGAACAGAATCAAGAAGAAGCACATCAGAAGGCATGGACAATAGTTTGGCCTACTTACAGCTAGCAAAAGGTGTTTTGATAGCCTACGTTGCCTTATCAAACTGGATATTTCAGATACAACTTCTATGTAGTTTTATATGGGAAAGAGCTCTTTTTCTTTACTTTAAAGGTGAATGTGAAGATCTTTCTTGCAAGAAGAGAGCTGAAATGGAAGATCAAGGCTAGTAAAGCGCAGAGTTGCCTTGTTTACATTCCTACATATAGTCCCACTCAACATGTCTCATTTGACACCACAAATCAATTTCAGGAGAGATGAAGTGGGGAAGAACTCATGAAATTCAAACATTTCTCTGATGTATATTCCAATTCGCTTGACCTTTTGATAGGGTCAATAGCGCTATGTCAGTCACAGCGAGACGGCTTTGTGTTTATTTTCCCCCCAACATTTGTCAAATACTTGTGCTGAAAAACAGGCCGCTGCAGCTGCCTGCTGGGAACCCAAGATGTCATACAAGCAGCACAATACCTGGCCATCACAAACTGACAACCTTTGAACTGTCACTCCTCAAAATGACTGAATCCGCCGAGGCTAAACAAGACGTGTCAGGCTAAACAAGCTGGCGTGTCAGCAGACATTTTGAAGGTCATGCAACATGGGAACCACAGACAAATTCTTTATGAAGAAGCTCTCTGACCATACAGAGATTTACACACTCCTCTACTGTACGTGCACACATACACACACTCGCACATACCCACACACTCTACAGTGTACACTTACACCTTACCCATGCAGCAGTGACTTCAAAAGGAACAAGGAGATAAAACAAAATGAATTGCAGACACATCAAGCCTCCCATGCCCTTTAAAGCTTAATTATACCTGTTGGGGTGATGAGAGACACATCACAGAACCTAGTGATTAATAAACAAACGCCGCATCCCATAAAGCGTCTGACAAGTCCCTGCTCATCACCCCTCACACTCACAGTCTGGGCTCAGGTAGAGTGCACATATCAAAGTGTATCAAACAGGAATGAAGTTAGCCCAACCTTGGCCAAGGCTTAACCCCCCGTCCTCCCTGTGCTCATCTGTTGGCCGTCTTTGCACTCGTTCTCCTCCACCTGTCTGTCTGAAGGCCGATGAGAGCATCACCCAGACACGTGCTTCAGAGCACCAGTCTCAGTCTTTTATCTTTCATTGCCAGGCCCGGATCACTCGACTGGGGCTTTGTACCCGCCGACGTGGTAAGTGTCGCGTTCGCCGGGGTTTTGTAAACAGACACACCTTTTGTGAAAGATGATGTGAATCAGATGAAGTTACTAACTACTGGAGCTGTGCCGCTGTTGCTGAAGGAAGGGGCTGACCCGAGGCTAAGGGCATATTAGATTGCCCCGTCTTGAAAGGGGTACGTGTCGAGTGAGAGCCGGCACAGTGAGCACTTACAAGAAGTTGTCAAAACTCAGGAAACGGCAGCGGTAAGACTTCCATTAGTGGCAGTAGAGCTGTAACATTGCGGGATGATTTTTCCTGCCAAACAATTAGGTAAAACTGAGTGCTAATTACCTCGATGATTTACTCAGAGTTATCATGTAGGCCCTCCAGCTTCATTACAGTGGTCATGCTAAATACTGTTATGGAATATCTCATTCAAACTAAAATAATGAGACGAAAAAAGTAGCTTAGATCTTTCAGTATTTGTCTTTTTTTTTCAAGATCTGCGCTGATGCACAGGTGTACACTATACTACAAATGTACCCTTTGACCAGAAAACAGTGAGTGAGGGGAACTATAATGAACATGAACCTAAATACATAGGCTATAGAATAAGGACATTAGACCCAAATGTTTGTTGTTTTGTCAGACTTTGGTATTTCTTAAGCTCCTCACCAGTCAGTGCTATTATGCTGTTGGCGATGCATGCTTCTTGCTTTAAGCTGCTTTAGCCAAACAAATGTGATTTAGCCTAATCATTTCACTCAGACAGAAGTTTGTATTGTTTGGGGTGTTTTTCCACTTTGTTGCTGTACTTTTGTGCTAAAGTTTAAGACAGCACACTGAATTTCTACCTGGCTAGTCGTAATAATGCTCAAAATGTCCTAAACATAGGACAAATATCTACACTAACAATGGGACTCATTAATGGCAAAATTCTATTTGATAGGAAACACGTAAATGCAACACTTTTAAAGCTGCACTAATCAATATCTGTATATTAACGATAGATCAAATGACTTCCTGTAACGTGAGAGAATGGGTGCGTTCCAATCGCCTAGTAGTTTTCTGCAAAGTGGACTGCATAGGGTATTCAGCCATGTTAAGTAAGATACCAAACCGTAGGGAGAAAACATGCTCAGTTCAAGGGGAACTGTGAACTGTGTAGGGAAGACTGAACAATGGTTCATCACTTCACCTGAAGTTAACAAGCAAGATTACCCATCAGTCATTGCGCCTCGCTGGAATGACACCGTACATCTTGTAAATTAATCAAATCACATTTATTCACAAGTTACATACATTTCAATTGAATACATTTTGTAATGGTATCAGTTTTTGTTTCAATATATTATTTCAGTAGCAGCAACGCATCCAAGGTGTTTATGTTACCAGGCTAACAGGCGAAGCGATATCTAAGTTGGTGATACTGCAGGGTGTTCCGAATGAAGGAATTTTGTTGAGGGAAGTTCCTTTAACGTTTTAGCATCTTTCAGCTCATTGCTTTGGTTTTACAGCCCACAACTTTACTGTTGTTTACTTGCTACAATCTTTCCTCAACCCTATTTCTTCTTCTTTTCAGTGAAAAAGCTCTGAACCCACTATGAGCTATGTGCCTAGCACCAACCAGCAGGTGAAGTTAGCGGCTAGCTGGTGAAGCATTTAGCAGTGTGCAGCCGTTTCCTGTGTGTAATGAGTAATGTAACTAATTACTTTTTCTGTTGAGTAATTCATAAAGTAATGTAATTACTTAAGTAATATGTAAAGAGTATATTTACATTAATTAAATTTGTAAATTAAATTTAAATTAACTGAATTTAAATGCATTTCATGAACCTTATTACCACATTTTTTTTAAATGATATTATATAAAAAAATTATAATTTAAAAAAATTAGTTCATATATTGTACGTGTGGCATACATTTGAAAAAAAAGAGAGCAAGTAAAGCTCTGTTAATAAAGCAACTGTCCTACTGCCATATGGGCTACCAACACTCCCATTATAGTTGCAAACTAAGAATTATGTTGCATTCACGTTTATACTGGATGGTACTGAATGGTTCTAAAACTATTTCACTGCGAGCTTAACACTAGTAAGCTAAAGCATGACTGTGTGATGCTCTACAATGTGTACAGACTGCTCTGAAATCCAAGCAAATAAGCCATTTTCAAATGCATCAAAGATTATCCAGTAAACTAGCTAACGTTTCTGATAAATGAACACAGTCACTCTTAGGGTTGGTTTTGGGTTTCAGTTCAGATTAAAAAAAGAAACTAAAATAAATTAAATATTTTTATATAAGCCACAAAATATAAGCCCATTTCATTATCTAAAGTGAAACATTTGCAGGTTTAAAATAAATCAGCCCTTCACAAATTTCATTTCAACTTTTCTGAGATATAAAGTACATACCTAAGGCTATTAGGTGTCATATGACAGCTACTGTCATAACTACTGGCTATTAGGAGAGCCTGTGTGTTGTACTGTTGGGGACTGGTGATAGACTTGGACCAAATGAAAGGGCTGACAGAGACACTAGAAGTGCGGTATAGTATAAATGATCATGGCTTACCATTGATTTAACTAATGATGAGTGCTCCGAGTGCAACAATAGTAATTTAGTCATAAAGCTGTCAGCAGTTAATCAATCTGTTAAGGGTTTTCCTCCTGCAATGTAAGATTTATTGAATGTTCATGCAGACTTGTCTGAGCATGCTCAGGTCTGTCTAAGCAAGTCTAAAAGAACTTTGATGTTCCTATTTGTCACATTATTATTTCATACTCGCTATTTACTGAAAGGTATAAAATTAGGGTGACATAATTGTGCATTTTTCCCTGAGTTGACAAGGCAGTTTACGTTTCTTCTCTTACCTGTATGATGATTTTTTTTGCATCTGGATTTGTCTGAGCTCCTCAGGCTGTGTCTCGTACAGCCAAGACTTGCACAGAAGATGCCTAAAGGTCTTTCTAGGCCTGCTGGTACATCTGCCAACAATAGGAATTTCCCTAGTTTACACAACTCTAATGCAAAGTGAGGTTATATCTTAAGATTTAGCCTCACTGTTTCCTTTTTTGGAGGGTTCATGATGTCACCTCAGAACCTATTAACTAAAGATTAATCTGCTATTATTAATGTAATGAACATTGCTCACAGGTCTGTTTTGTAATTACACCCTCTTTAATATGAAAAAAATAATACTGGAAGCTTGTCATATGGCTCATGTAAACCACTTCAAAAACAACTTTTTTTTTAAGTGTTCCCTTCTTGTTTCATCTGACAATTTCAAAATATTTCACTTACACTTGTCTCCCTATAATACTAACACAGCACAAATCACCCTTTTTCACTCCAGTCTATACAAACAACAGGAAGTATCATGTTTATAGCCTTGTTTGTGAAAAATATGGCATTAAAAACATTATAAGTCACAGTTCTCCCTACAATCAACTGGGGTACAAGGGTTATGTGTTGGACTATTTCTTGGCTGGACTAAGCATTGTTACACTACCTGGCAACCTCACGTAACCTCCTATATAAAATGCAACTTCAATTTTTGTACGGATTTAGCATACAAGGTATAAAATTAGAGAGCCCTAGAGCTGCTGGTAGGCAGAATTTTCAACCTTTGAAAAGAGCTAGGCTGGCTGTTTCCCCGTTTCCAGTCTTTATGCTAAGCTAAGCTAAGCTAAACTAAGAGAGTGGTATCGATCTCCTCATTTAATTATCAAAAAGAAAGTGAAAACGTTTGAATTTAAAGTAATACTTCATTGATTGGAAATAAACATGATCTTTTACAAAATATGAAGGATAATTCATTTTTATCTGAATTCTTTTGAGAAATAGCAGGACTTTATCTCACACAGTTATCATCCAAACCTCTCATTACACAAGGTAAACATAATAAAATCCCACTGAGAAGTAGATTTGAATCTTAACTAATATTTATAATGATGTATGAAATTATTGTTTTTGCTGTCACTGCTAGCTCCTGATGTTCTTACTCTGCTACTTTGAAGTCAAATATTAAAGTGCTGTTTAATGTGGTCATGGGTTGTTCATATATTGCCTTTCCGACTGTAGTCAGCTCCTCTTAAATACATAGCCAGGGCTGTAATTTTTACAAGTTAAGGCAAAATGCACTCTAAATACAGTATCATAGTTTCAAATGGCTGGGATAACCATCTCATTTTGTATATATCACCATTTGATATTCAGTCAGCCATTCTTTCTCTCATCGAGTGGCACAGTGTTATTAAAATGTATAATCATAGATTTTGTTAATGAAATGACTCACTGTCGAGTCAAAATGGTAGGTATGAAGCACTTACTTAGAGTACTTTAGACCGGGCAAGCCTCCAGGTGGGAATGTGTCATTTCTAAAAGTATGAAATCTTTCCTTTCTGAGTTGGAATATGAACACAGGTTTACTTTGATATGTGGCAAAAAAACAGAAACAAACTGATAAACAAGCTGCTATGAAGCCAATGGGAAGCCTGCTCTCTAATTGTAACAACCTCCTTATATTTTACAGTGTTAATCCCATTTTGATGGTGATATTTGTAATTATACTGTATGCTTTTCGAAAGGGACACACAGCACACACCCCGTTTTTTCTTGGCATTTGTGTTGAACATTTACTGTCTGTTGTTTTATCTGTATTTTATCTCTCATGTGTTTCTATAGATCAGTCGAATCTGTAGTCTATAAATACCACTGTTTTGACATGATTTGGTTCAAAATAACCTTTTACAGAGAACAAATGTAAGGCTTTTATGTATTTCTATTTCTATTATCTTGAAATCTACAGGATCAAAGCTGAAAGCGCCAAATCTCTAAAGGGACGGCCCTCTTGAGTCGAAGCCTTTTCTATCGCTTATTAGGTTTTGTCTGCAGGTCTCGTTGGACGAGCAGATGATGAATAGTAGGGGGAACACTGCTGTTAGCTGGGTGCAGACCACCACAAGCTCCCCTCTGTGTCTCTCCACCAATATGAAGCGCTGTGGTGTTATGAGAACAGGATAGCTCTTGAGACGCTCGCCTTTCACTCCTGAGATGGTGCGTAAATAGAGCAGGAGCCGACAGATGGGCCTCAGCAAACTGGTCCCGTTGACCTTTCAACCCCACTGTCCATCACTCCCCTCATCGCTATAAGAAAATGCAGTGGAATTCCAAGGAGATTATCATCCTTTATGTCCCTTGGTTTGCTACCCATTGCGGGCGGTGAATATACAGAATACACAAGGAAATGCAGAGCACATTCCCAGGATCCTTGCACTGGAGCAGCAGGACCACTGTGTTCTGCTAATGTACTTGGTTACATAAAAGCTCAGACAAAATCATGCAATCTAATGTGTGGTTAATTTCTTTTTTTGCATGATTTTGGTTTGGCTGAATTGCTGAAGTGACATACCCACACCATCTTACAATAGCCTGTCCATACAGACTTCACCTTATCCTGCAAACCCTCCTCTTTTGTAATATTATTACGTAGTGCAGCTTAGTTTTGATACACATTCAGCTCACTACTGTTTACCTGTTCACATCATATGTATGGAGAGAGTGGTAATGAGAGAGTCGCCTGTCTGAGTAAGGGATTTGAACTTGTACGGTGAGACAGAAGAAAGAGGAGACTAGCAATTTGGAAAATTATCACTTGAGATTGCCTGAAGCTATACTTTTGTATATTCTTGTTCTTATTTTCAACCTGTTTCCTGGTATAAGCAGGACCTGCCCAAGGTTTTAGGGAGTTAGTAGCTACTGTTTCATTCATAATTTCCTCTGTATAATATTTAATTGGCTTTATTTCATAGAGGCGCGCACACACACACACACACACACACACACACACACACACACACACACACACACACATACACTATTTTCACTTTTCATTCTATAGGTAAAACACATCATAGCAAACATCCCATGAGTTTGAACAGAAAGGCAATGTTCTTCTTGCAGACTTGTCATTTACACAGTTGTCTTTGGGATTCGTTATGCGGCGACACAGCCTTAAAGTAGCAATTACAGTATATATTGTTTTTAATGTTGTTTTTCTAAACTTTTTAAGAATTTTATCTGGTCTTATATTAAATCATATTTTGCTGCTTTTATGCTGAGCAACCAACCTCAAAATGTTTTATATATACATATATGTAGAGTGAAGGGTAACCAAATTGTTAGTTTAGGTTCACTGATGTGTAGGTCTTATTAGGGAAGCTATGATAGGTGTTCAGTGCCATCTTTAATTTGTTTAGCAGCATGTTTGAAGGGAAATTATTATCTTAGACAACAGGAACATCATAAACTTTTGGCACACTTGGGGTGTACTGAGGTCCATAGGGGTTTAATATGCTGACAATGAGTCTGGCTGTAGAGCTTTTTGTTGCATGTCATTCCCAATCTCTCTTACATCATTCCATGTCTGCTCTCTACTGTCTTCCTGTCTCATGAAAGCAAAAAGGCCTAAAACAATATACCTCCAAAAAATAGTTCTTACCTTCATGAACAGTTAGTGGCCATGCATGACAACCATCTGAGGGGAAATCTCCAATATCAGTATAGACTGTCAATCACGCCAACTGTTTGTGACAAACAATAAAAATAAACAGTAATATAACATGTACATGTTTTCTTTGCACCGTGCCCCATGTTTTTACACAAGGTTATATCTTTTTTTGTTTTGGCTGTTTTACAGTTTATGTGCTTGTACACTTGTGATTTGGCCTCTTTGGGTACAACATATGAATACATATTAAAAGTATTAAGAAGTAAACATTCGTGTAGCAGTTTAGACTGTTGCTGATCTTAGCACAGAGGCATTTTTTGCATTCCTCTTTGAATTTTAATCTGCTTTGCATTTTTTTGTTCATACAAGCAGATGGAAACAACTCAGTATAAGCTGGTCAGGTCAGCATTGTGGTTTGTTTGCCATGCCAACTGCAAGGAATTAAACTGCTGTGAGAAATGGCTGATTGATGCAGTCACACTACACACTCATACCTTTCTGTTTACTTTTTCTCTAAACAAAAATGAGCTGATGAACCGGACAGACAGATGTTACAACTGTGAGTTTACGTTCCCAACATTATGCTCATGTGATATTTGCAGTGCTCATACTCATCCTTCACTATCAATATTTTTCATGCACCCCTCAGAGGGAGCATTCAATCACATAGTTTTGAAGGAAAGCACACTTACTTATATAACAATGCTGATTAACAGAACATTTCCCTTTTGTAGACGATCACAAAGAGCGACTCTTAGCGTCTCTGTGGCTGAGTCACCACACAGCTTGGGCCCCATTCATGTTTTTCCCATGTTGCAATTTACTCACTGAATTAGGCTTGGACCAAAAAAAAGTGTTTCAGTCCCAATTATCATCTGGCAAGGAGAAGAGGCGGTCTGGGGTGGGGGGTGAGATACTTAAGCCTTTTCACTAGTGCTGCCTTGTTTCCCCTGTTCCTCTCCTTGAGAGAGTAATGTGTTTCCGCACACAAAAGGAGGATCTTCAGAGATATGCCAAGAGTCTGGAGAGTGTGTTTGCTGGACCTGTGAAGAGACCTCTTTAGGAGGCTTTGAGGACAATGGAGCATGGGCACCGGCCGTGGTTTACTTTGTCCACGCCAAGCATTTCACACGCACCCAGGGCAACAGCCGGTCTGAGCAAAGGCACAACATTAGTCTGAGTTATTGAAAAGGCCTTTTTCATCTTTGTCACCCAATCAGTGCAATGATTGCTCTGAGGGAGTTATGTTTGACCAACAATTTTTTCTACTTCAAGACTCTCCACATTCTTTACCTACAAGCTACGTTTTGGTTTACTTTTTTTTTTTTTTTAAGTTAAATAAAATGTGAATATTTTCATTGATTATTTTTCTATGTCACTTAAGATTTGTATTAAGTAAGCTTAACCAAACTACTAACAGCAGGATGTCTACAGTCTAATTTTATTGTGCAGCTTACTAATACTGCTTCCTGTCATCAGTGTATTTTTGTTACTCATACATATTGAACAGTAATTAAGCTGAGGATGTAATGCTACAGTGTGTTAGCATGAGCCAAAATAATCAAAACAAAAAGATGAAGAGGATAGATGTAAATAATCCTGCAACAGCATTTGTTTATCTGAAATATTTGAAATGGTCAATAGTGTAATCTATACCGCAGGTTAACAGCATCAATGTTTGAAGCAGGCTATTGTCTATTCACGGTAATTCTACAATGCAATCATTAAAGTATCCAATCTGACCTGTTTGTATATTATTACGCACAGTAAGTTGTTATATTATTACATTTTGCATCAGGTAAATAATACTTATTTAGTAAAATATGCTTTTAGTTTAATTTGGTGAATCAAATTCCCTCTGAATTTGAAGAACATACTAACTTTGAAGAGGACATTCTGAATGATCTACGGCAGAACTGGAGGAGACACCCAATACATCTTCATTATAGCTGAAGTTTCCCATCTCTCCTGCACCTCCAGTCTCAGCCTGCTCCATTTGCCCTGTCACATTGTTCATATCTCAATGGCCAGGCTGTTGTTGCTATAGCAATATGTGGAGCTGACTAGGGCCCAGGTTGCTCCTGTATTAAATTAATGTTACCTTGTAGTGGATGTCTTAAACAGTACCTGCAACATGTACATGTATGTTAGGGAGATAGAAGATAGAATGGACAATGTTGGTGTATGCATGAGTACAAACAACTGATTTCAAACATTTAAATCATATAGAAGGACTTTGAAATGTATACAGGTCACATATGAATTTGTGCTTCACAAAAGCAACACGCCCATTTAACTGTCCTTAAAATGCAAAGATATTACTCACATTTTGTTGTTTAGACTGCAGTTCCTCAGTGTGCAATTTTCCAAATGTCCATATCCATATACCGGCTCTATTATTAACTGACCAGCTTTATAATAATAAAGACTTTTGGTTCCTTCTTAAATTGTTGTATTGTTAAAATTAAATGAGTTAAATTATTTAAAAAAAGGCCTTGTCATGTTATCATCACTGATTAACTTGCATCTTAATAAAGCTGAGTATAACTGATAAACTGCATGTTAAATGTGATATCTCATTAGGTGAATATCAGTTGAAGCTGTATATGTGCTCAATTTGTATTTTGGGATATTTACAAAATGCTGGGGTTATAAGGATATTATTAATAAAAAACTATATTATTTTATGCTTTTTGTTAAAGCAGTGAATGACTGTGAATAGTTAATTTGCCATTTTGATTGTATCATGACTACTTTATATTATTTTTGCAAATAAAAATACAGTGCTTATACCGTGTAAAATATTGCCTGTGCCCTTAAAAGTCAGCATATATTCTGGGACAACAACAACACACCCACCTGTGCATCAATCACTTAAGACAACCCACAAATACTTTGTTATGAACAAGAACCTGATAACGGTGGCAGCAGAGCTCTTAAGAAAACACACAGCCATACAAACCACAGACTCTGTTCAGCATTTTAACCAATGTTGTGTTAAATATTAATCTCACACTTTGAGAGCAGCATTCCTGTGAGATCACAGTCGAGGCAACTTGTGGAATGCAACGGTAAGTCTGAAACTGTACTTCCTGGCTGTGAGCAGAGGCATGCTGGGAAGGCCTGTAGATACCTTTTACCCTCTGTCTCTCAACAGGTGGCTCTACCTTCCTGATCCCTAAATTACTGCTCTTCTGTGAGACCCTCCATAAGGGATGGGTTTGACAAATATGATTGCCGTTGTTGTATTCTCTCTTTGATTTAAGTCAACAAAAGCATCGTGACAGCTAGCGCTGACATTTGGACTTTGGCTTTTGAAGACCATTAAGTTCATGAGGTGAAGGTGTGACTGTATCCCAGACAAATAATAGCCTAACCGATCACATGGTACAGGTCTTGAGCAAGCATGTGCAGGCAGATCTGTGGTAGTCCTTGTGAAATATCTTGATATAAGCCCCACTTGCCAGACCACATAATTAGCTTTTGACCTACATTTCTCCCCAAGCTTTTTGTGCATAAACTACAGGTCACCTTCACTGGGATTGTGACTTGACATTTCAAGGATATCTTTATTTTCTGATCAGAACTAAAGAAGCCCAAGTCATTGACAAATATCTCACAGTGTTTGCCAAACAAAAATGTAACCTTCTTTTCACAACTGCTGTTTATGGTTGTGTTGCCACAAAGTGAATTGAGAGGGTGTTTTTGCATGACTCACTTCAATTGTAAATGCTAAAAGATAACTTCCTAACGCTGAAAATCCTCCTTTGATGATGTGATGGTGTGGGTGGACAGGTCATTGAATGTTTTTCCACTCTTCCTTCTAATGCCCTGCATGACAAATTACAGAATGAAATTGCAAAATAACATAACATAATTTATTACACAGCTTTGCTGAAAACTCAATTCTGATTGGTCAGTTAAGGCATTCTATGGTCTGAACTGAAATAAGACATTTCATGACATCCATGGCAATCCATGGCATGACATTGTATGACATGACCCTCCACGGCAATGACGTAATGTGACATCACATTCCATAACATGACATGACACTCCATGGCGTGACGTAATGTGACATGACATGAAATTCCATGATATGACAAAATGTGACTTCACATACCATAACACGGCATGACGTAATGTGAGATAACATTTCATAGCATAACAAGACATGAAATAACATGAGGTGACAAAATGCACCGTGAAATGCTACGACATAGAACATAACAAAACTGCTTAAAGCTACATTGTGTAAGAATTTCTCCCATCTAGCGGTGAAATTGTATATGACAACCAACTGAATGTTATTTTCTAGCCCCTCCAATTCCGATCGCGTTTTAACAGCTATGGTGGCCGAAATTAGCTCTTAGTATCTCCATCGTTTACAAGCAGCTGTTCTAGCCACTCCAATATTAACTTTGGTCTTGTTGCTTTGCCTGTTGCGTTATCATTTTAATTCTCTTTTTCGCTTACCTAGCGAGTAATCCCCTGGCATTCGTCATGGAGCCACTGAGTGTAAAAAGGCGAAAGGTGGAGGTATGTCCCTCTTTGGCTAATGTATTTTAAAGATGGAGGCGCAACATGGCGGCTGTCATTTTAGCGACTCGCCTGTATGTATTCTGAATGATTCTAAATAGCAGATTCTACGCTTATGAGAATACTTTCATTAGCTGGTGGAAGTAATTACACATTAGCACATATTTGTGAAAGAACAAAGTTTTTTTTGTTGCTAAGAATCAGCTGAAAAAATTACACAATGTAGGTTTAAGAAATGACAATATGTCAGTTCAGTTCTGAGAATATACCCTCCTTGTTCAAATCAGTGCAAGTGGTAGGAAAGGCCAAGGTCATGGACAGCTAGTGGCCAAAGGAAACACAACATTAAAAAACAGGTATGGCTTTGATCTTATTCCTGTGAGATTCACAACATTCTTTCTAATTTAGTATTTCACCACAACATAACTATCCTTTATATACTTATATGTGAGTATAGATTATTTAATGCCGGAAACGTTTATTATCTATTTTATGACGTTTATAAGGGTTTTATGCAACAGCATCAGAAAATCTTTTTTGATTCAAAGATTGACATAACATTTTTAATTCCTCATATAGTTAGTACGGAAGACAATACAATAAATACATAATTCTTTTTGGATAAAAAATGTGTTTTCACTTTCTGAAATGTCATCCTAAAAAAAATACAACATGAACTACTGCATATGATCCCACACAATTCATAATCATTTGGGGCCAGTGGTGGCCTAGAGGTTAGAGAAGCGGGAGTTCTCTGGTTCAATCCCCAGACCGGCAGGATCAAATCTGGGTGGGGAAAGTGAAAGAGCAGCGCTTGTCCCTCCCTCATTACCACCACTGATGTGCCCTTGAACAAGATCCTTAACTCCAACTGCTCCAGTGGAGCTGCTCAGTGGCCAGCAGATCAGACCGTGGTTGTACTGGGCAGCTTCCAGGTGTGAATGTGTGACTGTGTGAATGTGACAGGTCGTCATTGCAAATGAGAAGTTGTTCTCAATCGGCTTACCTGGATAAATAAAGGTAAAAAAAAACAACTACAGAGCAGCTCTGCAACTCTGCTAAAAAACTGAGCAGAAAATATAGACTGGGTTATTGCGTTTCTATGATAATTAAGAAATTCATAATGACACTTGACTATTCACCATAGCACAGCCTACTTTTTGGTTTGTGCAATAATCTATTTATGCAAGGGAACACTGATCGCCTGTGTAATCCCAGTTGAAATTCTTGTGGTGAAAGAGGATGCAGGCCTTACAGCAGATTAATGCCATGACGATGTGTTCCGCTGCTGATGAGAGCAGGCTAAGCAGTTTCTTTATGGACGGTGGAAATGTTTGGGTTCCCTGCACAGAAGGACGGGGGCCACAGGGTGACATGCGTTGCAGAATTCATACTGTTCTTAATGTTCTCACTATAGAGAATAAGGGATTTGAAAAAAAGACAAGACAAAGAAAAGAAAAGACAAAGTAATTCAGGCCTCTTTTGTATAAAATCCTCCCAAGAGCTACTCAGCCCATGATTTCATTATCAGTCCGACTTACACTAATCCTCTCAGAGTGGAGTTGGCCCTTGTTAGATGTCTATACTTGGGTATCAAAAAACCCTGGGTGTCAACGGGTAAGAGGGATGGGAGTGTCCAATATGCCTAAAGTTTAGTGTGTGTCTGTGCAACTGTGTAATTGTGCATGTTTGCAAATGAGCATAGATATGTGTGTGTGTGTGTGTGTGTGTGTGTGTGTGTGTGTGTGTGTGTGTGTGTGTGTGTGTGTGTGTGTGTGTGTGTGTGTGTGTGTGTGTGTGTGTGTGTGGGGTGGGTGAAGGTGTGTGTGCGTGCATGTGGGGGAATGCTGGATGTTTGAGATCATCCACTGTTTTGATTTCCCACTTCATGGAGAACGTGAGAGTAATCCCCTCAGGATTCCCCCTCTAGAGGTCTTTAGCTGCCATAAGCCACCATTCAACAGGCAAAACCCAACATGGGCTTTATACAGCCTGCTGGTATTACTGGATGATTGGGGAGGGGAGAAGGCTTAATCTGCCCTGGTGGCTAACCTGTCGCTGAAAAGAAACCTGCAGGGAAGCCAGCCTTGAGACTGGTGGGCTGACAAAGTATATTATTCATCCTCTGGCTACACTGAAGGAAACCTTGGAAGGATTTGTCAACTGCGGAACAGAATTATAAAATATTCAATTAGTGTCTTATCAATCACATCTATAGTTTTTGATCTTTTTATTAAAGCATTTTACAAATGTAATTTAACAGCAACACGTTAACATGAGTACATACTACTAAAAAAACAAATACAGCAGAGAGGCAATATGTCTAGATGCCGTGGTGCTCTTTTCACTGTGGATCCTTAATGTCTATGAGACTGAAGGACCACTTTTTTTATTTTTTTGGATTTTGCAGCAGATTTTACTCCATACTTTTCTAAAAGCAATACATTACATCAGCAAAATGCCCGGCCCAGACTGACAGCTCCTTGCTTCAATCAGTCAGTATAAATGGATTAGAATGTTATACTTAAAAGAGGCACATGTGCCCAGTTAGAGCTCTTCTTAAATAATTTTTTGGTGAAGGAGTTTAGTATTCAGATATTTTCTGTCAACAAAACATAGCCACTGTTTCAGACTTGAGACTTGAGCTGTGGATCAGAATCCACACTTTATTATTTATGTGCATTTAGGTACATCACAATAAAGCAGCCTGATTCTTCTAGAACTCTTAAGGTTCCATGGATCACTGGCTGACATTTCTAACTTAACATTAAATCTTTAAGTTCAGTAGCAGCAGTACTATGATGCAATGAACGTCAAAATGAAATGGTGAAAATATCTTTTTAGTTATATCTGGCATTGCATGTTGATGTGTTTGCCAATTTCTCCTGCCATTCAAGTAAATCCAGATGATACACTAACTCCCTTTTAAGTGCTTGATCTGAAAGCAAGTATTGTTAAGAATAATAACATGGATGTGGGATGGATAATACTGACAAGGAATTAGGTGACCTGAATGTGATGCAGTAGCATGCCCTCCTTTCCAGCCAAAAGATTCATGTCACATTGCACATATTGGTGGATTACTGGCTAGTTTAAAGAGCTTAAGATGAGTTCCTCTGGTGTGTGATCAAGTCTGAGCAGTGTGCCTTATAATGCACCGCTAAGAAGAAAAGGCCCTGTCACACTGGCTTCTCCTTTCGTCTTACTCTCAAGGTCTCTCGTCATTTGACTGTCTGAATGGCTTTGTGTGACAACCGGAGCTATACGCTGCAGTGATTGCAGCCAAGCCACATGGTGTTACCATGGAAATGGCACTCAGGTTACTCCTTTTGTGCTATGCTTTGTGGCAATCTATAGCAGACATACCTGCAATAAATGTATTCATAGCTGCAGTTAATGTGCAGTTGAATACTTAAAGTGTGGAAATTGTGAATGCAGCAAATTCTGATTGATATACTCAGTATGACATTGTTTAAACATTTAAAGGGTCAGTTCACCCAAATAAAAAAAATAAAATAAAAAAACGTAGCCATGCAGGTAGCAGGTTTTTTGTTTTTATATATGTCCACTGAGATTTCTGCCTGGAATTTATGGTGCTCATAGTATTGACTTATGAGATTTAAAGAAATTCATCAGCAGCATATCTTTCCAGCAAGTGTCCCTGCTACTCTGGATAATCCCCAAAATACACTTTTGACAGTTCTCATAGGAATTATTTCTTCAGCAGCAAAGAACAGAATGTATTTAGTTTGTGTCCAGAAAATGTTTTTTGATATATCAAATCGTTGCTTTAAATGTCTCACAGAGGTACTTTTATTATCATCATTATTTGTTTTGGTCCTATGACCTTATCCAAAAATACTTAAGGGCCATACCCTCTGTTGTGATGGAAATTGTTCCAACTATTCTAGAAATTATATTTTGCCTTATGTGGTTGGATTATGTTTATTGTTTTTTGAGTGAAGGAAGCAACCTTTTTCTACTTCATGTAAGTCATTATGAGATAGCTGGGGTGGATGCATATGAAGAGCAGGACTTTGACACAAGATTGGGGTTTCGCATTCTAAGTCCCACATGTGATTAGGTTTAGGCAACAAAGGCACTTTAGTTAAGGCATTATGTTTCTCTCAAAACATATTTGCTATTGCAAATTAGTGTGTAAATGTAATTTATAGGTGTCTGGTTTGCACAGAGGTACTTATTCTTTATTCTCTGTTATTCAAGATATTACTGAAAATAACTTTGCAGCGACACCAAGTTTGTATTTGTAATATTTAACCACTGATGGTACTTTGTGTACATTTTGTCTGTTAACCATTATTTTTTCTCTCTTGTTAATAAATATAGTTTCTAAGTGTATTTTAGGCATGCCTTCTGTTGAAATGTAAATGGCAGTTGGAAAAGGTGATACATGATTTGAATCAAAAGTTGGATCTTTGAAAAGATCTCACCTCTCCTTTGCTTTGAATATTGTCTCTAATTTTTTTTCCATTAACATGAATTCAAAATAAAGAGTATACCTTCAGTGCATATATTCGTTGGTTGAATTAACCATTTCATTTGTTGTGATGCACATTTTCCAGAGAAAAATGATCAGCTATGACACAACCACGTCCAAAAGCCGTGCGATATTAATCATTTGCATTCCAGACTGTGTGAATATTTACTTCAGGTCTGAGAAATGCGTCACCAGGAGGCCACCACAAACCTCAACATGTCATCATTGAGGGCCTTAGAAGTCATCACTGCAATACTCAACATAATCTTGAATTGGCAAAGCTCTGTTTGAAGTTCTCTGTGGGAGAAAGAAGGCTGAGGGACAATTATCTTGTATGTCCTCAAGAGGTCTGGCATTGTGGAGGAAAGGCTGAGTAAAAGAGATCAGAGAAGGAGGGTACACACAGAAGTACATCTGAGGGCTTCGTAGATCCCAGGTATTACTAACTGTCTGAATTAACAGGATACACATACTTCACTAAACAGTCAACATGTCACGTCTTAACAGTGTTTGGCTTCACCTATGAGCCAAAATTCTTACATGAAGCCCCATGAGCCCCTTGCTGTTTCGCAAGCTTAGATGAGGTCTTAAGCCTCAACAGAAGATGAATGCAGAGTGCTAAATTAATTTGAGGCATTTTCTTTTGTGCACTGACAAAAGCGACCAGGTTGGTGCTGGTTTCCATAGCTGATGACAGATCATTGGGCTGCAGTGTTTGCCCAGGTGTCAGGCCTCCCGCTGCAGACAGCAAAGGGTTTGTCCAGGTCTCCGAACTTCACATTGCTGAAGCTTCTGTGCCTTAATAATTGTACAGATCGCTTCATTCAATATTGCCATGAAAGAACCTCAAAAAAAGTATTGGGACAAAATAGTAGTGCCCTTTGTTGAAATGTTTAAACCTGCCCTGTATTCAAGACACTTCAGACAGCAAGAAATAGGAAGAGACTCTCACAATACAAAGCAGTGTTTTTAAATATGGTCTTAAGAAAACTTCCGAGCTTCGAACTCTCACGAACTAACATTTGTCTCATATCCAGTTTTGTATTGTGAGTTAGATACTTTAAAGCACTGTACTTATACGCTTTCCAAAGAACATTAATCAAGAACACATTCTAATTTCCCTGCATTGTATACAGCTGCAATAAGGTGTTCTAATTGCTCTGCTGTGTATAAAAAAAGCCATGCCCTGAGGTGTTTGGCAGATCACTTCAGTGTTTGGTGTGGTCAGGAATTTCTCGATGTATAAATATATCAGTATTTATATGGTTTGATCTGTGTGTCATTGAAGTTTGCAATGTTTGTTTAAGGTAAAGCTTTTGGAGGCCAGTCCAAAAGTTTGTATCCCGTCACTCAGGAAGCTTGTTATGTCTGCATTTGGAGGATTGGGCGGAGTGATCGCTGCACAGCTGGCAGATACAATGCGTCTGGATCTATAAATTCCCTTTGGCTGCCATGCATAACATCGCTCAGCTTCACCCAACCCCTCTAATAGAGCTGCTACAAACCCAGTCTTGCATTGCCAGATCGACCTCCACAGCGCTGCAGAGGAAGGTCTTGCTAGCTCACATAGCATTCTGGGATAGGAGAAAAACGTGCTCTGGTTTATTGGCATTTCTTTAAACCGATCACAATCGTCTTGGGCTGTGCTGAGAGCCAGACAAAATAACGGTGCCTTCTGCAAAATAGCCTCGGGAAGGAACTTGTTTTGGTGGAACGTGCTCGTTCAAAAGTTGTTTTAGTCGTGCAACAGAAAACTCAGATCCGACAGATAGTCTAGCTAGCTGTCTGGATTTACCCTGCAGAGATCTGAGGAGCAGTTAACCATAGTCCTCATAAATCGAATCAAGTTTAGAATGCCAACCCTTAGAAAGCGGAAGGTGAGGGACATCAGGCCAAAAATGAGGGACATCTGGCAGATCTTCCGGCGGCACCGGAGCAATCCCCTAAAGGAATTGTCATTGACATAGACTCCTACAAAACTAAGAAGATGCTCTCTAATCACAGGGAAATGCCCTGGCTAATCTGTCACTTGTCATGATTTAAATACTAAAATATGCTGCATATGTGTAACAGTGTTTTTTTATCAGCCTATTGCAGCAAATAAGTGATCATTGACAGGCTTTAAAAGCACATTGTGCTCTCCTGTAGTGAAATCACAGGTGCTCTAAATCACTCTCTTTGCCTGGTTTGAGGGAGTGTCATTTGCTCTTCTCCCACAGTCGGTTTCTTCTATGATGTGTTCAGCCTTTTGAAAAACACTCACCCTGGACCCGATCATGTGCTCACACGCTGCTCCTGCAAGTTTATATTTGTCCCTCTTTTCACTTTTAGGAGTTGATATAAGAGGAAAAAAACAGCAGAATTTCATGACAAACTTGAAAAAGAACACACGTTTCTCTACATTGCTACAGATTATTGGACAAAGGAGGAAGGGGATTCATTTTTCCACAGGGTGAGAGGGGGAAGAATTAGAAGCCTCTGCCACTTAATTTGGCGGCTGAGAATTACCCTGCAAAGTTTTGTTTTTTTAAGCCTCCAACATAACAGAGTGTGCCTTGCCGTCAGCACCTTAAGCAAGTAAAAGCGCTTCCTTTATGAACTAAACCCGCCAGATATTTGCTTTGCGAAGCCCAGCGAGAAGAAAAGAGGTGGGCTTGCAGTGAATAACTTTTAAAACACTGTGTACGAAAAAAGCAGCAGAAGACATGAAAGAGCAGGAGAAATGAATTGAATGTTGTTTTTTTTCCAACTCTATGAAAAAGAGGGCGATGGGATCTGAAGGCTTCTTTTCCAAAAGCCTTAGCCAGGTGATTCATCACAGTGCTCTGTCAAAAGAGCTTTCCACAACATGAGACGAACAATGCAATGTGATTGCAAGGACAGGAGAGCTCTTGATTGAAAGATATCAGCTATATGTTCAGCTTCCCAGAGAGAGGAGGCCAAATGCAAGAGGGGGGCGGAGGGGGCGCCACTCACTGATGAAAATCAAAAATCTTAACCCTTCGACATGGGTGTCAAGAGAGGGAGTTCTGCGTAACAAGAGCCTCCAGATATAAATTAACCAAAATAATTTAACAGCTGCTTAACCGCGAACAGAGGAGCTGCCAGGCAGATTGATTGGTGATGTAGCAAAGGAGAACAACTTTCAGATTGTGTTCTGCTTTTCTGTGACGAGGAGTCCTCAGCTGTGGAGCGATGCTGAACAGATCGTGGACCGCTGCCAGATCTTAAGATCACATGAACAGTATTCAGAGGAGACACAGTACACTATGTAGCAGCTTAGAAACTGCACTTTGTAGGTTGTTTGTTGTCTTTGACTCATATTTAAATATATTGGATTTTTCTATCACAGTGCACTTTAATAAACAGACATCAAAAGTAATTAAAATGTAAATTTCCATCTGAAGCCACTTGCATTACACACACACATGCACGCACACACACACACACACACACACACACACACACACACACACACACACACACACACACAACAATAGTGATTATTCCAATCATTCAATTAAAATGTAAATGTGCCAAAATGAGCCAAAATGGACTTATTTTCATCTGCAGTCCCTTGACAGAATGTTAGTATAAAATGGAGCTAACTGCATGACAATTGTAACAAAAGGAGTTCACATTGACATCTTTTATCACAAGTCTTTTTATAATAAGATTGTTCATTTGGGTAAATTTGTCTTTATCTGTGCATGCAAGTTTGATTTATGTGATAAGCGCAATATTATCAAAAAAAGTAATTATTACAAACGTATAATTAAACTCTCAATAAGCTTCATGAGGTATTCACCTGAAATGGTTTTCACTTCACAGGTGTGCCTTGTCAGGGTTAATTAGTGGAATTTTTTCCCTTATTAATGGGGTTGTGACCATCAGTTGTCACAACCAGAAGTCAGGTTGATACACAGCCGACAGCCCTATTGGACAACTGTTAGAATTCATATTATGGCAAGAACCAATCAGCTAAGTAAAGAGAAACGAGTGGCCATCATTACTTTAACAAATGAAGGTCAGTCAGTCCGGAAAATTGTGAAAACTTTGAGTGTGTCCCCAAGTGCAGTCGCAAAAACCATCAAGCGCTACAACGAAACTGGCTCACATGAGGACCGCCCCAGGGTCACCTCTGCTGCTGAGGATAAGCTCATCCGAGTCACCAGCCTCAGAAATCGCAAGTTAACAGCAGCTCAGATTAGAGACCAGATGAATGCCATACAGAGTTCTAGCAGCAGACACATCTCTAGAACAACTGTTAAGAGGAGACTGCGCGAATCAGGCCTTCATGGTCAAGTAGCAGCTAGGAAACCACTGCTAAGGAGAGGCAACAAGCAGAAGAGATTTGTTTGGGCCAAGAAACACAAGGAATGGACATTAGACCAGTGGAAATCTGTGCTTTGGTCTGATGAGTTAAAATTTGAGATCTTTGGTTCCAACCGCCGTGTCTTTGTGTGACGCAGAAAAGGTAAACGGATGGATTCTACATGCCTGGTTCCCACCGTGAAGCATGGAGGAGGTGTGATGGTGTGGAGGTGCTTTGCTGGTGACACTGTTGGGGATTTATTCAAAATTGAAGGCATACTGAACCAGCATGGCTACCACAGCATCCTGCAGCAACATGCCACCCCATCCGGTTTGCATTTAGTTGGACCATCATTTATTTTTCAACAGGACCATGACCCCAAACACAACTCCAGGCTGTGTAAGGGCTATTTGACCAAGAAGGAGAGTGATGGAGTGCTGCGCCAGATGACCTGGCCTCCACAGTCACCGGAACTGAACCCAATCGAGATGGTTTGGGGTGAGCTGGACCGCAGAGTGAAGGCAAAAGGGCCAACAAGTGCTAAGCATCTCTGGGAACTCCTTCAAGACTGTTGGAAAACCATTTCAGGTGACTACCTCTTGAAGCTCATCAAGAGAATGCCAAGAGTGTGCAACAGCTTTTTTGTTAAGTACATAATTCCACATGTGTTCATTCATAGTTTTGATTCCTTCAGTGAGAATCTACAATGTAAATAGTCATGAAAATAAAGGAAATCTGAATCAGAATCAGAATCAGAAATACTTTAATAATCCCAGGGGGAAATTATTTAACGCATTGAATGAGAAGGTGTGTCCAAACTTTTGGCATGTACTGTATGTTAAATCATAATTAGCAAAGTAACTATAGCTGTTTAATTATTGCAGAGTAGTAAAAAGGAAAATATTTTTTCTTAAATGTATAATGGATCATTATCATGAAAATGGAACAAAACCAGCGTTTGTGTTCTCAGTCTGTGGCCCTCTGTCACATTTGATCTTTTCCTTTAAGTGCTTCTCCACCTTTTCCGCCCATGTGATAAAAGAGTAATCACCTTAGATACTATTTACACTCTGGGCCGAGGACTACCATTACCCTTCCATCAATATCAGCACTTAACGTTCATAAAACTGCGAGGCAGACCTCCAGCCTGTAATTTTCGTAGTCCTTAATTCACGGTGGAAAGAAATAATATTACAGGGTATTCTGCTAAACAGTGATGACACTCACGCGTAATTGTGAGAGGCAACAAGAACTCTCACTGGTTACAAAAGCTGCAATACATTGACGCCAACGTTACACGACGAATTTTATGCATCATGACAATACAGTTATGAATTTAGTTCTGTGGGAAAATACTAGGTAGGTCATTACAGGCAGGTTTTTCCTTTCTGCATGTATACACTGCGGCCACTTTATTAGGTACATCTTCCTGTTTACACACACAGCTTGATCCTGCAGACAGTGAGTCAGCAGTTACTTTCTATTTTACTAAATGTGAGAATGGGCAAGACGTGTGATTTAGGCAACTTTGAACATGATATGATTGCTGATGCCAGCGTCAGCTCCAGCAGTCGTGGGAAGTACAGTAAGTTGAATTAGTGGCAGACCTTTGGATTAAACTCACTGATGGGAACTCTGAAGACAATAGCAGCTAAGTGACAAGCAGAAGGCCACTTCAGGACACATGACTCAACAAATTTTGACGCAAAAGGCTGCAGAAGAAGATGTCTGTACTGGCAGGAGTTACAATTATTATTATCTTCTAAACACCTGAACTTTGCTGTAGTCTGGTCGCATGCCTTCATGGCCACAAACACCCCTTTTTCAACTAGATTTTGCCACTAGCTTCATGTGGTCATGTGAAGCAAACATCGTCTCAAGATGAATCCAGCAAGGAACAAAACATTGACGTAACTTTCACTCTGCTGCTCTGCACAAACCCTACATCTCAACAGTATGTTATGAATTTAGAACTTTCCTGAATTCATGATGGAATAAGGCTGTTCTGGAGGCCAAAGTTGTCTTATCCAATACTACAATGGTGTATCTAAGTAAGTAGCTATTAGGTGCAAATACTCAAACTTTAGAAACCTTCAACCGCACACTAAATTACACAGCAAAATTCTCATTTCTACAACTGTAACATTGAAAAGATTTACTTGACTTCACGGTGAAGCTGCTGAAAGTAATGTACAGCTGCTGTACAATAACAGTAAAGAAGTAGGAGACCTACATGCATGTTTAGCAGTTTCATGTTTAGTTATAGGAACCACAAAGAAAAGAAGGAAATATAAGTTGTCTATTATGACAATATAAGGGGGAGGGACTTGTTTGTATCACCAATTGCTCCAGATGGTATAAAACCGCTTAAAACACATAGATTCACATTTCAACCTCTTAAATCCCCCATAACATTTTCTTTAAGTTCATTTGATTAAAAGAAATAAACATTGTCCCCACTTTATGAGAGTATCACTCACAGTATATTCTGTATCTGCTTGTTCAAACACTTTGTTTTTGTTTATACGGCAAAACATCTGTGGGTTTGAACAGTGCTTGACTGCATAATGTGAGTTTTGTAAAGATGCACCCACCAGCAGATATTTGATATTGATCAAGAGGTTGAACCAAAGGATTCTACTGTAATGTTATCAGTTTCTAAGAAACAAAGAATGGAGGAATTTGTGTGTCAGGTAGAGGCGTTCCAACAGTTGCTTTATGCGAAAGGACATATTAATACACATTTATAAATGCTTGCTAACATCCACGTAATGTTTACATTTAAAGTTTAATTATTTTTTATACTGTAGAGAAATGGTAAAAAAAGACTCCTAAAAAGACGTATAGCCTCTCTTCTTTCTAGAATCTGATGGACATATTCTGGGATGAAAATCTTGAATGTTGCAGGCTCTGACAAATCTCACAGGAATGTCTTATTGATCCCAAATCCTGATGTGCTAATTAATAACATCTCACATTACACACTTTAAGCATTTCATGCAGTATATTGTGATTTATGTAGGCCTATGGTATTTTAACTGTGACACACTGTTAAGCGGAGAGGAAGTTATACTTGGACGACAGTGTGTGACCTGAGGCGATTTGAACAGTGTGAGGAAATGCTGTCTGCTTACTCACTGATCTAACGGATGATATCATAACTTAATTTACAGCTTGTGTCTGTTAAACGTTATCAGCAACTTTAAATGCACTCAAGATCTAATTTCAGTGACCCAAAATGACCTTTAGTTCTGCTGGATTTGGTATTTTATTATCCCCATGTAAACATCTGAGTCCTGATAAGCACAGATTAGTTTGGTCAAGTACAATAACTTTAAGAGAAATACTAATGGAATCAACAATATAGATAATATATGCAGATATATTTTGGATGCAGGCAATTAAAAAAATTGCCTGTAAATTAGTATTGATTTGAATCCCATCTTCTTGGGAGCATATTTTAAACTTAATAATTCTCAGAGGTTTGTCACTAATGTTAGAAGTAATTTCTCGGAAGTTATAGAGTGAAATTATACTTTGGCAGGCTTGTTAGCAGGGAGAGGTAAATATTTGCTGTCCTGGACTCCAATATCTGGAAACTCAGCCTTATCTCTTGAGTAATTAAACTACAGATGGCCATGCTGAGTTCCTTAATTTACTTTCCAGCTCTGCACCAGGACAGATAAGCATGACGGAAACTTAGCCATACATATGACGAAAAAACATGTGCTGTGCAAATTATTTGCTAAACTTCATGTCTGAATTGACAAAAATGACAATAAATGAGAGCAAAAGAATATGAACAAAGCTGTTTTTTGTCTGTTGTTACAGATATTATACTTTTATTTTTTAAGGTGGAACAAAAAAAAAACCCCCAAAAAAAAAAAAATTTTTATATATAATAAATTTTTTTTTTTTTTTTTTTTTTAAAAATTTTTTTTTTTATTTTTTTTTTTTTTTTTTTTTTTTTTTTTTTTTTTTTTTTTTTTAAAAAAATTATAATTATATTTTATTAAAAAAAAAATTTTTTTTTTATTTTTTTTTTTTTTTTTTTTTTATATTATTTATATAATAAATATTTTTTTTTTTTTTTTTTCTTTTTAAAATAAAAAAAAAAAAAAATAAAAAAAAATATATATTAATAAAAATTTAAAAAAAAAAAAAAATAATATTCTTTATACAAAAATAAAAAAAAAAAACAAAACAAAAAAAAAAAAAACAAAAAACATAAATATTATAGTGATTTTCAATGCATAACATTAATTATTGAGATGTGTTTTAGAGGAACTAATGGCACTCTTTTCCCCCGACAGATGTCGATATGGAAGATAGAGAAAATAGATGTGGCACTATAAAACTGTCAAACAACTCTTCAGGGGATATAATTGCTTCTTCCTGCACCCTGGTCTTGTCATTCCCACCCTGAGTGTTGTAGACACACTGAAAGCTTCCTCATCTCCCCCTAAAATCCACCAACTTACCAAACTCCCCTAGACTATCCTGAGATGCTCATTTTCCCCACAGCATTACACATGATTGAAAAGCATCTGCTAAATGATAAAAAGGCGCCGTCGTTGCCAAATTAGCACCACATTCAAAAGTTCTGAAAGGCTGCTGAATGTCAACAATAGAGGCTGAGCAGCAAAAGCTTAATTATCCTGAATGTGTGTTTGTGCGCACGTGTGTGTGTGTGTGTGTGTGTATGTATGTGTGTGCTCTCTACCCAGGTTTAGTAGAGATGATGTAATATCATATATCTGTATTTGTCTCTGGATGAGCATTACATCATTGATATCCCTGGCTGCCAGTGAGGCAGAGATGCTACACCGACACTGGAGGCATCACCGGAGCTGAAACAGCGAAGGCAGCCAGAGAATCCGTTCAGTCTACCAGTCTGCAAATTACACAGGAACCCTGTCTCCTTCAAATTATGTGTGTACATAATTAGGAAATGCCATTAATTAACAAAATGTTGATGTATCAGTAAAAAGGTCACTAACAACGTACTTATTTTATTTTCCAACTTTTTTATAGTTATGTTTAGGCACATATAGAACTTGCTTAAGGTTAGGGAAAGAATGCAGTGTTGGTTTAATACAGAAAAAGTCACTTGAAGGACGAGAAACGCCGACGCTTTTACTGTATTGATATTTTATCCAAAAAAACAGGATTTTCTTCTAACTGTAAAGGTCTCTTATTGTAAAGTGAGATATCATGTCTTGTTTATTATAAATCAGGTTATTATTATTATTATTATAAATCAATATCATAAAGGAATATAAATGCTCAATCCACAGAAAAATGCACACAGCCAGTATTCAGAAACAGTGCCTTTAAACGAGCTGTCAGGTCTTCCATTCGGTTTTGATGTCACAATTGTACTATATAAAGGTAGAAAGTGCCACTAAAGTGCCGTTACAGTCATTCACCGGCTGCAATGACATGCAGAGACGCCGAGAGTGCAGATGTGGAAGACCTGGACATCAGTCTCCTACTAAGAGATATCTCTGGTAAGAGACAGGCACCAAAAGGGGGTCATGTTTTATAAATAAATACAGAATACATTATTATTAAAATTGTTCTGATCACTTTACTTCTTCACTCTCAACCTTTATTTACCTATTTTGTCCTAACATTACAGTTGCTGTCCTGTCCTATATTATAACAACAAAAAAGTAGTTCTGCAAGAAAATAATCTTGGGCCTGATGATGGGTTTTGGGGGCTTTGACATAAAAACTTTGGGAGCCCCATTGTTAGCAAGCTAGCAAACAACCAACTAACCAGCCTCTGCAATTCCAGCCACCAGTCTGCTTCTTCATCTCTTGGCTACATTCATTCTGTCAGTCTAGTTTCATGTTGTACATATTACAGCAGCAGGTACTGTAGCTAATGCAAAGGTTTTAGCTCACTTGACAGCTCACACAACCAGAGGCGCAACTCCATCTGTCACGCTCTAATAAACTGACACCGTCTGAGATGTTGTCTGCTTTTCCTCCTGACAAATTTATTACTTTTAAATGAAGCGCTTCGTGTAGAGCACAGCATTTGAAAATAAGAGTATCTGTATCTGTATCTCCATTTCTTTTTTCATTTAATTTCATTTTCATTTCTCTGAGTCAAGGCACAGAAAAGAACAATGAATCAAATATGTGGCTAAAGTCCCCTTATCAGCTAAACTGGCTAATAAAGCAACAGCCAATCATGTTCTGAGATAATTATTGCCTGTACAATGGCACCTCAGTTTTCTGACCAGCTTAGATTAGGCTCCTGTATTAAGTGTGCATGCAGCTACGTGTAAGTCCACTTCTGCTACAGCTAAATTTAAGTATTGTATTTTATTGTTTAAAGGGGGTTTTGGCTAATAGTGTCTCATATAAGAAGCAGATATATGCAGACACTTACCGATATAGGATTAGTGGCTTATTGTGGAGCATTTGCAAAGTTGATTTAATCATAGAAGTGCATCTTTTTGAGTGTTTTTTTATCAGTAAGGTATGTTTCGGTCATGTCTCATCAGTCTAGGAATTCAGATGCTACTATTTTACAGTAACCTGTCTTTTAGGTAAATATCTGTTTTTTATGCTATATGAGTGTATTTTTATTCTGAATTGTTTACCTTTTAGAACCACATTTGTACACAGAGAATAAATGTGCAAAGAAATCAGCAGTGGAGTTAAATCCATGTTCAAGTCCATTTTCACCAATGCCTTAAAGCTACAATGACCCCAATCTGACTTGCAGCTATCACAACAAAAATGAAATCTTCGTTTTACTTTACCCTACTTGTCCAGTACACACTGCAGAAATAAAACTTGAGTTGTCAGTTGTAGAATTTAGACATCTCAGAAATTAGCAGCCATTCTCTTGATAAATGTACAATGTCACTGTGTTGGCATTTTTGTTATGCATTTATTTCTGTTACTGTCTAATAAATCAATCAATCAATTCTCTTTGGTGTCATTAAATATCAAGAAAGAGATTGGTACAGACAATTTGTACAGACAGTTGTATGTTTAGGAGCTCAAAACTTTTTTCTCAGCTACTGTATTGAGAAACATTTTTAACAAAATTAGGAGAAGGCAGGGTGACTGGGTAGCTCACCTGGTCAGCAGGCGCCCATATATAGAAGATTAATCGAGGATTAATCGTCGATGCCGCGGCCGCAGGTTCGACTCCGACCTGCAGCCCTTGGGCATGTCATTCTCCCTCTCTCTCCCCTTTCATGTCTTCAGCTGCCCCCAAAAAAAAAAGCAAGACAGGAGGAGAAATGCAGTCCATGACTCCACACAATGACCTGACTCTACGTCTTGCCTATCACCTGCTTTGATCCACCGTGAGCATCTAATAGGAAATGATAAAGGTGACGGATGAGTTTGAATCTAACTTTATTGCCATAAAGGCAGAAAAGACATTAAAATGACAACAATGAGTGGATTTTCAGGACACAATGTCACACACAAGCAAGCAAACACACACAAAGTCGCATACTCAAACTTACTCCATTGCAAAAACTGCTCTGTCATTTATTTTTTCTGCAATTTATAATCCCTAATATACTTTCCTCTTTGGCAAAGGCAGAGCAATGGGTTCAACCGAGGCATTTCTGAATTATGAGTCAAGAGAAAAAAAAACGGTTTAAGAACTTGGCTTGAATTAAGTTTGCTTCGATGACCTCATTACACAATTTAAGTAATCACTGCCACTGAGTCACCCACATTTAGAATAATGCAACTGGGAATGCAATATTGCAAAGTATTGATCTTTCATTTTCATTATTTGGTAACTTTCCATCAAAACCTTTTTGACAAACTGAGGATGAAAATGGCTGTGCCCTGAGTTAATTACTTGACTTGGAAACACATCCTGTGTTCAAAGGTTGGAGCAGAGAACATAAAAAAAAATCAGGCATGATCATCTATGTAAAACTTCACAGTGGCCCTTCATCTTCGACAGCAGCCAGCTCTACTTAGTAAGCCACAAGAAAGTGTGGCTGACGGTGTGCAGGAGCCCTCCTGTAATTCCTACTGATACCTGTGCATTAAGCTACCTCTCCTCAGTGGAAGAACACATCAAAAGCAGATTAAAATTAAAACTTAAAAACAAGGTGATCCAATATATGGTTAAGTCTGCAGAGGATAAACTCTTCCCCGGAAATTCAAAACAAAAACCAAGACTTGAAGATGACTATAATGGAAATGTTCAAAACTGTGGTGGGCTGAAGGGTTTTTTCCCCCAGCAGGTGCCATAAATGATGCAATGTGGACAACCACGAAATATCAAGTGACCCTTTTATCACAATGTAGATTCAGACGATACAGGAAGATACAGGATTCAGAGATGATGTCTGTCTGGCGCAGTAAATTGATCACCGTGTGGATGTCACATAGTTTGTGTTATCCCCTTTTGGAGCCACAGAGAGGGTCATTGTTGTATTGTGAATACATGAATACAGATGTATGGCTTTGTTTTAGGGTTTGCTTAAGACCCTGAATGCATCAGTGCAGACTGTAAACATGCCCGGTCCTGCGTCTGAGCTCAAACATACAGGAGTTATGAAGGGCAAAGCTCAAGATGTGCTGCCACACTGATACCCCCAGACACCATTCAACCACAGCCATAATTAATACTTTATTCCCCAGCAGTTGCCTTCATGAGGAGCAGATGCAGGGGAAGATGACCTGAGATTGGGAAACCACATGTGAAGAGGCAGCATGGAAGCGAGGTATCACATTTACTTTCATAAATATGGCAATCCCCCCCAATCATCCCCCCTCCCCACACCCGTTCTCCACCTAGCAATTAAATCCAGTTAGAGATTACTCTCAGCTGCATCCCGGTCTTCACAGGAGTCTCAGCCTCCAGCCTGGACTGGTAATAACTATGGTCTGCTGTGTTTTAGCCATTCATTTGATAAAGTGTTTTTCACCTTGCAGCTTTCATTATCCACACACCAGAAAGTGTGTGCATGCCCACATGTACGTTTATTTGCTTGGCTCGGAGTGAGTTGATTAAACAAGTGTCATGTCATTATTCTGTAATCAATTTTTTTTATTATAATTCAGGCTCTATAATGCTGTAATGGAAGGTGAACTCGAATCTATACTGGAGCAGCGGGGTGATTAGACGTCGCTGGAAGCTTTCCAGTGAAGAAAAAAAGAAAAGAGGGAGAGACTTTTTTCCCCTGAGTTAGATCGATCCTGTTGACTGAAATGGCCTTGGTTCATAACAGACCATGTCTGCTAGCAACAGCTTAGCTGGTCCACTGAGGTGTCTGTCCACACATCTTTTGGGGGGTTCTTTAAAGACGGTGAGTAAAGCAGTCTCTCTGAGAAAGAAGGAGAAAAAGATGTTTATTGTGATGACCCCGCTTGACACTGTGAGGCTACTTCCTTGGTGCAAAAACATGCTACTCCAGGGCTAGACTTTCAAACAATCTGCAAGCAAAGACTTCTGAAACTATATTAACATTGCATGAAGCAGATCACCCAATTTTTCCATTCATTCACTCTTTGTGTAAACTCATAAAGGAGGGTCTTTACATCAATTTCGTTTATTATCGCCTGTTTCAAGTAAGACTTGCCTTGAATAAAAATGCTGCTCGCTACAAGTTTTGTTTTGCTACCTTTACACGGTTAAGTGCTTCTTCTTCACTGCTGTAGCCAGGCTTACTTGTTTTATCATAACTGATTCTTGTAGGACTGAAAAATGTAGGATCATTTTGGTTTATTACAACTATGGATGGTATTTTCAGCCATCATTTTTGTCAGTTATAGTAACATTTAACATACCATGTTAATTGTTGAGATCTGGGACAAGTACAGGTTTTAAAGAAGCCCCCAGGTTAGCCGGACTTATTTGGATGAGAAAACGTAGGTTGTAATAAACCAGAATTATGCTTTAAAGGCCCTGAAAACATATTTTCTCAATCGGCTGATGGATGGGATCCACATGGACAACAGATTGTTTTTGTCAAACTTTGAACAGTTTTGGTTATATTACGTGTTTTTATTATATATGTGTTTTTGCTCTTTTCTAATTGGTTTGAAGAGGGTGGGGCTTAGTTGGAAAAAAGGTGATGTCATGTTTTTCTGTGCACCAATTAGAGTATAGCAACATTTGAATCAAAACAGAATGAAAGTTGCAGGGTTGGTTTGTTGTTTTGACTGTTATAAAATAAATAATAGACATGGATGTTTTTCTCTGAGGTTTATCTTCGAAAATTGCTTATTCAGTGATTAATATTTTAATAGAAAACATATTTTCAAATATTTAAATAGAAAAAAGAGAATTAAAGGTTATCAGTGGTATGTATACTAAACTTCAAATCACCTACAATGTAAATATCAACATTCATATCTACTGTTGCCATGCAGAGAGCGAGCAGTGCCAACCTCACATATTAAAACAAAGAAACTGGGTGAATGACTTGCTCTTGTCAACCTTTACAGAGCAATAGAAATCATCCTGACTTAGATTACACATTGGCATTGTTTGTGCACGGTGTAGAAATATATTGGGTTTAGAATAAGAATGTCCTGTAGCCTGGGATGGCCTCGCTGTCTCCTCCTGTCTGGCATGTGTAAGATAAGACAGGTTCAAATTTAGTGGAGCAAAAGTGCTCCTGATTTGTTTAATAAACATTTGGAACAGAATGCACCTAATGAAATATCTTAAAGGAACAGACAATCTTTAGGCCATGAGAGAAGAAGAGAATGAGAGCAATCCCAAGGCTAGCGCGCAACTTCTCTATCTTCTCGGAGACAGAAAGTCTGAGTGATATCCAACCAATTGGCGGCCCGGAGGAATGGGCCTGAAGAAATGAATAAGAGAATAAAAGGAAGGTCCGGGGTCAGACCCGGAGACTTTGTTGGTGGCTAGGGAGAGAAAGTCCTGAAGGAGCGGCTGATCCATATGCATATGAAATATCTGTTTGCAATATCATTTTACTAAAGATTGTTATAGTTTAACTTAACGAATCCTGAGTAATCATTTCCTGGTCTGCCTTTCAACGAACACAATAATTAAAGGGGAAACTTTGAGAAGTGACCCGTGGAGTCAAAAAGACTGGCCTGTTGAGCCAGAGTAGAATCGGTCGCTTTTCCTACAACGGCCAAGGACAGGAGGGCTCTGCAGCGGCTGATCAAAACCGCCCAGAACATCAGTGGTACCCGTCTACCTGTTGACCCTGCTGCCAGGGGTGTAGCACAAAATTCTGGGCCCTGTAGAAAGGCATTTTCTATGGGCCCCTCCCCGCATCCACAGCTATTCATTCTAGCATCTTTTTGGGCCCTCCTCACATGAGGGCCCTGGGTACTCAGTCCCTTTTTTTTCCCCCAGTCCGACACCCCTGCCTGCTGCTGTCTAGCAAGCGATACAGAAGTATCCACTGTCGTACCACCAGACTACAGAGCAGCTTCTTTCATCAGGCTGCAAGACTCCTCAATTCATGCTCCGTACTCTACCATAAAGTTTTTTTTTAGCATGAAGAGACAACTTGCATTTCATTGTGAGACCTGTGTTGTTGTAGGACAATAAATTAACTTTGATCCTGTATGGCTCGTTAGTACAAACTGACTACTGACTAGGAGAAAATAGGGAAGTACAAAGGTGCGACCAGATGTCAGCAAAGTCAAATAACTACTAACCCTATCATTCATAACACTATTATCCCCCCCCCCACAGACATACACACATTCACCTCACATGTACCGTTTTCCTCCCGAGAAATATTGCTCACTATACTGGCATGAGTTAGCAAATAATTGCTAGTCAGGGGAAGAGGTAGCTTATAATATGCATTGGGAATTTTAATCTTGACTTTTAATAAGCTTTTGACCTTCTTGCGTCTGCAGCCTATAATTAGAAATTCTGGCTGGGCCAGATTGACAGAATGCTTAGGGGAGGTAAAACCTTGTGCGACTGCGGTCAGCAGACCTTCTAAATCATGCGGCTGCATGAGAAATGTTTAATCTAACAAATTGGTTTCTGTTTCCTCTCCTTTTTTCTTTCTTTCATGCAGTCGGTATTCTGAATATGGAGGTGATGTCATCATCTCATCCTTTTAAGAGTGACTGTGGACCATATATTCTGAGAGAGAGGCAGAGAATCAGGACCTAATGGTCTTTCCTCCTTCAGCCAAATCTAATTGTGCCCTTATCTTTTCCAAGTTTAACTGCCCCATTGAAGAGGATTGAGCTTTTTGGACTTTAACTGTTGACTTGCCTGTGTGTGTTTTTGCATATGGGGAGTTATATATTAAATTGAGTTGCAGCGCTCCTTGATATTTCTGCTATTGACACCATGCAAGTAACCTGGTTTGAACTTCCTCAAACAGCAGTAGTTGAATTTCTCTTGTATCTGATTATAAAATGAACTCTCTCTTCTTCTTCTGCTGTTAGCATGTGTCAGGCAGCACTAAATTTAGCGGTTGGCGTTTATTTACTTCATGTCCTTGCTGGTGTGTCCTTGCTAAATGAAGGCGAACAGGACTGTCACCATCCAGAGGACAGCACTGGCCAGCGTCTCGGGAGTTGATGGATAACGTGGAGATGTATACGCCTGCGTTTGTGTGAGCAGAACAAGAATATACATGTGTGCAAATAATCTACGTGTGAACACACACATGCACACACACACAAAAAAAGACCTTGTTTTGCACAATCACTGTTTGCAGTAATCCACACAGATCACACAGTACAGGAAGCTGGGTGCATGACCAGCCATCACAACAGGGCCTGTGCGCCTTCAGTTATACAGGTATTTGAGTTTGCAGCCTGTGAAGGTATTCAGGCTTCCATGTGGCATAGTGGTATTTGCACCTTTGCTGTTTCAGTGTGTCAGTGTTGAGCGCTACACAGTCCTATGGATCAGTGCCTCTGTATGGATCCCTTGGAGCAGCCTCTTGTTCCTTAAACATTCCAGGTACATCCACGCCAGCTCCTTCCTGTCGCTCCCCTTGTGTGGCGCTGATTGACAAGCGTCCGCTTCTCTCAGGCGCGTAATCAATCTGCTAATTGGTGTCGGAGGGTCGGTTGCTGTTGAAGCGTCCCTCGCTCTTTCTTTGGCTAATTTATCTTTGTCATCACTAGACTTGCAAGGTACATTAGTTGGGAAAGTTCAGTCTCTGCAGATCCCCTCTCTCTCTCCCTCTCTCTCTCACACACACACACACACACACACACACACACACACACACACACACACACACACACACACACACACACACACACACACACACATACACACACACACTATGCTACTGTGCTTTGTTCATCTTTTTTTCTTACTGCAATACATCACACAAAAGGAGTGAGGGTAAATGTTAGCCTTGCACTGTTTCCATTGGTAACCACAGCCCATGAGGTAGGAAGGAGAGCAGGTCAGTCTCTCTGTGCAGGATAATTGGTGACAACAATGTGCTTTGTCATAATTCAGTACAGCTAATACATCAGTAGAGTTATAATTAGTGGGAAGGCTTCTCAAAGTTGTTGAATACAGTCTGATAACGAGCAGGTTTTCTTTCAAAAATATTAAAACTGCATACATAGTGTATATACGTACAACAATGAACAGTATTAAATGCATGTGTTTCCTGATAAAGGCATCTACAGAGAGCTGAAACAGCACTTCTCATCTGATTGATTTACAGGCCGTTTCTACCCAGGGTGCCAATCAAGCCTTGATTAGACATCACTGACTCGTTGATGATGGTTCAGACGGCAGCAGCCGTGTCCACAGTCTCACCGAGCACAGAAGATTGATTGCACAAGGCCGCTTTGCCCCAGATTAATCCTGGCAAATGACACAAGAGTCATGAAGTTTTCATCTTTCTCAGTTTACCAGGTGCAGTGTAATAGTGGGGAATAGGGCTGGGCAATATATCGATATTATATCGATATCGTGATATGAGACTAGATATCGTCTTAGATTTTGGATATCGTCATATCGTGATATGACATAAGTGTTGTCTTTTCCTGGTTTTAAAGGCTGCATTACAGTAAAGTGATGTACTCTTCTGAACTTACCAGACTGTTCTAGCTGTTCTATTATTTGCCTTTTCCCCATTTAGACATTATGTCCACATTACTGATGATTATTTATCTAAAATCTAAGTGTGAAGATATTTTGTTAAAGCACAGATTTTCAACCCTAGAATATCGCCACAATATCGATATCGAGGTATTTGGTCAAGAATATCGTGATATCTGATACTCCATATCGCCCAGCCCTAGTGGGGAAGTAAAAGGAAAGGCATGTGTGGTGCTACTTGAACTACTGCTTGCTCCCAAACTTGTGGATTAGGCCCCCAGTGCCCCCTATTGGCCCCCAAATCATGTGTTGATCCTCTCAAACACACTGATCCTCCACATTCAGGAGGAAAAAACAAGACTTCACTTTGTGTGAATGGACTGTGAAAAATAAGTTTTCTATGTTCATTATGTTAACATATGCATGCATCCATTTGGTACTGCTATATAATAACTAAGACAATATAATGCTTTATGCATTTGTATTGTCCTATCCCTCTTTTCCACCTAGATGTTCCCTTTTTAGTGTATTTTCTGCTTGCTTCCGCTTTCTGTCTCCCTTTTTTTAGGTGCAGTGATATATAGGTGCAGAAGTGAGGTAAGGTGCTCTTATGGGAGGAAATTATGGTAAACAGCAGGGGAGAATTCTATATTCTAGCCCTGCCAGCTTCCTCACTTGCTACGCGACAAGAACAGCGGCTGCACACTGATCGTACCCTCATTAAAGTTGTTCACTTTCTCCTTTTTCACTCTTTTTTTTCTTTTATGCACTCACTGCTCTTTAAGTGCTTTAAGCACTGCGGCAGTCGCCTCTCTAAAAGTCTGTTTCTGAGCTGTTAACAACCACCTTTTCAACAATGACAGGACTATCAGAAGATGATTTTATGCAAACATCTTTCCGAAGATCGATCCAACTCCATTACCTCCATTTAATTCACTTGCTACTTTTATATTAGTGCCTTAAATGTCTTTTCAATGCAAAATAAGATTCTTAACATAGCTTAGGGATCAGAACAGCGCTGACCTTCACGTTATTATAATTCACTGCAGTCGTGTGAAAGCCGTACCACTCCAGTTTTATTGATTTTCAAGTTTTATCGTAACTTTTGGACTTTCATTACTTTTAGGACCCTGTGTACTTAAAAAAAAAAAAAAGATAAAGATGTACTTCAGTCATTCAGACACAAAAATGATTTATGTAGAAAGTTTCAGGGATAAATGTAATTCCCAGACTGTAAATTATATCTGCAAAGCATGCCCATTTGTTGTGTGACTGATTATTCCTGTTAAATTATTGACATACAGAATAATCTGATGGTAGATCGGTACAAAGTACAATAAGATAAGACGGGAAATAGCCGTGTTTATAAGAATCTATTATCCGATTTTAGAGTAAAACCTCAGTTTTTTTAATAGGAATAGATTTCAGGAGGATGTCAAGGTGCTTCTTGATCCACATCAAAGGACATAAACTACCACAGACCTCCAACAGGTCATCATGACCAATGCTATGAGGCCAGATCTGATCACCCTGTCCACAGTGTTGCTTCCTATATCGGCCTGCTATGCGTCACACTGCACATTGTTTCAACCCTGACCCAGACATCCAACCAGACAAAAACTCTGATAAGACCAGTAGGCAAGCTGAATACACTCCTTTTATCTGTGTCTTAATAATTAAATAAGTAATTGTTCTCATGATTTCTGGATATTCTATGCCGTTCTGCAAATTTACATTTACTAGATTTAGATCAAGTCTAAGTCTTCTTGCCTGTTTGGACAATAACCCTTCTCTCTGTGTCTCTGACTTTCTGTATTTGAAGAAAAAGCATTCAGGGCAGTGAATTCAACACATTTTTGAGCATCAAGCTCCAGCCATTTCGGCAGCTTACTTGACAATGTAGCGAGTGGGTGAGTTTTTAAACACTGCCCTGTCAGTTTTCAGGGAGCTACGCAAGCAGAGGATGTGGCGAAGTCTCACACCGGCCCCTGCCTTCCCAAAATCTCTCCGGTGGAAGCCGGCCTCTGATAGTTTGGTGAGATTATAGAGGAACAGAAGAGGGTCTAAGCTGAACAAAAACACTTGAAAAGAAGCAAACAAAACAGCAACAAATCTATGTAGCTACTGTAAAATATCCTAAAAATAGGAGGTTTCTTATGAGAAATGGCGTGAGGTGAGGTTACTCGAGAACCAAGAGGATCTAAGGTGGGAAAACACCTTTTCTGCAGGAACAAAGCATAAACATCAATTTTAGCAGCACTAAACAATAATCAATCTGTGCCACTATTAAATAATAAGAGCCTTGAGCGAGATAATCTCTGTGAGATTGGCTGTACTGCAAGGTGTAACCATCATCCCCACTCTGAGCAAGTCCGTTTCCTTTCTTTTGATCTGCAGATAGATCACGTCTTCACAAAGCTGAAAGATAATGTACAATACAATATTATGTTCATATGTACACGGTACTAAAACAGCCTTCAGTACACTCCTCAAACACCTGCACAGTCTCCTCTGTGATCCCCTCACCTGTGATCTAAGCCTTTTATAAACCTCTCCACCCTGCAGTAGCACAGGCAAAAAAACTTTCAAGCCATAAACTCCTCCCCTCTGCTCCTAACAGGGCAGCCGTTCTCTGAGGCAGTAAAGATAAAGGATGAGGAGTTTCCCACCTGCAGACAGAAGTGGGGAGAAGTTCACTCACTTCCAGGGCTGCCAGACACAGGCTTGATTGTACTTTCACCTGTTAGACATTATCCTAATTCAGAATATACCGTAAAAACCAACATAACCTAACCGTAAAGTTGGACCTTCTCTGAAATCTCAAAATAATATGATGTTTAGGACTAGTTTGGACATGCCCATGCAGCCCCTTCTTCTCCATATATCCCACCCAAAGCAATGTTCCAGTTTTTTGTTTGTAGTGTTGAAATGTATTTAGTTCATGGGGTTTTATTTGCAGTGGCAAGACGGGATTAGTCCCGGCTTACCAAGCTGTACACAGACACATCGAGAAAGAGAAGAAGTCGGCTGTTTGGATTGTGTGAACTCTGGTGGAGCATGAAAGAATGTAACCGGCTTCAATCTGTACACGTGTGAAGGGACAAACAGGGAGAAATATGACAGTTATGTAATTTCATATATATATATATATATATATATGTATAGATAGATATGTGAAATATTCATTAAGTGACCAATGGAGGCTAATGTTGCTCAGCTGGATGTGTAAATAAGCTACTGTTTGCCAACACATTCACCATATCAACTTTATAAGGCGATAATATACAAATATTGTTTTTACAAGTGGACATAAAAATCAATAAATGCAGGTTAAAGAAAACATAACACAATGGACAAAACACTAGTTAATGAAGACAAGGACTTCACCTCTTTAACAAAGAATATACTGCATTTAAAAAATGTGGGAAAAAGTAAAATGCAAGCAAATTGAGAGACACATTCACAAATGTAGCTGGCATACAGAAGCGGACTGCAAATACAGAATACACAAGCAAATATACAAACGTGGGGAGTCCTACAACACAATAAAAGTTAGTTACAACATAGTCTCGCATTGCCAGATCTCTCTCCACAAGGTCTGGCCAGTCCACACAGCATATATCCCGGATGGGAGAAAAACATGCTCTGGTTTATTGGCATTTCTTTAAAGCAATCACAATCATCTTGGGCAGCGCTGAGTTCCGGACGGACCAACGGCGCCTCTGCAAAAAAGCCTCGGGAAGGAACTTGTTTTGGTATACGTTCAAAGGTTGTTTTAGTCGTGCAACAGAAAACTCAGACTGGACATATAGTCTAGATAGCTGTCTGGATTTACCCTGCAGAGATCTGAGGAGCAGTTAACCATAGTCCTCATAAATCGACCAGAGCTTAGAATGCCAACACAAAGAAAGCGGAAGGTGACAGACATCCGGCCGAAATGAGGGACATCCGGTGGAATTTCCGGTGGCACCGGAACAATCACGAAAATGAAACGTCGTTGTTATAGAATAGTTAAAACACAAATGAGAACGAAGCACTTCTTTTTTTTAAGATTATTTTGGGGGGGCTTTTCCCTTTATTAGTAGTAGTGACAGTGGATAGACATGAAAGGGGGAGAGAGACGGGGGATGACACGCAGCAAAGGGCAGCAGGTCGAATTCGAACCCGCGCCGCTGCAGGACTCAGCCAACATGGGGTGAACGCTCTTACTGGGTGAGCTAGAGGCCGCCCCGATAACGAAGCACTTCTAACCTTAACAAAGTGGCCATTTTAACCCAAACCACTGTGTTTCCCTAACCTTATTAAAATGCTTACTTTAACACACAAAGTCATTTTTGTGCATTAAAGACACAGACAAATGATGTCATCCTGCTGATAGGGGGCCTCAGATCAGAATCCTCTATGGGTTGTTTTAGAGGGCATGGACAAACCATGTATTTTATTGTTTAATTTAGAGGACTAAAAACAGGATTGTTCCTGTTTGTCCCTTGTGTTTCCCTTGCCTGGGGGGGAACAGGTGTGATTTAACCCCCTATCGTTGGCTAGTGAGGAGAGTAACTGTCTGGACCACAAAGTGTTACGCAGTCCAAAATAACAAATCAAACAATTCCATTGTTCAGCGTGGTATAACTCAACATCTCCTGGTGTCTTCCAAGTTTGTCACATTAATGGCTAAATACAAGTCAGACCCATCCTAGGTGTGACGTCAGTGCTGACCCTCCAAAGTCTTCACACACGCCATAATCTACTATACCAAAAGACTTATAGCAATATATTGACATAGGGGCGTAGCACAAAATTCTGGGCCCTGTAGAAAGGCATTTTCTATGGGCCCCTCCCCGCATCTACAGCTATTCCCGACGCCCCTGTATTGACATATTGCAATTTCCCCTATTATGAGGCTATTATAAGCCGTGTGGTAAGAGATGTGTCTGTTTTGCAAATAGACACACCCAAAAGTGATGCCACAAGTCGGTTTGTGTCTGCATCTATCTATCTATCTATCTATCTATCTATCTATCTATCTATCTATCCTCCTTTTGAATCTGCTACTGATCAGACATCAAAGTTTTAATGCAGGTCAATACCACACATTTTCCCTCAGGGAACACAAAAAGAAGTGTCTTCCACGTAAGAAGTATCTTCCATGTAAGACAATTAACCCACACAACCATGCTGTATATATCATAAAATAGGCATGAGAGCCAAGCAGGCTGATTGTTTGGCAGCTTTTTATGAAGCTGCCATGAAGGGATTTGAAGTATTTGATGTATCTCAGGGAGTTTCTGCTTGTTAAATGAATGAATGAAGATGTCTCGTGGTGGATTTTGTTATTCAGTATGTCAGTGGAGGAAGGGGAGTGAGAGGCAGGGGTCATCACCAAGGTGCGAGCGAGAGGTGCAGTGCAGTCTGGATGCTAATCAGACTCGTCCTCCGGAGCAGCGTTTGACATTTCCCATCAACACCGGCTCCTGGCTCGCTCTCTCTCTTCACCTGGGCTCTCTCAGACGCTTAGCTCCGAACCAGACTATCTCCCATACTCTGTTGACACAGGCAGGCTGCTCCGTCAGTCACTCACCTCATTAACTCCTGTTGGGCTGTTATTCCCACTGCTATAGTCGTACATGCACTTGCCCTCTCATATGCACACTCGCATACATCCACCGAATCAAAGTTTCCCACTTGGAGGCAGTCAAGTGTTTGTCAGTTTGCACATTTTGACATGTCTTGCTGTTTTGCTGCTTGTGTGAATTACTACAGCTGCAGGATTCACTTTCTGTCTGTTAGCCTCTGATCAGGTGAATTGATTTTGGAGTGTGCCGACAGGATAAGTGTGTACTTTTTCCTTGTCTGTATTAAAGCTAAATAGATACATCACTTTCACTTTAACATAGATAAGGAAAAGTACAAATATTATTTGCAGGGAGGGCAGCTCGGAAAAGGGGGAAGATAATCTATTTTTAGTTTCTGCTAAGGAAAGGGTGGTTTATTTTTTGGCCTTTAGGTCTTTAGTGATGGAACTTCTATCTCTCCAGCGAGCACATCATTTGTCCTACAGCAGCCCCCACCTTCACTTCTGCATCTTAACTGGAATTAAAATTATTGTGCAATTTGGTGGCAATATAAACATAATTTTTACATTAACATATCAAAGGGCACCCCCCCCCCCATCCTAATCATTTTGTACAGTCCCTAACTGAACCCTGGGAAGTAGTTCCTTCTGACTAAGTTGTTTTTGTACTTAGCCGAAAGCAGCCAAAGCAGGTGCATTCACGGTAAACCAATAGATATAGCTGGATGTCAATCATCTACACATTTCAATAAAACAATAGGCTACAATGTGTATGCCAGAGGAAAATATTTGTTAGCGACAAAGAGCATTGATCATTATGCAGACCACAGTATTCATCACAAAATGAATTGCTGCTTAACACCAGCAAATATCCAGCTGACAAAGATCTGTGTCCATCCAAAGCCACAACTCATAATTAGATATGAGGCAGTGTCACTTTGGTTTAACTTCCTTGTTCCTTCCAGGCAATAACTTTGATCAGTTTCCTGGATTAGTAAAGTTTGAATGAACGCACAGAACAGGAAGGACATAAGTTGCTGTGGAAATGATCGCTATCAACTTTGATTAAATACAAACTGTGACACCATGGAGCGTGCCAGCATTTCCTCTTTTTGATAAATAGGGATATCTTGCATCAAATCAATTTGAAATTGGTTTAAATGAAAGGGGAAAATGTAATGCAAGAGCACGTAAAACTTTTAGTGACACAGAATAGTGTTACTGGGAAATGTGAAGTAAGTAATCTGTATTTAACAAGCCAACCAAACAAGTAAATAACTATGTCAGTTTGATGACAGACACAATGTTTTGCAGATATTATTAAGGCAGATGAGAAAGAGGTGATTGAGGAGAGAACTGCCTGAGCAGTATGTTAGCGTATCATAATTGACTATCAGACACTCAGGTGGTTAGTGTGGTTTGCATGGGTAGTGTGGTAGCCTGCTAACGGGGTGTGATTAAGCTTCCCTGCTGTTTGTTGTGTTCCTACACCTCATTTTAGTCAGAAGGGAATTATAACCTCCATTTTCGTAGCCACGGGTAAAATGGCACACACTGAAAGCACTCAGGGCTCATTAGAGAGATACAATCAGTGTCCTTTCTTTAATAAAAGCAAATGCTGAAAAGATCATGTTGAAGCAGATTGTTCCTCACTAAGAAGTATATTTAGGTAGCTGATAGTCTGATTAAGTTGGTACATCAGTCAGTTGTAGATTATTTCACAACTTTATGGTTTGAGTCACTAGTGGTGTTTTGATTGAAACTGTTTCCAGTAACCTTGTTGTTCAACACATTTTTCCAAATTAACTACCAGCAGGTTTAGATCATTTAGTTCCGGTTACAGATTTTCTTGAAATGCGTATCTACAAACAATAAGTTAAAAGTTTGCTGCTCTGTATTATCAATGAAATCAAACTAAAATAATGAGATAATGAAATAATCTCGCCCTATAGACATTTCTTTCCCACTTGATTTAAAACGGCACTCGACCAGTTTTACAAAGTTCTGAAGTTCAGTTTACGTGTCATGCGGACCACTCAACCTGTGAAAACAATAATGCTTTCTGTCTGAGAAAAAAACCCTGATAATGTCATCAAACCGCGATACAAACTTGAAGCGTCAAGAAAGAAAGAAGTGAAAGAAATCGGTGTATACTACTCAAGGAAGAAACGAAGGAGGCTATAGAGTTGCAATTTGGGAAGTGTAGAATCCAGTGTTTTTGGAGCATGAATCATGCTAAGGACTAAAAGTCAGGATATCTTAGCCTCTTCTGCATCAATTTTGACCATTCTTTCTTTCGTCTGTCTGTCTCTTTTGAGTGTAACCCTAACCCTAACCCATAAACTTAATATCCCTCAAGAACATAACACTTTAGGGCTTAAAAAAAGAGACAAATCAACTTGCTAAGATGTACATTCTTTACTGTTTCTTCTCAGGAACTGTCAGAAATGCATGCAAAGTGTCAAGACTTCCTCCTTGTTTTAAGGAAATAAAGAAAATTCTAGGACATTTTTTTAAAGGAAAGGTTGAGCTTGTTCACTTTCTTGCCAAGAGTTAAGATGAGAAGATCGATGCCATTTCTCTATCTGTACATTAAATATGAAACTAGAGCAAGGAGAAGATTAGCTTAGCTTAGCACGAAGAGTGGGAACAGGGGAAAACAGCTAGCCTGGCTCTGTTCAAAGGGAACAAAATCCAGCACCTCTACAGCTGACTTTATAACACTAACACTTATATCTTGTTTGTCTAATCTGTATAAAAAATCCAGGTTGTAGTTTTTTGGGGGTGGGGGTGTTGGGGGTGGTTATGTGTCGGATTATTTTTTGGCCTGAAGCAGTGATTTCCTGGAGTCTCCGCTGGTTGCCTGGAAACCTCACAGTGACGACAACACTTTAGACTAACTAGCTAACCACCTTTCGGTTGAAAATGTGAGAATGTGAGAAATTAAAGAACATTGTGGTGCTCAGTAACAGACAAAACAACTTCAGTACAGTTATGACTGAAAGTAAACAGTCACATGTACATGTCATGTGACCCTGAGCCCCTCCCGTCTCCGTCACCATTGCTTAAGATTGTGATGGTGTTGCACGGTGGCCAGCGCTGACTCACCTGGTGGAGTAGAACACACACCAGCCCCCCGCTCTCCACTCACTCACCTCCTTCCCCTCCCACTGAGTTCAGCCTGCACTGCAGTTCAAAGTGGTTTTGCCTGTCTAGCCTTGGCGTTTAATGTTTAAGTATTGGGAGCGGCTGGAGAGTGCAAATAAAATGCCTTTACAGACTCCAGGGCACGCTGAGGGCTGTGATTCCAGATACTGTATTGTGAAATTTCCATTGTGCTTGACAGAGTAGCTTCAGGGCAGCTGAATCTGTTCAGCAGAATTTTGACTCTTTACTTCTTAATAATGTTTGATGGGTGTGGCTTAGATAAACCACTTAGAGGAAGATTATTCAAACTTTATTATGCTGACAAAAGAGTACACATGTTCACGGGATAGAAGACAACGTGTCGTGCTATAAACTGTTTGTCAAAAGTTCAGAACAGGATAAAGGTTTGAATGCGGACCCCACCTGCAAGAGAAAACCACAATGAGTTGTGGTATGGCTGGCTTTCTGTTGGGTTGGAAGAAAGGAAACCCTACTTCAGCAAAGGAAAACAACACAGAAAGCCTGACACTACTTATATGTTTGTGCGTGATTATTCTGTAGTTCTAATCCGTCTAACAATGTTACAAAACATTCAGACAGGAGGAGGCTTTAAAGGAGTAATTGGGGGGACTTACACTGGTAAAACTCCGCTCAACCACTTCTAGTTGCATCTCGCTCGTGCTTGATCGGGACTGTGGCACAAGAAATCAAACATGGGTGTGGATTTAGTCTGATTTGAAGCATATCTCTTAATTCCCTTGAATGTCAGGCTGAAGAGGGATCTTTTTAAAGAAGGAGGGTAACAAATATAGATGTCTCAGACTGGATAGATATATTTTTTAGGGGGGATTACAGGTTTTGATGTGACACAGAAGAGGCCAAAAACTGATGACTCATTGGCCATTTTCACGCCACACGCTGGATTATCCATCACATGCAATAGGCTGCTTAATAAGAATTGTGTAATGCCCTCAATTCCTGCAGATTTCATGTAATCAGCCTCTGTTTTGCTGTGTCACTTCATACCAAAAACCAAGGTCAACGTAAATAAAAGAGTACCAGAATTTCACATAACACACACATATGGGATTTTGGAAGCTGTTCATTTATTTATATTTTGTTGTTTTTTATAAAGAGGTTGCTGTAGAAGATGTTGTTTTCAGTTTGCTTGTTCTAACTTCAATTGCAGGATTATGTGCTCCTTTGTGGTTTAGCTGTTGGGCTTATAAAACCCTTTAAATCCCTATTTGGCAAATGTCTATTTTAAAGTTGAAGTGCAAACTCTAGATTGTATACAGGTGTGTGGATATACTATTCTTGTCCGTGTGTTAACCCAATGATAATCTGGTGGCCTGCCCAGCGTGTTTACATCCCAGCATGCATTCACCCTGAACAGGAATGACCCAGTTTCAGTCCAGAACAGGAATAAGCAGGTATTGCAAGTATTTTTAGTGTTTGTTTTAAGATGTTTGAGTTTTTTAACACAGTATAAAGACAAGTTCTCAATCAAAAGTTCATATACTAAATTGACCTTAGATACTTTGATTAATTGTCTAAACTGTATGCTGTGATTTCCATTGCCTTTAGTTGCAAACTCCACCCATCTGGCACTGGAGGAGGCCAAAACCAAACAATGAAGTGTAATGTTTGCAAATACTATTTGCCCCAGGTCGGGCTGATAGATGGTTTGTTTCCTCTGTGGGAGAAACTCAAGTTCAAATCCAGTCTGTCACATCAGCACACCTTGCTCTTTAAGCTGCATTATTCATTGCAAGCTCTGCATTATTTATTTCACTTAGCATCACATTTTGTCACTTGGTTCATTTACAAAGAACCCCTTAAAGTCTCTATAATCATAATAATAGTAATTATTATTATCTTGTCCTTTTTTGGATGTGAGGACTGAGGCCTCAATGGACTTTTGCTGCGTCACCTCCTCCCATCTCTGTGGTTTTGAGGTGTTTGTGTGGCATGCCATGTTTTATCTCAGAGCAGTGACACCTGAACCAAGACTCTGACCTGAGGCCAAACAGCGCCTCCAGTGTCCCTCAGGGCACCACAACTGCTGTCAGCTCTGGGTTTGAACAGTACCTCTGCAGAAACAACTGCTAGAATGTGTCTAGTAAAGACATCTTCATGACATTTTGCAAATACAGAGGGAATTTTGTGACAAGTGTACTGAAACCCATCACTCGTATTACAGCATCTTTGTCGGGGTTACACGGCAGCGTGCCAAGTGCATAAGCTATCTTTTGGCCAACACCTGATGTTCACGGTCTCAGTTAGCGGCAGGCAATCTCACCTGTCCTGGTTGCCTGAACACCACCAGACTGGAGGTCAGCCAGAGTAAGGTTTAATGAGACTGAAGCCACACCAAAGGCTGGCATATCTGTCCTCACTTCAGAGCAACTGTGCCACTGTCAGTGTGATGAGAGCTAAAGTTGCCCCAAAACAGACCCTCTTCCTGTAATTACTCTAACGGTTAGTTTGTTATGACACAAATCATTTTCATTGCTGAAACATTTGAGATATCTGCTTTTGTCTGAACCAATATGCCTTGAATGTGGATACAGTTTTGTGATGTTGCCATGCTGTTTTTAGTCAACACCAACATTAAACAATGTCTTAATTTGCTCTAATCACAGGAATATAACTATGTGTATGTTGGGCTGAAAACAACTCAGGAAGGTTGGTGATTGAAATAAAATCTATCTAATATGGGTGGAGAATGAATTACAGAAGTGCTGGGTGCTACTGCTAGCCATGAGTGCAAGAAGCCCCTCTCTCCTCCCCTTCTCATCAAACGGAGAGAGTAAAAGAGTTACAGTTAGGCGCAAACACATATGTCTGCCATAACTATGGTCAGTAAATACAGTGGTTACCAAGGCTTAATCTGTCAATGAAGTGGACTTTGGAAGTAAGACAGTGCAGAGCCTCTGGGTGATCCTTGGCCCATAACAGATGCATGCAGAACATGTTAGATGCTAAGTAGGCTGGTTCCAATAAGAATTGACCTTAGATGTACAGATGGGCCTGGAATACACTCTAAAGCCTCATCTATATTGTAAATGTGTATTGTGTTGTCTGTCCCATTCCCACCCTCATTCATAAGGAGTCTACTTCATTATGTGAGTCAGAGATGTGACAATATGAAATGTAATTCGACTATAGGTCTAGATACAAAATAATGAATCGAATGAAGGGGGGACAAGGACGCAGAGTGGTGCACTGCGCAGATATTAGTGCAGGTTTATTTTCAGGTTTCAGTGAAGTTTTCGATATAATTGAGTAGAGTCAAACCAAAAGGTAAATTCCGTTACATTTGCTCAGATGTGCTTAGACTTTGATTAACCTAAATGGTAAACGTCTCCAAAGTCATTTCCGTGCGCATTTCACGTTGTTTCACATGTCCACCAGTCTAATCATTTTTACAGTAAGTAAACTTTTCATTATGATTATTCATTGATTTGGATGATACGAGGTCACAGCAAAATCATCCAGCACAGGCGTGCGCATTCGGGGCCACGAGCAGTTTTATTCTCCTGGGAAATGCATTCTGTGCGGAAAGTTATCACAGACGCAGTTCAATTACCGCACACATACTGAAATCACTTCACCCAACTACACTGCTTCAGATTTGAGCTTAGTGCCGAGCAAGTGCTCCTGTCTGTCCCGCCTTTCCTGTGAAATCTGGAAAATGGGAGGGTGAAAAAAGACGGTTTATAATTGATGTTTTCCCATGGAACAGCCCTCCTCCCCGCAACACAGGCTAACCCTCAGGTGGAAGAAATCTTTTAAGATTTTTTTTTTTGTGGGATAACATCAGGAGGGTTTGTCTAGGCGAGCCAATCAAATCCCTCCCCTGCTATAGATCGGTGCTATAATACAAAGCAGTAAAAGCGGTCGCCTCACACAAGCGGCTGCAGCTCGACTAGAGATCCCGTGGCTTTTAATTCCCTCACTACTTTTTTTTTTTAACCCTGCTTCGATGTGCCCCGTTATTACCATTTGTCTGAGGCGTTCATTTCCGCACCTGCCACAGTAGAGACCAGGCGAAGGCGAAGTAGAGGAGGAGACAAGGACATTGCGAGAGCCGGGAGAGGCAGACGGTAGAGACAGCAGCGGCGACTCGTTTGAGATCTTAAAGGACAAAAAATGCTGCTCTGGACCAGAATCGTATTGGTCGGTCTCATCTGCTTGTCCTTGGTGTCATCTGGGATGGGATGCGGACCGGGCAGGGGCTACGGCAGGAGAAGACACCCGAAGAAGCTGACACCTCTTGCGTACAAGCAGTTCATCCCCAACGTGGCGGAGAAGACCCTCGGGGCAAGCGGCAGATACGAAGGCAAGATCACAAGAAACTCCGAGCGATTTAAAGAACTGACTCCCAATTATAATACTGACATCATATTCAAGGACGAGGAGAACACCGGTGCCGACAGGCTAATGACTCAGGTAAGGAGACAGATTTTCCCCTACTGCCCGCACCATCACTGCGCACTGCAACAACCTCCTTGTCAGACTGATTGCGCACCTTAAGTGAAGTCTGTTTTACCCGCGGCTGAACTCTTCACACTGTGCCTTTTAACTTCACTGTAAAAGCAGATGCGCTTCATGCACCAGCACGGGAGTTTTCAAAGGCTGCAGTCTTGAAGCGAATGTAGAAATCCAGCTGGAGAAGGGATGTGCAGGCGGACAGTCAGGACACTCGGCCTTCATGATTGTGACAGTGTATTTAAAATATTAATGTGCCCCTCTCTTCATATCTATATTTATATCTTTGTGAGGCTCTATTGGTTGTTTTACATGCGCAAATTCCTGTTACATTACATTTCGTAAAGGCATTGAGTATTTGTTGCGTATTTACGCTTAGCTTGGAGCTTGTTTGAAGCGCCTTTTCTTTATTCCAGATCTGAATACAGAGAGCTGGGGATGCCGCTTCAAATAGCCGGGCTTATTCAGGCATGGCGTGGCTCATTCAGACATTTTCTCGCACAGGCTGCTGTAATTTTGTCTTTCGCATGATGTGCATCAATGCATGAAAACAGTGACATGTCTTTAACAGTGTTCTGAACACTATCAGGACTTCATAAATGGGTGGGACTCGGTCAATTATAGGAGCGAGGCGCACAGGGGTGATGGTGCCTTACTTGTATGGATGATGACATCTTTTTTTAATACTCCATCCTTATGTAGGCATTTAGTTATCAAAGCTCATAGCTCGTTCTGTACAGATAAGACGAGGCTCACAATACATCGGAGAGATGTAGCCTTGATTTTTTTTCCCAGGCTGCAGGATGCCGCGTCTCTTCAGCATGACTTTTAGCACTCAGATGCTGGTGAATTATTAAAAGCGCTTGGGTGATATTTTCTCAGTAATAATAAAATGCCGGTGGTGATGAAGCCAGGCGCGCGCAGGAGTCCCTGAACCCTTGCCTCGCTCCATGCATGAGCACGAGCTCCGATGAAATATTCACTGTGCGTGCGGTCTCTGCGTCCCTCTCAGCCCTCCCCAATCCCCTCTGTGATATACCTATAGGCTCTCATACACCCAGATCATGAAATCACAGGCGCGTGGGATGTAATGCCAAAACTGTGGTCCAGGGACAAATCCAAGGATTCTCGAGGAGGTCCCAGGGTCTCCAGCAAAAAGGGGGATAGTTTGATTTTACTGTGTTTTGTGAATTTCTGAGAATATTGAGTAACATGTGTCGGCAAAGCTTTCAATCCCCACCCCACCTGCTGTGTAAACAGATGTGTGTACAGGTCTGTATAAAATCATAGAATCGAGATAGGAGTCCCTCAGATAAAATGTGATGTGTGTGGCATCTGTGGCTGATCGTTTGTCTATTTGGGGCCTTAGAATAACATGGGAGCTGATTTGGGTTTTACAGATTTATAGAAAGGTGCAGTAGATGTGGCTTCTGGTTCATCGTTCGCTTTCCGTTCAGCACCCGAGTGTTTACAGAAAGCACAACAACAAGCTCTAAGTGTTACATGTACATAAAATGGCTTTTTAGACACCCCTCACTGGGCCTGAAACGCCATTTGAACTTATGACCTTTGGTCAGCGGGATTCCATAGTAAGTTAAAACATGTACGATTGTTCTTATCGTACATGCCATTGTAAAGCCATCAAATGATGGTATGTACATCCACAATCGTGGGACTGTAGCTGTTTTGAAGGCTACTCTGCGCTGGCATTAGCATTATCACATGGGTATTTACGCTGAGCCAACGGTCTTTGCGCTGTTCCACGGCTTTACGCATGAACCTAATATGTTTTTACGCACGGAGTTTTACGCACGAGTATAGTGAACTTTCCTTGTTATCTTGCGTTTTAGAAAATAGATGTTGTGTTTATACATTAAACAAGGCACGTGTATGCAGCGGTTCCCTTAGATGTGTGCATTAAATTACTCAATCAAATATTTCACTGAGGTCCAACCAAGACTATAATACGTAAAACTTGAAGGAGGGCTTCAAGCATCTACTCCCTTAACTATTAAGGCACAGCTCACGCCCAGGAAAGTTGCCAAAAGAGGCGTTGTACAGTCATTTGCAGATCATCTTCTGGAGTGACGGGACCTGAGATAAGGAGGACAATCACTTCACAAATAACAGTACCATCTAAACCACATATTGTAGCTACATCTTCAGTCGTAAAATATTTGTCTCAAAATAAGTAGAGATTTGCTCAATCTTCTAAATGCAATGCGTTTCCAATGAGATTTCATTTGGGTTTTTTTTTTTCCGGACACCACTTGTAAAGCAGAAAAGGTGCTCAAGTAAAATGAAAGAAAATGACTGTAATGGATGACTTGTTAAAAAGCAAGTCATCCACAATGGCAAATATTCATTTTCTCGTTTAAGAAAAGCTCCAATATTAGTACTCCAATAACCCTTCTTTTTGCAGTGTAGCGCTGTTAGGAGCCTGCAGTCTCTGCCCACAGTGCAAACGCGTCGGGAAAGAGATGAGCTGGCGGTTTGTTTGCACTGACAGGTAGCTGATAAGTGTTTCCTCTAACCAAATCATTTGTGAAAAGATTAAGAGGAAGGCTGTTGAACAACTTTACCCCAAGCACAAAGCGCCGGTCTAGGGCGCCCTGCTGGGCTTCACGGTGGCTGAGCAGAATTTGGCTTGATTTGCGGCACACGACCTAATGAATTAATAAATAGGTTAAGCTTTACGGCTCTTGACTCCGACAATCCCACTCAGAATGTGGGAGGTTTTTTGGGGGGTGGGCGGTTTTTTTATTCAACACATTCTACAAGTGTGATATCCTCATAAAACACCTACTGGTATACTCTTTTTATTATACGAGTTTTGGGGTCTGTGTGAACATTCATGCTTTAGGACATGCAGGCTGTCCAAAAAGGAAAAGGACAGTGGCACATAGACGCTTCTCTGTGCGCCCATATACCATCCCTGGATATTTCACAAGTCTGTTAGTCAGCAGCCAATACACCTCGACTTAAGGAGGCATGTCACGTCTCCCAGACTTTGCAGGAGAGGAATAATGAAAGTTTCCCTCCGCGGTTGGACTGAAAAGACTCTTTGTGATGTTTTATTTGACATATTGGTTGAGTGTCGAGAATAGTTGTCTTGGAGAAGGCCAAGCATCTTCATTGAAAGCGCAGAGAGGTTGGGGTGTGACGATTTATTTACAGGCCAAACTCCAGACATTTTAAAGTAGCCAGCTGCTCTTGAAGATCACCTTCATATCATCTGCATATCAATTATTGATTTAAAGAAAACAGACATGTTGCAACCAACAAAAGATTCGCCAATGTCATGGCCTAATACAAACTCGTGCATTTGTAATGTTTGCATGTTGTGTTCAATGCAACACTTTTTGATAGAAAGGGGTGCTGCTCGCACCTTTCCGAGACCAAAGACCATATATTATAGGCCAGTGAAGCGAATGCGGTGCCTTATCAATATTTCATCAGCAGCTTTCTTATCCGAGATGTGCCCTCTGACGCTGCTGCTCACACTGACAAATGTACGCTCAGAGATGCAGTTCAGCCCCAGCGTTTCGGCTCAGCTGGGAGGAATCAGGTGGGGATGGAGAGGTGTGGGCGAGGCCTCAGTGAGTTTGATTTTCAATCGTTTTCACTATAATGGACAGCAGAGATCAAGCGAACAAACCAGATGTGTATTGGGAAGCGCTATGTGCGCACGCGGTCTAATATTTTATTTCTCTTACCAAAAAATGATATATTTTAGTCAATTATGAGCACCTGCTACTCTTGACAACAGCAGTTGTGTCAATATAAGACAGGCTTTGGTGAAAAATGCTGTTCCAGAGTCAGACTTTTCCACATGTTATGCCTCTGGACCGCTTATATGTGCAAGCTATGACAGGTGACTAATTGGTCCATTTCTCCCTCCCGCAGAGATGTAAAGACAAATTGAACTCTCTGGCCATCTCAGTGATGAATCAGTGGCCTGGTGTGAAGCTGCGGGTCACAGAAGGATGGGATGAAGACGGACACCACTTCGAGGAGTCGCTCCACTACGAGGGCAGGGCGGTGGACATCACCACCTCGGACAGAGACAAGAGCAAATACGGCACTCTGTCCAGGCTGGCGGTGGAAGCCGGATTCGATTGGGTCCATTATGAATCCAAAGCCCACATTCACTGCTCTGTGAAAGCAGGTAAGGCTGCAAGATGGGGGAAAAACCCCTTTAATAGCAAGAGAAACTCTGCCATGCGCACTGTGGTGCTGGCTGGAGGAGAAGATATCCAGATCTATCACCAGTGCACATTTCCTGTCAGGTGCGATTTTAATCTGAAATAGCAGGTGCAGCTTTGGGAAGCTGTAGTCCTGCTTTATCTTTTAGAAAACGTCCATGCAACATGAAAGTTCCTTCAGCTGCTTGTTGGAGTAAACTGAATTAGATGTGATGAAGGTGTCAAGCGTCCAACAAGACAGACACATTGTGAGACCAGCCAGCTGCAACATTTATAGGCTCCAAGAAACAAAGCGTAGGTTTATAAATGCAATAATATGAGTCTTAATATCTGGTGGTTCGTTTATACAAAACTATACATTTCATAACATCAATAAAACCCAAATTATCATCCAGTTAATGATTAATCACAAGAACGTGCACTCAATATTTGTCTAATGAGATCATTGGTGTGCAGAGTATAACCATTCATTTTGACAAGATTTTTGTATAATGAAATATATTTCTATGAATTATGTATGGGCACACATCCCTGCCTGTGTCGTTATGAGCATTTCCCATGCAGCTTAATTCTTGATCTTACATCGCCCCACACTGTCTCCTGGTGGGAACCACGACCATAATCTAACAGGGCTCCTCGGTGAGACCTAAAGCACATCATTTTGTCCATTGTTTTTTTTTTGCACACCATCAGAAAAGCCAAAATAAAATGCTGGAAGTTGTGACGTGGTTAGGGAATGTTTGGGATTTTATCATATAATGGAAAACGAAAATAATTCCTTGTTAAAGCTATTCTTTTCGGATCGTATTTGCCTCAGCTTTGGGATTCAGTTTTTAATGTTGGCTCATTTTTTAAAGCTAAAATAACCTTACAGGCCTTCACTAAGCTAAAAGACACCTATGGCGCATAGAAAGTATTTCTTCACAGTGATTGATGAACGCGGCATTTTTTCTTAACTCAGACTTCATTGATAAATCCCTTACTTGTCATTCAACACACACGTTTTGAGATCACAGTATGATCCAGGCCGACGTGTCATTAGGGGTCATGCGACTTTACCAAAAGGATTTGGCTAAACAATGTTGAATTGGTTGGGGTAAATCTGGTTTTCAGTTGTCACCTTATTTCATGCTCGGGAATCTTAAAAGAAGATTAAAAGCCCCAAATTCTGAGTAGGAAACCCCCTTTTCTGTGTGCAGGACAGTGTGATCCTAGAGACTGGTATGTGAAGAGCTCCACCAAGGCCAAAATTATTGTCATCAAGCCTGACAACAAAGCAGTGAGATGTGGTAGAAAGAGGGCACATTGATGTTGCACAACAGAAAGCATTTAAGAGTCCGGGCCCTCATTTAAATTCAAATCTACAACTCGAGAGGCTTGGAAAAGTGGCTCCACTGGGTAAATAGTAGTTGTGAGTCGCCTATTTGTGTGAATTGTCACATAGAGGTTTCTGCACCTGAGTAAATATGGGAAGAGTAGCTGGGAAAGGCGTAAGTGTTCTTTACCGAGAGTAGCTCGATCCACAAGCTGATTTAGAATAACAATGCCTGCTCTTTATTGGGGTTTTTTTAATTAAGAATAGATGAGCCAAGGCTTTCAGTTTTCTCGTCTCAAGACAACGTGGGCCGAGCCAATACGCATTTGGCATGGAGGAGCAGACAGGCATCATTATGCGAAATGCATATGGCCCACCATGATGTGTGTAGGAAAAATACAAATACGAGCAAAAAAAAAAAGGAAGGTTATTGAATGGGCTTTTGAATGGGGCGGTGGTCCTTAAACGTAATAGCTCAACGCACCTGTGATAGGCTATATTATTTTTTAAGTTCTAAAAGTGTTAACACGCTTAAAATATTGATGCTTTGGGACATTTTTTTTTTCATGTCTGGAAGGTGTTTTTAATAAATTATGTTGCAGTATCACAATGGGTCTACCATGGTAGAAGACAAACATTTTCCGATGGCGTAAAAACGTATTGTATGCTGCATTTTAACAACACTCTTATTTTCACAGAAAACTCAGTGGCAGCAAAGTCAGGCGGCTGCTTCCCAGGCTCCTCCACTGTCACCCTTCAGGATGGTACCAAGAAGGCGGTCAAACACCTCCAAACCGGCGACAGAGTCCTGGCAGCAGATGACGATGGAAACCCGATTTACACCGACTTCATCATGTTCATAGACCAAGACTCGACTACCAGGAGGCTCTTCTACGTGATCGAAACCGACTCGGGCCAGAAAATCACCCTCACCGCCGCGCACCTCCTCTTCGTCGGCCACAACACCACGGAAGAGGAGCGGATGTCTGCGATCTTCGCCAGCCAAGTCCAATCTGGACAAAAGGTGTTCGTGTTATATGCTGAGCGAAGTCGACTCGAGCCTGTGACCGTAAAACGGATTTACACGGAAGAGCACGAGGGCTCTTTTGCGCCAGTTACCGTGCAAGGGACAGTCGTGGTGGACCAGGTCCTTGCGTCCTGTTACGCAGTGATCGAAGACCACGATCTGGCGCACTGGGCCCTGGCACCCATCAGGCTCGCCCACTGGGTGTCATCGTGGCTTTTCCGTTCCCAGCCTCAAGTCAGTGCACAGAACGACGGAGTGCACTGGTACTCCAAGATCCTCTATCAATTAGGAACATGGCTCTTGGACAGCCACTCGATCCATCCACTTGGGATGTCAGTTTATCCAAGTTGAAACCTCTACTACAGGAGCAGAATGAGACTTATATATGTAGGACACACGAACTATTCAGTAGATTAAAAAAATAAAAAAATAATAATAATAATTAAAAAACGAAAGAACAAACAAACAAGACAAAGGCCCCAGCGGAGTTGGGATATTTATTTCAGTGACTTTTCCATGTGTCCCCTTTCAAAGAATGAATGGAGCCTTAAAAAGTTTCTCTTTGAATAATTTATTCTCATGTGAACTCGCTGCTGTCACACAAATGGATTCTAAAACGGTGTGAGCAGCAAATTGTGCATAATCTATTTTTGTATATCTCAAATGCAAAAAAAAGAAAAAATGAAGAAAAAAAAAGAAAAGAAAAAAATATCGCAGAGAAAGACGAAGACCATGTAGAAAGGAGCTAACTTTGACAGGTTGTAATGTTCATATGTGCACATGTGCAACTGACTGTTATATTTTGGGGAGAACAAACTTCGCGGGGTTCCATAAATTATATTTTTATACACAGAATTGTAAATTAGATTTTGACAGATCGCTACCGAATCACATTTCGTTATTTGAAATAGTGTAAGATATAAGAATATATTTTAATTTAAATACAGTAGTTGGGAAAGTATTGGAAAATCTTGTACTGCTTGGTTTATTAAGAATTTTATTATTTTGGTAAACTGTTCGTTTTAAGTTGTCGGAGAGGGACAGATATTCTGCCTCATGTCTGCATTCTCTGCTTTTCTTTTTTGTTGTGTTTCTATTTTCGGTTTTCTTCTGAGAAAAATATTAAATGCAGATTCTGACAATTCAGTAACAGTTAAAAGTAGTACTGAAACAGTTTCGTTAAATAAATTAATAAGTAACTCCTGTAAATGTACTAAAATGTATTTTTCTTTTCATATTTTGTAATAGGGAAATAGTTTTATAGAAATGACCTGCGGCAGATGCAAAGTTTGGATAGTCTATATAGCCAGACCATACCAGTTAACTTTCATAACAGGGCGATGCGTCAAAAATGTCTAGAGTTTATTATTTATATGTTTATTACAAAATGAGATAAAGAAAACCTTCAAACTTGCAGTTGTTCCATGTCTTTGTCTGAGTGAGCTTCACAGGAAACCCAAAGAGGAACATTTGAACGACATTATGAGGCTTTTTTTTCAGGCCAAATTAAACTCTTAAATTAGTTGTATAGGAACAGCTCTTGGCTTGTATGGATATTTTCACTTTGGTGTTTCATAACGAACTTACCATTCGTTTTGGGTGGTTATAATTAACACATAATTGTTTCACACTGTAAGTGAATGAGCTTAGCCTACTGGGTGAGCTAGCAAACAATGTCGCCCTGTTTGCTAGCTTTTACAAAATGGAGAAAATATTGCGCTTTGAACTACCTTTTGCATGCTTGCGAAATGTTGAGAGCCCATGTCAAATTTAACGAGGTTTGCCCTCCGCAAATAACTCCTAACTTGCAGACAAATTAAACAGAAGTGTGTTTGTTGGCCCTAAATGTGCTTCTCGGTGTCTGCTGGTTGAGGTCAGATTGCTCCATCAGTGACTGACCGTCCAGTCCTGAAGAAGAAACTCAGTCATTGTCTAAAATCACAGAAGGAAAACATTTGCCAGTCTTAACAAATCGCTATAACCGTCCAATATCTTCGCAGCGACCTATAGTGTGCATGTAGCACGTGATAACGAGGTTTTAGTGATGTAGGCTAGATGTGTCCTCTTGAGGCATGAGAAGGCTACATATTTCTGATATTGATTACAGCAGTTTCTCCCAGTAACCATGTTATTAAGTTAAGCAAGTGCGACACCATGTGGTGAAAGACCGGTAGTGCTGATTGACAATGCCTGGAAATCCGAGGGCTGGGAGTTCCAAATCCTTTTATATGAAAACTGATTAAACTCACAGGCAGAATCGAGTAGCACGTGCTATTTATGAGTCAACTACTACAGACATTCATTTGTGGGCAGATAGTTGGCTTATAACAAACTGAAGTGGCTTTCAATGTGGTTGTTTTAAGGATTTAAGTTTGTGTCAAACTTAATAAATCACGTATAGTGAAAAGCAGAAATGCAAATGACATACACACACATACATATATATACATACATATATATATATATATATATACACACATATACATACATATACATATATATATATACACACATATACATATACACATATATATATACACATATATACATATATATATACCTACATATATACATATATGCATACATACATATACATACATACATACACATATACATATATACACACATATACATATATACACACATACATATACATACACACACAAATGAATAATGTGAATCTATTATATTTTTCCAATCAAAATCACAAAAGTGATCATCCTTCGCCCAGACTTATCAAAAGGTAAAAGGGGCCATTGAACCTGAGTTTCTGAACACTGTAGCAACATGAGCAGGAATTTCATTTCCTTCTCCCAGGTCACCCACATTGTGTTTTGTTGTTGATACTGTGAGGTGGAAACTTTGGGTTGGGACAAAGCGGGCCCATCTCTGCCGGCGCTGTGACCTTGGGTCCTTGGCAGACACAAAAGCGTCCGTGCAGGGTAGCATTCCTCAGAGCAGGTAAACAGAGCCTCCTCTAATCCCTCTGGGGGCCCTCAGTCTGCTGGAGCTCAACGACGGCTTTTACAAATGTTGACATTTGCAAACATGAACAGTCTGGAAAACAAAACTCTCCGTTTCTAAGAGTTCTGCTGCAAATGGCAGCGCTCCGTTCTCTCCAGGCAACGTTTACTCCTCTGTGGCAGCAACCAGCAGAGTGCACAAGACTTCGGTGCACGGTAAGTTGTAGGAAAATATATATTTTACAAGGATCTGGTTCTAAACATGGTAACACACCTTCACTACTGCATCCTCTCCTTACGGTCAATAAACTGAAAGAGAGAACTGAACTTTTCAAGGCAGACTAACTACACATGCAAATACACGCATGATAGATGGACAAATGGCTAGATAAATACAGTAGATGGACAGAAGTAAAGATGGATACATACATGCATGATTTTAACATGTTTTTACCAAAATAAAGATTAAACAATGCTGCCAGATAGGAGGAGAAACCGCGTATGGCAATTACAACTCTTCGATTTGAATCAATAAGTGTAACTTCAGTGTTTTCATGACCTTCCCTGTTGGTGCAGCCTTTGAAGACTTGTTGGGTACTCAAGTGTACATGGTCTCAAATATCTTCGACTGCAGCACGGTTTTCACTTGCATATAAACATCACAAAATACTCAACAAGTTGGCCTTTCTTCAAATTAGGTCTCCGATATTAGTCTTCAGTTTTATGTGAATACGGAATGAAACCCTTAAAGGAGTTGCCAGATTAATCGGAGTGGTCGCAAGATAATCAATTGTGTCAGAAAAGAAGGAAAATATTGTTCAACTACACAGTTTTTTTCTGACCCCTTGTACAACAGGAGATAAGGTTCTGAAGAGAAAAAATAATCGTCAATCGGAGAGGTTTAATCACTTTTGTTGTGTTCAAAACACAACTTAAAATATATTGAACCAGTGATGAGGGATCACAAGCAAACATGCATTTAAAGGGATTCCCGCTGAAAGAAATTAAGAACCACTGTTTCAGATGACAGTTTCTCATTCCAGTCTAGGCATTTGCCTCTGACTGGAGGACCTTGGTGAGTTTGATCTGAAAGTAAGTAGTTTTAAACTCACTTGCCAAACACTCCTAATTTTACAAGAAAAACAAACTCAATGTCATTGCTGTGTATATCAAGGTTTATTTATCTCCAGTTTCTAGTATCAAATTTTACACATTCCATCTCTTTAAGAATTATTAACTTTCTTTTAAAAATCATTCTTTAGAAAAATAACAATGTACAGTATCACACGCTTGATTTCAGAATTGTCCAACACAAAACATGATTACTTCATGTTATACATCAAATTGTGAACATACATGACAGGATGGATTGTCAACGGTTTCAGTCAAAACTCGAGGTTGGATTTTCAGTCATTATTTGGTGCACCATGCTGTTCGGGATAAGGAAACCACTGTAGTGTCTTTTTTCAAAAATCCAACCAAACAATGTATGTCAAGAAGTTGGGATGACCTTTGGTGCAGTGAAAGCCATAAAGCTGCTTTAGAGTTACGTGTCTGCTCTGTGAACCCGGCTGTCGTCACAGAGATGGAAACCTCCATCCATTGGGCTAACAAACAATGGTAATCCAGGTAGGCCACCCTGCTTGATACAGAAGTCTTAAGTTCATTCAACAACAGCCGCAGCATCAAGGAAAAGATGAGCAACTGTCAAATATATGTAAGAATGAAGAAGAACATTGGCAGGAGAAGCAGTTATGGAAGGAAATGTGGCAGGCCAAATGAAAATGCAACATCTCTTTAGTGAGGGAAGTAAGCTCAAGTAAAATCTTCATTCCAAGGCTGGACACTGCATGGCTGTAAAAAAACCTAAAGTGTTACGTGAGTGAGTTAAGGCAGAAAGTGACATAGCAGTATCATGGCTAAAGCTGGTCAATGGCTCCTCTCACCAGTACGCTGTTGAAAAATATAAATGTGTTAATAGGAGAAGGGATTCGGTTTTGGTGATGTGGTGTGCCCTATGCCACCCAAAACGAAACTACAGCGACAACCTTAACCGGCCCGAGCGGTTTCAACCAGGACCACCACAACTGTTGGACCATGCCAATGGTTTTGAATGCTTTTGCTCAACCTGTTTGTACCTCTCATGTAATCAATACTTCTACTTTTGAGATGTTTGCATACATGGTTTCATTAGTCACATTTAAGCACCTGACTTGCTCAAACATAAATACAAGACAAATTAAAAAAAACAAAAAAAACAACTGTGGGTCATTTGACAACACTCAAAGCTGCTTTCTGCTGGTACAAAAAAACTATCCATCTGGTGTATCATAAACTTAAATAAACAAGGCGCAACGTTACTTGAACCAAAAAACTGGAGGTGACATACTGTTTCTTTTTGGTTGTTTAGCACAACTTGAGGAAAATTAGATTAAAGGACAAATCCGGTGCAAAATGAACCTAGGGGTTAATAACACGTACCAAGTCAACCGTTCTCTGGGATATGTTTTCATGCTAATCGAATGTGACCAGTTTTAGCGCAAACCGCTAATTAGTTTATAACTCCAGTAGTCGGGGCACGGGTAAAGTAAAAGAAATCGCTATTTCATGCCCGTTTTCCCAAGATGGCGCCTGCCTGTATACGTTAACGGTACTGTCTTTATAAACTATCTTTTTTATAAACTGTCTGTACACTTACAAAGTTCTCAATGCTTTGGTTTACATGTAGGGACCCTCATTATGTGGTGCCATTTTGAGCCTTGTTAGTGGTATAGAAATAGCGATTTCGTTTTAATTTACCCATGCCCCGATGACTAGCGTTATAAGCTAATTAGCGGTCTGCGCTAAAACTGGTCACATTCTATAAGCATGAAAACCTATCCCAGAGAACGGTCGACTTGGTACACATGCGTTATTAAACCCTAGGTTCATTTTGCGCCAGATTTCTCCTTTAAAACTGTTTTAGTTTGGTGTTGTGTTGTGTATAAAACATGCAGCAAATTAATTATTTTTTCATACCAGCCGGATAGAAAAGCCTTTTTGAGAAATTAAAACAGTAGCAAGTGGTTTCAAATGACCTTCTGGGTTTTTTCAAAGTTAATCTTAAATTATTACATTACATTAGAGGGACAAACTTAACCACCCAACTCAAATTTCAGATATTGGAGCTTTGTATAAGCACCTAAACACATCAAGGAACCAATAACCTCAACTGCCTTAACATGCAACAATAACATAACTTTGACAAAAGTAAAGCCAATTAATAGTTGAATGTGATGAATTACCAATTTTAAGCAAGTTGACTTGCATACATTCCTAGGATGATGTAAAACCAACAGCTGCCTTTAAGTTGCTGAAACATGCTAAACCCTTGGTATAGTCCTTTAACTTTGCTTTTAGGGCTAGCAATCACACTGATAACAACTCCGTTTAAGTGGATGTGACCTAAAGAAAAAGAAAGAATGATTATTTCAGCCAGTCTGTAAAATCTCAGCACCTTGGATCACCTGTTAAAAAAAAGTTTTAAGTTAGTGTTATGTAGAACCCAACCCAGCAAGTGTTGCGTATTTGACCCAAAGCTAGTAAAACCATTCTGATACTAGCAGCCATAATGACAGCGTATTCAAGCATTAAGAAAGACCCATAGTTATGGCACAGATGAATCCATCTTAATCAAATATGAAATACCATAATGCAACCACATCAGATGACGCGATTGGAAAAACAACCTAGTTAAATAGCTTGCTGTAAATCAGGACGCAATAGAGCACCGTTTTTCCTCAAGGAAACCACTATGAGAAATACAACATGTCTAAAAGGTCAAGGTACATATATGTACGGAATTCTTAAAATTAAGGTACAAAAAGATTCAATATGAATCTGCTCTGTCATTACAAGACCAAATGTCTTGTAGCAATATAACTATCACTGGCATTGCCCATACTTTTCAAATCCACAGGATTTACCACAGCACTAAAAATCAAGTGCAACACACAACATGAAAGACATCAAGTACACATTGTTAGAGAACAAAACCCTCTACATCAGTTCAACTCAAAACAAAAGGAATAAAACATAAAGAAGTCAGTTTAGAACAACTGCACAACATACAAAAAAAGACTTAAAACCATGGAACCTCAGGTTTTACAAGAAAGAAGAAATTGTAGGAGTTTAGACATTTTCAGACACCCCATTTGTCCCGATACTTCAAATACTTCAAGCATGTTGCGAATCTAGTGACCTTTACTGGCAAGAATCATGAATGTGCAGCTTATTTTTTGTGTGGATTTTGATTTTTTTCAAGTAATGGCTAATTTAAGGGAAGTACCTCTAAATGTATCAATTTGATTCACAAATAATAGGCCAATAGGTACTTGTGAACATGAACAACTCTCTGAAGTCTTAAAACCAGACAACCATGAACTTATTAATCTGTGATGTCATCCAGATGCACAGCCATGAGTTGATTTACTAACAGTAATTTGAAGACTGTATGTCTAAATGTTAACCCTCCAAATGATCTTCGTATGAGTCAAATCCAGTGAAAGAGTTTAAAATGTGGCTACATTTACCTTGCCTATTGCTTTACCTCTAGCATGTCAGGGCCGTAGGGAGCTGAACATTAGTATGACATCACAGTTAAATGGGTAGGACAAAAATTATTCTGTTTCTGGCTATGAAGCAAATCATTTCAATGCCAAAATTCAGTGGCATCCCCCTAAATCTATATGAGGTAGTATTTCTTGCCATACAAGGTGTTTAAAAAGTTTTATAAAGTATATGTGATATGTTGTAAGATGAATAACCAAGAACTTACAAGATACGTAAAAGTATAAATTAATAAAAAGCAGCACATATAAGAAAGATTATTATTCGTAAAGGCACCAGACACATAGACATCACACACAACCACACATCTTTGGGCTAAAGTTTAACCGGCTTCACATACCTGCATGTTCACGGTATATTGGCCATGTTTTTATTTTACCTTAAACTTGTTGTCAAATGTCTTATAAACAGAATTGTGGTCCAGTCATTCTTCATTTTGGCTCTAAATTGGAAACATAACACTAGTAAAATGATTTATGTCTGGACACATTAGCATATCCTTACATATAAAAATGCTTAACTTGATACAACATAAGTAAAGAATAACAAAAAAAAAAATTCAACAGGATAAATATTGAGAGAAAGTTCTGGTCTACTTATGCACATGATCACTACATAGATAATGGTTGCCCCCTCAGCTTTCTTTGTCACATTAACATGGGTAACAACGTCTTAAGATTTAAAAGAACTGTTTTTGTTTAACAAACTTTAAACCCGGAACGGACAAAAAAGTTGTGTGATAAAGAAATCATGGAATTGTGGAAAACGTAAATGAGCCTAACTTGCTAAATGTAGTGATATCTGATGAAATCTAACAGAGCCAGAAACTAGTATTTAGAAAATGTAAGAATTTCAGTGATGTGGTAGCACTCCCCAAACAAGGGCACATGCTCAGAGAAAATTAAAAAGTATTAGAGATTGTACAAGTGTTACTTAGAATTTCTCATGAAAAAAAATGTATCTTTATGTAGGAGTACAATATCAATATGATTTATTATAATAAGGGGAATTAAATTAATTGGGAAAAGTAATACAGTGAATTTGTTTTAGTTTTCTGCTCTACTGCCAAACATCTATGTTATCAGCTCTGTTCAAAGTGCTATTCTAGGTAAACCATGCAGCTCAGTGATAACCAAATGATCATTCTGATAGTCACGCAGATTCTGAACAATTATAGGCAAGAGGAGGAGCCTAATGTATAGAAATGTATCCTGAGGAGAATTGTAAGCAATCCTCTCTGACAAAGCAAAATTAATGACTAATACATCTCCCAAACAATATACATTTGTAATTATAAAAACCCAACAAAAAAACACTTGCATACATATTTCTTCAAAGACCACTCAACACAGACTATAAACCTAAATCTAACTAATCCATAATCAGACATACAACTAAAATATACATCCAAAATGCATGGGAGGTTATTCCAAAATGGATTCCAGGTAACAGTTAAAAGATCTCATTAAGTTTAGAACAAGGAGCAATGCCAACTGACCAAATTGACTAACCTAAACTAGAGATGATCTGAACAATCTTCCACAGAAGCATCACTGAAACTGAAAAGCACCACAAAGTCTACACAAAAGTCACAAAATTTACAATTCCTAAAACCATTGGGAATTTAATAACCAGTATTCATTGTACATCCAGTGCCTATTCGCTCCCAGCCACTGCTATGTGTCAAATGTTAAATATTTCACTTCTTTGCCTGTATGCAAGTTCTCCACTAGGGAGTGCCATTCACCCCAAAACATCTTAGAGACTCCTCTCTACCTGAAAGCTGGCTTGAGTTGGAAAAATGAAGCACCATTAGTGATGAAATACTGCCATCTATAGAGGGGGAGAAATACTGCTAGCCACAGTTCGCCACAACAATTTCCTGCATCCAAACCAATCAGCGAGCCGCAAATAATAAAAAACTACTGTGAAGTGGTCATATCTCAATTACAAAGTTAAAGTGTTTGTTTGGTTTTAATAATTAGTCTAACTGAGGAGGGGAGCAACCATTATCCCATGATAAATTCTACTTATTGTCCATGTAAGATGCACAAAACATTTTTCACAAACTACATCAAAGTAGGTTTATGTGTCCAGTGTCTCTCCAATGCCATTTTACACCAATGGACAATTGGTAAACAAAGTCAAACAATAGCATGCTCGCAGCTAAAGTCTTTATGTTCACTGTTCCACGTTGATAGGAGATGAATGATGGTTCTGTACACAGACGTTGGTGTGTAACCACAAAGGGCTGAAGAAATATTCCTATGCCAGGTTGGAGTTGTGCACGAGAGGCTCCCACGTTGGGAGAAAGTGACTTCTTGTAACAGGACTCCCTGGCTCTATTGTGCTCCTCATCCATCAATCAGCGACACATCAATGTGGGACAAATCAATCATGTGCCTGTGTAGTAATTGTGATAATAATGTTTGAGCCATCGTCTCTGGGGTAAAGATACTAATGAACACTTATGTTGTGTATACAATGTGTACAGCAGCTAAATTCCATGACCAGCACATTGGCAAAATGCAAAGGCTACCAACCACAGAATGTAATCATTTAATTGGTATTTCAATAAAGATGATGAAAAGAGGGAGGAATATTGATTACCTATGGAAGCTCATTTGAAAACTTGCTGCATGCTGGGGACTGGAAAATGTGGCGATTGCTTTTCTCTGCTGGGGCATCATTTTGAACATCTGCAATAAACAGAAATAGTAAAATACAAATAGGACTCTCTCATAGCAGACATTTTGACTTGTCATAGTAGGAAAAGCACAGGTGTTACTAATAACCAACGGTGGCTCTGTTCTATTTAACTGCTTCAGTGAGTGACAATGAGCAAGCACGCATGATACCAGGAACTTGAAATCAAAGCAGCTAAATGGAATTCAGCCATCATTCATTTCGTTATTTACACCTGTGCTTTTCCTACTGTGACAAGTCAAAATGTCTGCTGTGAAAAAGGTTGATCTAGTACAACTAGATTCTCCCCTTATCCACAAGAGGGAGTGGGGGTGGTATCAGGAAATTGATTTATTCATACCCGTTCTCTACCTACCTTATCACTACGACAGAGGGCGCTATGGGATCACACTACGAAAATGTATTTACTGCCCCTCTGGTTGGTGCAAGTACACATCTATATTTTAAGTTTTCATCATGAGGTACGTATAAAGACTGTTACTCTTTATACAAATTGGATGCTTTACAAGCATATTAAGTCATAAGATAAGGTACTTGAACACAATAAAAATGCACCTAAGTATCAAGTTCGGTACCTACCTCTATGGGGCCGATGGACATGAGAAGATTCTGCAGTTGAACATCAGTTGTGGATGAGGAGAGGCCCTTTATGGACACAGTGCAGCGTTCGCCCTCTGCTCCTCTTTGGCTCTGTCTGGTGGATATTGGACGACCTCGACCCATCTGACCACCCCCTCTACCTCGGCCCCGGCCCGAAACGACAACCTACACCGACGCCAGGTGTGAGAAAAATTGCCCAAATGTGGTTAAAAAAATAAATAAAAATGGGGAAATGTTAAGAGAAAGATGGCGGGTGAAAACACAGACTAAAGCTTTCACTGGCATGCTTGATGTTTTAATCTCGCATTCAACCATGTGGAGAGGAGCTATAATGTTTCTCAGCACAAAGGAAAATTTAAAAATGCTATGTTTTCCTCTCACACCTCTCAGACACACCAAGCTTTCACATGATTGAGATATCATATTTCTACATAGAACATCAACGTCAGAGCATGATGCTTGTGGCATGGCATATCTTCATTTGAGCTTGAGAGTGAGAGGTATGTTTCTTCAGCTGCAGAGGAAGAGGAGGGAGAGACCCCAAAAGAGAAGAGAGGAGAGGAGGGAGAGGGAGAGGGAGGAAGAGTGAGTTTGTGAGTGTGTGTGTATATACGTTTGCATTGGGGGAGTTTAAAGGGAGAGGAGCCATGCAAGCGTTATGGTGACTGCCTTACCGTGTCAGCATAAGTGAATATGGTAACTGTGACAGCAGTCTGGTGGTGACAGGCGTGCAGAGAGGCCAGGGGACCTTGTGTAGCCCCCCGCGTTACACTGCTTTCAGCTTGTCAATACTCCTGCACCTGGCATGCTGTCCTGTCTTATTACCACTACTGCTCGATTGCTATGTCTACTGAATGCCAGGGTTGCGCCAGCGGCATAGGACAACTTTACAGGAGATATTTCAGCTACTTTTTTTTTTCAGAACTGCCATTACACCACATTCTGCACTAATAATAATAATAATAATAATAATAATATATACATCTTAGGTGAAATGGTTGCTGGTGTCCACAGCACAGATAAGGTGTGTGCTCATTTATGACATACCCTGTTTTGCTGTTGGTTGCCCATAACCCCTCGGCCAGCCTGTGGTGTTCCGCCTGGTCCCTGTTGCTGCTGCGCTGTCATGGTAACCTTTCTTTGCACGGCCTGGTTGAGCGGGGTTGCCGACCAGGTGCCTTGTTGCTGCAATGGGCCGCCGGCTGCCACTGGCCCCTTTCCACTCTGGATGGGGATGATGGAGGAGACCACTAATTTAGCAACTCACACAAAATCCCAGCATTTATCTCCATCTATCTGCAGGCATAACAAACTCCTATTCACGTTAGACATTTAGGCAAAGTGTTTATGGACAAAAGGGAAGGCAAGGACATTTCTACAAAGCAAAGGGAAAAAGGGCCAGCATTGGCGTTGGATACCTATCAGACATGCTGTGGGGAATAAAGATCAACCCAACAAGGTGATGTGCTCATTATCAAATAAAGTCACAGCTCAACTCCGTTGACATGCGGGGAAGAATTGAAGGTCGTCTCTTCCCCGACTCTGCGGAGAGATGTGACAGATCAATACAGGGGAAGAAAAGAGGCGATATCTCTGACCTGTCCCCAGTTGAGTGTAAATGGATTAATCCCTCCTATAGAAATCACAGCTTCTGATTGCACCCATCAAATGCTAAGCTGCATTACACTGGAACGACAGAGGCTCGATGTGTACCCGATTCCCCTTATACCCCTCCTCCCCAGCTTTTGTGTCTAGCACAGCTTTGTATTATCCCTGATGAAAATATAATTTGCCTCTTATCTGTGTGCCTAAGCCATACAAATCCAAATCCTCAAAAGTGGCAACTTTCTTACACAGGTATTATGTTTCCCCCCGTTCAACCAAGAAAGATTAATTACAAGGGTCTGGGATTGGCATTCTTTTGTTCCCTTGCACCTGAGAGATGGGTTGATGGAAAAAAGCAACTGAGGGATGACAGCGAGCAAGAAAAAGAGAGCGAGCAAGAAAAAAAAAAAAAAAAAGAAAAAAAAAAGAGGGAGGCGATAACATTGTCAAGTGCCCACTGATGACAGCAGAACAATGTGGAAGAGGGAGCATCTAGACACTCTTCTTTTCACTATGGCTATAGGCCTTAGCTGTTTCTTTCTGTTTCCATCTCTCTTTCTCCACCTCACATCCTACACTCATTTTTTCCTCCAAGATGCGGTACATCAGATAGCTCTGCGCAGGTTTCCATTAAACGCACTGACACCCAGTTATCTTCATCTGCAGCCAGCCTGTGATTTTGGCTCTGTGGCTTGATCCTCTGGGATGGAGTCGGAAAGCAGCTTATTTCAAATACTATCACATACCATCAACATGTCTCATCAGTGGCAAGTATGAATGTTTAACATGCATGCCTTTGTGGTTTTTCAATAAGATTAATGTGTAATTAAGGCCACAGCAGTAACTTATCAAGTGAGTATAAAATAGCCAGCAGTGGTAATTCTGGACTAGTTGTTGTTACTGTCATTCTTGTTTTACCCTCTCTAAGGCCTCTATCTTTCAAAGAATACTCGTCTGCCCTTAAAAGAGGATATCGACCTTTAAGAGCAGTGATGAGGTGTCCCCAACTCTACAGATAAATGTCATACTGCTCTCTTTAATGCTTACTGCCTTTCTGTGTTCTAAAGGTAAAATACCAGTTCTCAAAGCTTTAGAGAGGAAACTCTTAACAGATCAATTTTTACCAAAATGACACCCCCATCACCTTGTCATTCCCATAGGTTAGATATCTTTTAGATTACAAAATAGACAGTGTGAGGCCAATCAGTGGCATTTCATTTCCACACTGTCGTTTCCCTGTGGGTAAAATCACAAAAGAAGGTGTGCTCACCACTCCTGAAAGTTTGACGACTCTGACTTTTGGTGGCACCTGCTGGTCTTCAAAACCAGAATTCTTGGCCCGCTGCATCACAGTTCTTTTAGTCCCAGGTATAGGTCCTTGAGTTGGAGCCTGAGCCTGGCCAGGGCCCACAGAGGGAGTTACAGGTATTATCTTTTGGGGGACCTGATTGGCTTGGATCTGAACACCAGGCATGTTAATGTTCTGCACAGCACTGTTTCTTCGCTGTTGTTGCAGCTGCTGCTGCTGATGATTTTGTTGAGGCGGTTTCCATTGCTGGTCTGGAACAGGCCCAGGGGTCTGTTGCTGCTGGGCACTACCTTTTACCATCTGCAGGCGTGTCTTGACATTGGGACGTGGTGTAGGGATCTGAGGAGTGCCGTTGGGCGGGATGGGGGTGGCTTGGTTAGAATTCTTTAATGATTGATTTAATGATTGTGTTCTCTGAGGCAACTGTCTTTGCTGTTGTGGCTGTAGTAGTTGTTGCTGCTGTGGTTGTTGCTGTTGTTGTTGTTGTTGTTGTTGTTGTGTACAGGGTGTGGCATTTGTTGATTTTGTTGTGAGGGTTGAATCTGTGAAGGAGCTGGGCCTTGGCTAGGAGTCTGGGCATTGAGCCTGTCCAGCAGCTCCTTCTTTCTAACTCCAGCCTGCATCTGCCGTCGCATCTCCTTTCTCTTCAGGATCTCCTCTCTCAGACGCTTCTGTTCTTCAATCTTCAGACGGTACTGCCGTGTCTCCTCATCCTCAACAGGGTCCTGTGGCACAACACACAAACTGACAATATGACTACCTGTCTCCAATTACTGGAAGGGGAGCCGTGAGCCACTGTGTCCTATTTGAACATATTACTTGGCCTGACACTCAGATGTAATCAAAGGCAAAACCCAAGAGAAAAATGCAATAGTATTGATCTGGTCTTTCCAACTGAGTGAGAGTGCTGTCATTAACAACCTTATGATTGGGCTTTTAATAAATTGGGGTACTTCTCAGCAAACTAATAGGCTTGGCCGAGCGTACAATTTCTGTGTAACTGGGAATTTAGCAGGTAACAAATACTCAGTTTACAGTACCATTTCAGAAGGATATCCATAAAAAAGTAGTACACATTAATTTGTCAATTGTGCCATTATGACATTTTTTCCCCCTTCCTTTTTTCCCACATAAGTGCCAAAAAGCTGACCTGTGGTGCCGTGCTGGACAGTGTGCTTGGGATTTCCTTGCGAAACACTGTCCTGCCTGCTCCCCCAGGCTGTGATTCGATCTTGGCAGCAACTTGGCCTCTTCCTCTGCCACCACCAGGCACCAGCTGAGTGTTCTGCCCAGGACGCACCCCCTGCGTTGCCTTGTCAACAGCCCTAACGTTGGCAGCGGGGCGGGCACTGTTCATGTTTGTGTTGCCAGGTGCTACAGGGAGCTCCCGGAGGTTGCTGTTACGCTGCTGCATTTGTTTGGAGACGGGTGGGTTCTGCAGAAAGGGCAAAATGTAAACATTTCATGTTGGATTTACAATCAATGTGATATTAATATTTGCATTTAGGGTTATCCATTTTTCACATGCTACTTGTGTTTTTTTGAGGAAAGAAAGAAAGTAATTAGAATGACCCCATTCTACTGCTTTTCTTCACTTTGAGCAGAAAATAGATGAGCTGATATGTTAATCTCTCACCATCCTCAGCCTGTTGGACATGTTGCGCTGTTGGGAGTTCTGAGGGCGGGGAGTCATCTGCCTGGGGCTACCATGAGCATGCTGTTGATGGAAGAGATTCTGGCCATGGTGCATCATGGGGCGGGGCTCATTGACATTTAGATGTTGCTGCTGATGATGGGGTAACTCCTGCCTATGATGTTGCTGCTGCTGGTGCATGGGCTGATGGGATGGCAAGGGGTCGTGATGCTGAAGCTGGGAGACAGGAGGGCCGTGCATTAAGCCCTGAAATATCAGAGAAAGGAGACTTGAGTAAACCCGCAAAATCAGAACTTATGACATATGATGCAAAAAGTATGTCATTTTTATTTCATTTTTTACAATAGCAATAGTATAGCTTCTTATGAACGCTAATCTCAACGTTAAATAGTTTAGTTTATTGGTTTACACATATACAAATACTGCAGATTAATATACACAATAAATAAAAGATGTGATGGAGATGCAAAAGACCCTCAGAGGGGCTTAATCTGGGCACTCTCCAATGCATAATCCAATTAAAATAGAAACAAACTAAAATACTGAAAAAAAAGAAAGAGAAAAAAAAGCCCAAACTAAAATTACACACAATATCAAATGAACAGAATAAATACAACGGTAAAATAATATTAGAAGTTCCATGGGTTGTTTACAAAAGACATTCCATAGGGATAACATTTAGGGGTGTGCAAAAAAATAAATAAAAAAAATCGATTCATATTAAAATCGTGATTCAAGCTCTGATTCAAAATCGATTCATAGAATTCCAAAAATCGATTATTTTTTTATTAATTAAAAAAAAAAATTGTATGTATGTCTACTGCAATCACATGGGAAAAGTAACTACATTTACATACTGTGAATTGTTTTTTGAAATCGAGAATTGTTTTTGAATCAAGAATCGTTTTTGAATCGAAAATCAATTTTGAATCGAATCTTGAGCCTGAAAATCGATGGAGATTCGGAATCGTGACATTTTCTAAATTGTGCACCCCTAATAACATTGCACAGACAAAAACAACCACTAACCCTTTAATAGCTTTCCTTAATTGTAAATAAGGCAATTTCCTGCATATAATTAACCTCTAACTGGTATCCTAAAGCAGCTACCTAGTAGTACAACAATAGTGATTCAATCACTAGAGGGAGCTCTTGTCTATGCCTCTTGACAAAATGCCGAGGTACCAAACAGACATTAGTCTTTTTCCTTAATGCTTCAGTAACAGTGAATATGATAACTAGTCTACTTTATTTGTGTACAGTACTCTTGTCTAGTCATTGCTCAGGCCACAGCAGTTTTAATAATCCAGAGCAAAACCGACAAAAATTCATACATTCATGGCAGACAAAGCATGTGAATTGTTCGCCAGCTCCTTTACAAGAATTGCCACGGGTAAGACAGGATGCTACAAAAAACATCTGATACTCAGATCAAATTACCATATTTAGCAAGCAAATTCAATAAACATTTAGGGAGGAACTAAAGAAACAGCACAAAATTGTTGTGCACACAGACACAAATACACAAAATCTGCAGGTTCTTAAAATCACTTACTCTTAGTCGTACCTGCATCCCAAACTGGACTTGTGGAGGGGGAAAAAGGTTCCCCTGCTGGCCAAAAGGCTGACGAGGGTCCATGAAGGGTCTGGGCTGGTTGGGGGGGCCACCTTGTTGATTCAAGCCGACCATACCCTGATGACCTTGGTGCGGAGGGAGGTTGGGCCTTGGGGGTTCTCTTGGAAAAATTCCTAGCGGACCCTGACCTGGCTGGTTAAAGGGTCCGGGTGGGCCGAAGCCCATGTGGCCCTGGCTGGGCAGCTGCTGCTGCTGGTGGATGTTGTGGCTGCTGTTCATCAGAGGACTGGGGCCCTGGTGATCAAACATGTGCTGCCCTGGAAACCGTGTTGACTCTGTGCGCTCTGTGCCCACACAAGGAAGACCAAACAACCACACAACATAGATGTCAGTTTTTGCCTTGTGAGCCAATTTCAATGCATCAATAAATCCCTCTCTAGATGTATAGTGGTATGGCAAAGGGAAACAAAAACAGACAACTCTATCAAGGTGAAAAGGTAAACAACAAAAAGTTGGTTGTATTTAATTCTGCATTAACATTGTTAATGGAAAACCGGAAATATATTTGTTTAATGCAGTTTCCAAGGCTCATTCAGATGTATATATATACACATGCATTTAACATGAGTGCTGCTGATAGAGCAGCACCAGAAAGCTAGCAGCATACCCTGTAGGTATACTGCCAGAGGTGATGCTGAATAGGATTAAATATGTCAAGAGAGCTTTGTAACCCTCGTCCAAGGTGGGTGTGGTACTCACCTCCCATAAAGAGGGGCTCTCTGTCTTGGGGGCCTTGAGGTGGCTGGTTCCTAAAGGGCTCCATGTGATGAGGGGGCCGCTGGGGCTGACCAAAATTACCAGACATGTGCTGCTGGAAGTCTCCTGGTCCCTGGGAAAACACAAAACTCATGAATTATAGGCCATACTGGGAACTCAATAATCACAAACAAATTAAACTAATGAAAAATGGGAATTTGTTGTGAAGTATTGCAGCTGGCAGGAAGTGCTTGTAATTGAAAGGCTAGGGTCATTAAAAAAAAGCAGAATCTTGAGTTGTAAACATCAATATGCATGCCAATATTAACCCTTCAACTTGAATTTGTGAGCAAACCTGCATTAATGCTACTTGGGGCTTTGTTGATAAACTTTCTAAAAGCCTGTCTTTAACAAGAAAAGGGTATTTCAGGAGGGGATAAGTGCCCTCACCTTTGTTTCAACTGCTTCGTATGTTTTACAGCTTTCTACTCATTGCATACACATTACTCCCCATCTATCTTCCAAGGAAAACTAGATAACAACCCTTTAATCCCTCCTTGGAATTCGAATCCCCCTCATAACCGTCTCCTTTATTCTTTCAAATATCCATCTCTGTTGAAAAATTAACCTGCTATTCAACACGTGGCACTTCCACAAATGGTCTGCTTGCCTCCTCCAAGCCTATTGTAAATTACTTAAGATGCTATCAAGGCTTAATCCATCTTTATTCCACTGCTGCATAACGGTATTTAGAGAGAAGAGGTGTTAGAAAGCTAGAAGGCCAGAGTCCCAAAAACTTGCTTAACAGAAAGTTAATCAAAGGGGCTTACAAAGACAGGGGATCACAATGAGGGTACACTCATACTGTTTTAAAAGGTCAGACAGGCAGGTTTTCACAATGAGGACTCCAGTGTTCATATAATACCTCTTAAATAACAAAGCTCAAAGCTAATCCTTGATAAACAGGCTGCGGGCAACTCAATATGTAACTGCTGCTAGAACAGTTCTCAGCAGTGAAGGGATAACCAAGACAAATATAGTGGAGAGGGGGCAAATGTCAAAGTATTTAATAAAGAATAGAAATTTGAGATATTCTTTGTTTTCGGGACATGGTAATGTTCACAAGAGCATTAAGGAGTTGTGACCAAGGTTATAATCGTTAACAAAAACGACAAAAATAACGAAAACTAGGTGGGAAAAAACACTGTTGAAAAAACGAGGCATTACAAAAAAAACGATAACTAACTAAAACTGTAATGTCCGTTTGCAAAACTAACTCAAATAAAATAATCAAGTAATAAATGTCCTTAGTTTTTTTTCCGTCTTTGTCAATGTCTTTCATAGAGCAAATAACGTTATATCTTTCAGAGTTGACATTTCCGACCATAGACTTGTTTTATACAGTCTATGCCATAGACATATAGTTTCCAACTGGGAACCCAGAAATCCCGACATTCCATGTCAAATTGAACACAACATAGTCCATGCCCCTCGCCTGGCATCATGGCGGTACCAAAAGCGGAAGAAAGCAGCAGAGTCCTATTTGATTATGACTGTGTCAGATAAAAGCAAGTGCCTTGCAGTGGAAGGTGGGAAAATATGTGGAGAAGTTATTAAAATTGTTTAATAACTTAGAATTTGAAAGTACATTTGAGAAGCGCGCACAAGGAGGCTAGTTTACCTTAACAAGGTAAAGGAGAATGCAAAGCCCCCTTTCCCCAAAATAGAAGCTAACCCCGGTACAGGGCATGGATGTATGGATACAGGGCCAGGCAGCATGACGGAGCCAACTGTAGGACAGAGAACACTACAGGCGGGCTTTCACCGGAGACCCGATAGCTGCTGGTTAGTAAATACGCAAGAACACCAAAAGCGGGAGGAAGCGTGGGTTAATATGTGGACTGATACTGGGATGTCTACACAACTGTGAGTCTACTGACTTCAAAACATTAGCCACTTTACTCAAATCCAAGTTCCAAACACCTGTTCACGTCTGTCTTCTTTCATCTGTTGGCTATTTAGGTTTTTCCTGGCACACGTCACTTACACATTTTGCACTTACTGCGGCATCTTGTGTAGACTGTTTACATATTTGTGCTCATCATATGTACATTTTATGTAGCCTACTGGTGTTATTGTTGAATACATATTTCTAAAATTGTATGATGTTTTTGTTGAGTTATTACACAATACTTTTTCTGACCTTTTTGAATCTTGCCCTAATACTAAAACTAATAAAAACTAAACTAAAACTAAGCATTTTCCAAAAATAAAAACTAAACTAGCAAACCCGCTTTAAAAACTAATTAAAACTAAACTTAATTTGAAAACAAAAAGTCAAAACGAAATAAAAAATAAAAAACGAAATAAAAATGCAAAACTATAATAACCTTGGCTGTGACTGCTACCAATTACCTACATTATTATCAAGGAAGAATTTAATCATCAACATGTACAACAAGAAATAAAGGATTTCAAAAAGGTGTATATAGGCAACTACTAGAAATTACAGCCCTTACTGACAATATTTCCAAATAGCGTGGTTGGTGGCCTCTTTATTTTGTGGTTAAACTGAATGTCATTATCTAAACCGATTACAAATTTTAATACCTTTAATTGGTGCTGAGATTAATATTTCAAAACCAGTCTTCACCAGCAAAAAACTTATGCAGTAATACTAGAGGCTATGACCCCCCATTCGCCCAGTCTTTTAACAATTAAATTTGATGGGATGATAATGTATGATAATCATGAGTAATCAGGTGCCCAGTGGTAAATGGAATGTTGCCGGCTGGTATGTCACCTGCATTT